>NW_026526765.1:30187807-30757807 GCF_024362965.1 Panthera pardus | reverse complement strand
GTACTCACCCTTCTTGTGATGATGTGAGATGATAAAATACCTACATGATGAGATACAGTGAGGTGAATGATGTGGGGACTGTGACACAGTGTTAAGCTGCTATTAACCTTTTGATGACATGTCAGAAGGAGGATCATCTGCTTCCAGACTGTGGTTGATGGTGGGTAACTGAAACTAACAACATTGAAATGGCAGATAGGTGGGGGACTACTGTAATGCATATGCCACAATTTCCACTGTTTCTCATCCCACTATTGTTAGACATTTAATTTATTTCCAGTATTTTGCTATTTTAAATAAAGCTCAATGAGGGCAGGAAATGGGTATGTCCAGTTCAGAGCACAGAGACCAATAAATAGGAGAGCTTGAGTGCATGAATGTTCTTCAATTTGATTTCCCATTTGCTAATATGTCCTGATGATCCTTCTTTTTAACAACTGTGTATAATTCTCCAGCATAACAGTTAGAATATTTTGTCTGCAATTAAGAGAGATCTAATGTGTATATTTATTAGACTGCTGCTGGGGCCTCCCACCAATGCATTTAATAACACAGTGGCTCAAGTGATAGAGGTTCAGTGCCATCACTTGGCAAGAACTACAAGTCCAGGAGGCAGCTGCCACCCCTCCCTGCCCATAGACACCTACCACTGCCACCAATGCTATCACTCAGGGTTTGGTCTTCAACTACTCTCTAGCTCTGCCTTGGTTCAAGATCTAAAGTCCCATCCAACTGGCCAGACTTATGTAATGTGACACCTTCTTGGCTCAACCAAGGGGTCAGAAAGGAAAGATCAGTTTTTTTTCTGGTTTCCCAACTGTGAAAAGATGAAGGGAGTCTTAGGAATAGTTCTATCAATCCCATCCATAGTACAGAAGGCTGCTTAGAGAAGAATCAGACCCCAGGAAAAGAGCAGTGGGAGGTGGGAAGGCATAATACTCTGCTACTCAGAGCATGCATGTACATTAACTGTTACTCTGTCGATTGACATTTAGGTTGTTTACAAAATTTCACTGTTAAAAATAATGCTGAGAAGAACATTTGTGTATGTACCTTTTTGCTCACATGTCCAAATATTTCTAGATGGATACCTATTAAAGATTATGGGTACATCTATCCTAAAACAGTGAAATGCACATTCTTTTCAAGTGCATCTCCAGAATAGATTACATGTTAGGTCACAAAACAAGTCTCAACAAATTCAAAAAGATTGTAGTCATACCATGCATCTTTTCCCACCACAACTCTATGGCAATAGAGATCAACCAAAAGAAAAAAAGAAAAGAAAAGAAAAGAAATCAATCACAAGAAAAAATCTGAAAGACCACAAATACATGGAGGTTAAATAATATGCTTCTAAACAATGAATGGGTCAACCGAGAAATCAAAGAGGAAATAAAAAATACATGGAGACAAATGACAATGAAAACACAATAGTCCAAAATCTTTCATATGCAGCAAAAGCACTTCTAAGAGGGAAGCTTATAGCAATACAGGCCTACCTCAAAAAGCAAGAAAAATCTCAAATAAACAACGTAACCTTACACCTAAAGGAGCTAGAAAAAGAACAAACAAAACTCAAAACCAGAATAAGGAAGGAAATAATAAAGATGAGAACAGAAATAAATGAAATAAAAACTAAAAACTAAACACACACACACACACACACACACACACACACACACACACAATAACCAGTAAAATGGATCAATGAAACCAGAAGCTGATTCTTTGTAAAAATCAACAAAACTGATAAAAACATTAGCCATACCCATCAGAGAAAAGAAAGAGAGAGAGAGATAGAGAAGACTCAAATAAACAAAATCACAAATTAATTAAAGAGGAGAAACTGACACCACAGAAATGTAAAGGATTATAAGAGAATATTATAAAAAATTATATGCCAACAAATTGCCAACCGAGAAGAAATGGATAAATTTCTAGAAACATATAACCTCCCAAAACGAAATCAGGAAGAAATACAAAATTTGAACAAATGTATTACCAGCATTGACATTGAATCAGTAATCAAAAAATGCCCAAAAACAAAAGTCCAGGACCAGACAGCTTTCGCAGGTGAATTTTGCCAAATATTTAAAGAGTTAATAATGCATTTTTCTCAACTATTCCAAAAAAATAGGAGAGGAAAGAAAGATTCCAAATTCATTCTACGAAGTCAGCATTACCTTGATCTCAAAACCAGATAAAGACACTACCAAAAAACAAAAAAGAGAGAACTATAGACATAAAAATCCTCCACAAAATATTAGTGAACCAAATCTAATAGTACATTTAAAAAAATCATTCACTACGATCAAGAGGCATTTATTCCTGAGATGCAAGGGTAGTTCAATAGTCACAAATCAATCAACATAATACATCACATCAAAAAGAGAAAGGGTAAAAACAATGTGATCATTCAATAGTCACAGAAAAAGCATTTAACAAACTACAACATCCATTCATGACAAAAACCCTCAATAAAGTGGGTTTAGAGGAATATACCTCAACATAATAAAACCCATATATGAAAAACTCATTGCAAATATCATACTCTGGTGAAAGACTGAAAGCTTTCCCCCAAAGATCAGGAACAAGACAAGGATGTTCACTATTACTACTTGTATTCAACATAGTACTGGAAGTCCTAACCACAGCAATCAGACAAGAAAAAGAAAAGGCATCCACATTGGTTAGAAAGAAGTAAAACTTCCACTATTTACAGATGACCTGATACTATACATAGGAAACCCTAAACACTCCACCAAAAAGCTCCTAGAACTGATAACTGAATTCATAAGGTCACAGGATACAAAATCATTATACAGAATTCTATTACATTTCTATACACTAACAATGAAATAGCAGAAAGAGAAATTAAGAAAACAATCCCATTTACAATTGCACCAGAAATAACAAAATATATAGGAATAAACTTAACCAAGGAGGTGAAAGACCTGTACTCTAAAAACTATAAAACATTGATGAAGGAAATTGAAGATGACACAAATAGAAAGATATTTCATGCTCATGGATTGGGAGAACATTGTTAAAATGTCTGTACTACCCAAAGCAACTTACAAATTTAATACAATCTCTATCAAAATACCAAAGCATGTTTCACAGAACAAGCACAAATAATCCTAAAATTTGTATGGACCCCCAAAGACCCTGATAGTCAAAGTAATCTTGAAAAAGAAGAACAAACTGGAGGTATCACAATCCCAGATTTCAAGATATGCTATGAAGCTGTAGTTATCAAGACAGTACGATATTGGCACAAAACTAAATAAACAGATCAATAGAACACACTAGAGAGCCCAGAAATAAACCCATGATTATATGGTCAATTAGTCTTCAACAAAGGAGGCAAGAATATGCAATGGGAAAAAGACAGTCTCTTCAACAAATGCCATTGGTAAACTGGACAGCCCCATGCAAAAGAATGAAAGTGGACCACTTTCTTACACCACACACAAAAATAAAGTCAAAAGGGATTAAGGACCTAAGTGTGAGAAGTGAAACCATAAAAATCCTAAGAAAACAGCACAGACAGTAATTTCTCTGACATTGGCTATGGCAACATTTTTCTAGATATGTGTCCTGGGGCAAGGAAAACAAAAGCAAAAATAAACTATTGGGACTACATGAAAATAAAAAGCTTCTGCACAGCAAAGGAAACTATCAATATAACTAAAAAGCAACCTATGCAATGGGAGAAGATATTGTAAATGACATCTGATAAAGGGTTAGTATCCAAAATACATGCAGAACTATGAGAAAGAATGAAATCTGGCCTTTTGTAGCAACATGGATGGAACTGGAGAGTGTTATGCTAAGTGAAATAAGTCATACACAGAAGGACAGATTCCATATGTTTTCTCTCCTATGTGGATCCTGAGAAACTTAACAGAAGACCATGGGGGAGGGGAAGGAAAAAAAATGGTTAGAGGGGGAGGGAGCCAAAACATAAGAGACTCCTAAAAACTGGGAACAAACTGAGGGTTGATAGGGGGTGGGAGGGCAGGGTGGGTGGGTGATGGGTATTGAGGAGGGCACCTGTTGGGATGAGCACTGGGTGTTGTATGGAAACCAATTTGACAATAAATTTCATAATAAAAAATAAAAATTAAAAAAAAAATTTTTAAAAACAAAATACATGAAGAACTTATATAACACAAATAATCCAAATTAAAAATGGGCAGAAGACACGAACAGACATTTTTCCAAAGAAGACATACATATAGCCAACAGACACATGAAAAAATGCTCAACCTCACTCATCATCAGGGAAATGCAAATCAAACTCAATGAAATATCACCTTACACCTGTCAGAAGGGCTAAAATGCAAAACACAAGAAACAACTGGTTAAGAAATTAACCAGTTTAGAAGCAAGGAAGAAGATACACCCTTATGTTTATTGCAGAATTATTTATAGTAGCCAAATTATTTGTTTTATTTTTATTTTTTCAATATATGAAATTGTCAAATTGGTTTCCATACAACACCCAGTGTTCATCCCAAAAGGTGCCCTCCGCAATACCCATCACCCACCCTCTCCTCCCTCCCACCCCCCATCAACCCTCAGTTTGTTCTGTTTTTAAGAGTCTCTTATGCTTTTACAGTAGCCAAATTATTGAAGCAACCAAGTTTCCATTGATAGATGAATGGATAAAGAAGATGTGACACACACACACACACACACACACACACACACACAAACAGGAGAATTACTCATCCATAAAAATAATGAAATCTTGCCAACTGCAATAACATGAAGCTAGAGAGTATAATGCTAAGTGAAATAAGTCAGTCAGAGAAAGACAAATACCATATGATTTCACTCAAATGTGGAATTCAAGAAACACAATAAATGAACAAAGAAAAATAAGAGACAAAAAATAGAATCTTAACTATAAAGAACAAACTGTTGGTTGCCTGGGAGGAGGTGGGTGGGGGGATGAGCGAACAGGTGAAGGGGATGAAGAATCTACTAGTCCTGATGAGCACTGAGTCATGTACGGAAGTGTTGAATCACTATACTGTACAACTGAAACTAATATACACCATATGTTAAGTATACTGAAATTAAAATGTTTGAAATTATGGGTATATGCATTTTAAGTTTTAATGGACTGACTTACTGCTCTCCACAAAGGATTAAACACATTTGATTTTTTTCATTTGGGCAAATTCTTAAAGCAGAATTCTTGTATCTAGGACAGAATTTTTCAATATCCACACCATTGACCTTTTGGGCTAGAGGTTTTTTGTGGGAACTCTCCTGTGCACTGTAGAATGTTGAGTAGCATCACTGGTCTCAGCTCACTAGATGCCCCAAACATAGCTGGAAAAACCAAAAATAATCTCCAGACATTGCTAAATGTCTCCTGGGAGCAAAATTGCTTCCAGTTGAGAACTATTGATCTTAGAGAATGGATTATTTATTTATTTATTTATTTATGATGTTTATTTATTTTTGAGAGAGAGAGAGCACAAGCAGGGGAGGAGAAGAGAGAGAGAGAGAGAGAGAGAGAGAGAGAGAGAGAGAATCCAAAGCAGGCTCCAGGCTCTGAGCTGTCAGCACAGAGCCCGACACGGGGCTCGAACTCATGAACCATGAGATCATGACCTGAGCTGAAGTCGGATGCCTAACCAACTGAGTCACTCAGGTGCCCCAAGAATGGATATTTTAAAGACTTTTTATAAATATTACCCAACTAACATGAAAAATTAACCAGTTTAGAAGCTTATGGAGGTGTATGAGGATGCCCAGTAGAAGTAACATACCTTCACCAGATCTGAGTATTACTTAAAAGTCTTTGCTAATTTGATAAGAAAAGAATTGAATATTTTAATATCTTCTTTGGCTATTTTTCTTCATCTATTCATGTGTTTTGTACATTTTTTCAATTGGGTTGTTAATTTTTTCCTTATTGATGTAAAAAGAACTCTTACTAGGTTAAACATCCTAATCATTCACCTGTATTTTCTCTGCGTATTTTTATTTTGGGGTCTAGCTGTGTAATTAACCACTACTGGCCAGCTTTCCTGCTGAGTTAAGAGGTTTATGCTAACAAAATCTCAAAGGAGACTGGCAAGTGGGGGGAAACAGAGTAGAAATGACTTATCAGACCCTCACCGAACCATAGAATAACCAGTAAGCACACCTTCATCCTAAGTCCTAGGAATAGAACTTTCTCCATTTACTTTGGGGAAAACGACAACTGATCAAGGCGGGCTGCTTGGGTCAATAAGCAGGACACCAGTTCTCATGTCTTTTGTATATCTGCCATTGTTCACAGAAACAGAAAACACTATGAGTATTTGAAGCACAAGCATGGTTACAAAATTGGTGAGAAGGCCAGTGGAATGGAATTTAGGACCCTTCGTTCACTGTATTTTATAGATAGATAAATACATAGATGAGAGAGAGAGAGAGAGAGAGAGAGAGAGAGAGAGAGAGAGGCTAGCTATAGTGGTGACCCAAAACTGAGAAGCCTCTGCCTTCACATTCAGTCCTGTCAATAGACTACAAGCTGCCTTCACACACCCGCTGATGTGGGGGTGAGCTTTGGAAGGATGAGTTCTCATGTTTTGCTGGCCTCGCTTAGCAGGAGAAACAGCAGGAGGAAAGTGGCCTTCATCCCACTCCTGTCTTCCACTTGTCCCAAGAATGCATCCCATTGGCGGAAACTAATTTACATCCAGAATACTGCCTGCAAGGCAGTCTGGAAAATGTCGTTTTAATTTTTCCAGCCTGTGCGTTACAGTAACGGCACCTAGAAGGAGGATGAATAGATGTTGAAGGAGCAAGCTATAGGTTCTATGACATATTCGTACCATACAAAGCATAAATTCCGATATGCTATCCCCTTTACTTTCATATTCTGTAGGAAAATATTCTGGCCGAGCCCTGCTGGGACACAGTTAGGTACGACTTCTATTTTACTGGCATATTCACTCATTCATTAAATCTTTCACATACATGGCAAGTATGTATCGAGTTCCTGTATGTATCAAGCACTGGGTTAGTCAGTGAGGTTACATTAAAGATGAGAGAGATAGAGGACCAGGAACGAGTTAACAGGACATTACCACTGGGTGTGATAAGCCTAAGGGGAGATGTGGGGCACTTTTGAGGCAATGGCAAAGATGCACCTGAGGCAAAGTGGGGGTGGGAAAGCGTTCCAAGTACGTACTCTTCCCCCAAAAGCAGGAGGAAGAATCACATAATGGAACCACTGAGGCGTTGTAGTTGGGTCAATGTGGGGGGTCAATGTGGGGGCGAATGAAAGGAGTCAGGAAGGCTGCAAGGATTCTGCCTTGGGCAACACAGGGGAGGAGGGTTTAGGCCATTCAGTATCTGGGAACACAAAGATGGCCGTTACAGTGATGAGGGAGGTGTGGTCATGGGCAGCTGGTGAGCAAGACACGGCCAGGTCAGACATTTGGACCAAACACCAAAAATATTCCAGATGAATCAAATGGTGAAAGGCTGGAAATCAAATTATAGAAGAGAATTGGATTTTAAAATCAGATTTTTGTTTTTGAGGAGAAACCTTTCTAACCTTAAAAAAGGTAAAGAGAATAAATCAAAAGAAAATGATGAATTCTGCACCATAAAACTTTCACTATGCTCTTCAAAAATTGCAAAAGAAAATCAAAACAACAGACTGAAGGATAAACGATTGCAGCAAAATGACAGGCCAAGGGCTATCTTTATTTTAAAACTCATACATATTGATTAAAAAAAGACATATTCAGACCCTAATAAATAAAATATGAGGAGACAACTCACAAAAGAGAATGTATAGCTGGTAAACGTGCATGGTGAAATATTCAAATTTGCTAGTTATCAAATAAATACAATTTTTAAAAATTGAGATGTCCTTCTTACCTATTAAGTTAGCCAAATGTTTAAGTGATAGTAACTAATATTGACAAGAGTACATGAATGTGCTACTCTCAAAAAATTACTTGTGACAGTGTAAATGAGCACAGGCATTTTGGAAGACAATTTGGCAATGTGCAGTGATATCCAAAGCCATAAATATGTTCCTTTCCTTGGGCTCTCAGAAGTGTGGTTACAGTCTGCCATGAGGAAAGAATCTTAAAAGAAGAGAAAACCACTCACATGAAAATGTTCTGCCTGTGATCACTTGTGATACAGAAAAAATATAAACAATCTAGATATTTAGAATCAGGGTGGTAGGTCATTAGCGGTGTATTTCACAGGTGGACTGTAATACAGACATTAAAAATGAGATTTGAGGGGCGCCTGGGTGGCTCAGTCAGTTGAGCGTCCGCCTTCGGCTCAGGTCATGATCTGGCGGTTTGTGGGTTCGAGCCCCACATCGGCTCTGTGCTGACAGCTCGAAGCCTGGAGCCTGCTTCGGATTCTGTGTCCCCACTCTCTCTCTGCCCCTCCCCCACTCATGCTCTGTCTCTGTCTCAGAAATAAATAAACATTTTAAAAAAAATGAGATTTGACTAAACATAAAGTGGTATCTTGGATTGGATCTGGAACAGAAAAGGACATTAGTGGAAAACCCAGTGATCTCCTAATAGTCTGCAGTTCAGTTGATAATATGGTACTGTGACTAGTTAGTACTATCCCTAGTTAATTTTTTATTTTTATTTTTTTTAATTTTTGATTTTATTTATTTATTGAGAGGGAGACACAGAATCCGAAGCAGGCTCCAGGCTCTGAGCTGTCACCAGAGAGCCCGACGCGGGGCTCGAACTCACAAACCGCGTGATCACGACCTGAGCTGAGGTCGGATGCTTAATCGACGGAGCCACCCAGGGGCCCCTATCACTAGTTAATTGTTTAGATTTGACAAATGTGCCACGGTTATGGAAGACGTTAGCACGAGGATAAACTGGGTGAAAGGAGGGCAGGAATTCTTTGATCTTTGCAACTATCTATAAATCTAAATTTCTTTCAGAATTAAAAGTTTATTTCAATTTTATTTTTTTAAGTTTATTTATTTTGAGAGAGACAGAGACAGAGCAAGTGGGTGAGGGGCAGAAAGAGAGAGAGAATCCCAAGCAGGCTCTGTACACTGCCAACACAGAGCCCAACGTGGGGCTTGAACTCACAAAACTGTGAGATCAGGACCTGAGCCGAAATTAAGAGTCAGAGGCTCAACTGACTGAGCCACCCAGGTGCTCCAAAAGTGAAGCTTGTATCACTCTTCAGCAAAAAACATGATGTGGTGTTAAATAAAAAGTATGCCCAATTGCCATGGATACTATTACTAGACTTCTAGGAAGTACTCGAAAATAATTTGAAGGCAAGAGTAAAAAGCAATTGTTATGTTAGGGTGGCTGAGATTAAAGATGATTTTTCTTCCTTCTGTTTTCTTCTATTCGGTAAGCTTTGTGGAATGTGAGTGTATATTTTTTTTATGATTTTTAAAAATGACTCTGAAAAGTATTTTTATAGTCAAAGACCAAACATTGCTGCTTTGTAGCAAAGGAGATCCACGGACAACTGCTTCATGAAGCTTGTATTAGTTGCCTTAAGGCAAGCTTTGTTGTCTCACGGATGCAATCTGTCTCTCTCCATTTAATGGGAAGGCTAAAAATAGTTGGCAATTAATGAAGCAGATCTATTAGCTCTTGACCACCAAAGGTAACGTATCTGCATAAAATATTATTCCTGTATCATAAGCCAATCGTCATGGTAAAACAAAGGCACCCAGGAAGGAGGCTATCGCTGTCCTGAGCAGTGCCACACAGCATTGTCAACTGGTAGCAACAGAAGTGCTATCAGGGTGACGTGGCATTGGAAAGAATACAGAACAGGCACTCTCGTGCTCCTCCCTACTTTGGTGGCTGGCTCTATCAGAACTGGATTTTCCAAAAGTTTTTGCTCCCTATGCCCCGGATTCTCTAGAGCAGCTCTGATTCTAAATTGTGTCTCACAACAATGGAAGTTAGAGGGGCATGGCCACGGGGTCTCCCAGGACATGGGTGGAGGATGGCCAGGGCCATGTCTCACTCACAGTGTCTCAGAGAGGAAGGACAGGTCCCTGACCTTCATGAAGATTCTAAACTAGAGCTGGTGGGGAAGCCAAGTGCTCTGAGCATGCTGCCTTTACATACACCCATTTCCATGGCCCTGCATACTGATGAGATTTTGTTTTTCCTTTCTCAAAATAACTAACATTTTATCTAATGGGAGAAATATTTGCAAACTATATATTTGATAAGGGGCTAATATCCAAAATATGTAAGGATCTCATACAATTCAATAGCAAAACAAAAACAAAGCAAAAACAAAACAAAAATAATACAATTAAAAATGGGCAGAGAACCTAAAATTTTCCAAAGAAAGACATTTTTCCAAAGAAGATACACAATTAAATAGCCAAAAGATATGTGGAAAGGTGCTCAACATCACTACCCAACAGGGAAACACAAATCAAAACCACAATGACATACAACCTCACAGGAGATACGGCACATTGGGGAGGATGTACGGAAAAGGGACTTTTCTTGTGCACTGTTGGTGGGGATGTAAATTGGCACAGCCCCAGGGTGCCTGGGTGGCTCAGTCAGTTAAGCATTGGACTCTTGATTTCAGCTCAGGTCACAATCTCACAGTTCATGAGCTTCCGCCCCATATCGGGCTCAGCACTAACAGCTACTTGGGATTCTCTCCCTGTCTCTCTCTGCTCCTCCCCTGTTTGCGTGCATGATCTCTCTCTCTCTCTCTCTTTCTCTCTCTCAATAAATAAATAAATAAACATGAAAAAATAAGTTTAAATTGGCACAGCCACTATGTAAATCTACATGGAGGTTCCTCAAAGAACTAAAAATAGAACTACCATGACTGGGTATCTGAAGGAAATGAAAACAGGATCTCAAAGAGATATCTGCACCCCTGTGTTCATTTCAAGCATTATTTATAATAGCCAAGGCAGGGAAACAACTCATGTCTATTGATGGATAAATGGGTAAAGATGTTGTTTTATATATACACACACACACCACCACTGATCAGCAAAGTACTACTGAGCCCTACAAAAGAAGGAAATCTTTCCATTCGTGACAACACAGATGAACCTGAAGGTCACTGTGCTAAGTGAAATAAGTCAGAGAAAAAGCGAATCCTATTTTATTTCATTTGTATGTGGGATCTAAAAAAAAAAAAGTCAAACTCCTAGAAACAGAGTAGATTGGGGGTGGGTGGGGAGGAGAATGGGTAATGGTGGCCCAAGTATACAAGCTTTCAGTTATAAGATAAGTAAGTTCTGGGGACCTAACGTACAGCATGGTGATGACAGTTTACAATGTTGGAAAGCTACTGGGAGAATAAATGTGAAAAGTTCTTACCGACGTAATAAATGCATCAGCTAGCCTCACTGAGGTAATCATTTCTCAACAAGTAAATCAACTGCGTATGTCAAATTATCACATTGTACACCTTAAACTTACACAACGTTATATGTCACTTATATCTCAATAAAGCTAAAAAAATAAATAAATAAATAAATGTGGGGACGAGGAATAAAATACAGCTAAATCTCCATTCTCTATTCCTTTCCTTTTCCTTCTTCTCTTCCAGAGGGAACAACCCTTTGGTGTTCTGTGTCTTATCCCCATGTAGGTTTGCATACTTTCCTTTTGTCTATACATTTCTTTATTTTTACTGGAAACAACGTAACTGTCCAGCAGTAAGAGAATGGATAGACTGTGGTTTATCCATACAATGTACCACCATCTTTCCCCCTTGAAGGTTGGTTTCTTGAAAATGAAAGAGAGATCTATCTGAGGAAAGATAAAGAGAGATACAGGAGAAAACCCCTGTAAACTTGAAAGCATTCCTCAAATAGTAGTCAGCTTCTGAATCTCCCCTCACTGCTGTCCTGGCAATCGTCATTCTTTGGTTTCTAAATCCATTGCCATTGGCCCATGTGCATGTCAGTTTCCAAAATGTCTCACTGCCATCTTCTGCCTATTCCCTTTTGTCCTGCTCTTTGCCCCAAATTACAATCATTTGAGTGGAATTTGGGAAGGACCAGTAGTAAATACGTTTGTTCGACCCAACATCACCAGAAAGCAAGTGATCCGCATGACAATATGGGACACAGGAGAGAGAAATTATTCCCATTTTCCAGATGAAGAAACTGAAGTCTGAACGGGGTTGACATAAAATCTTATCAATGGGGCAGGAGGCAGAGACAGTGAGTAACGAGGTAGAATTGTTCTTCCTCCTCGACTTTTTCTTGGCGATTCTGCACAACCTCTTCTTCTCGACCCCCACTAGGTGCCCTGCTCCTGGGGGCTCCCATCCCCGCCACTCACCCCTACATAGATGCTGGTGGCTCCCCAGTCTATTTCTCCAGCCCAGCCACCTCTTCCAGAAGGGCAGGTCTATGTCCCTAACTGCCAAGTGGACCCAGGTGTCACATGGGCTTCTCAAACTTCACATGTCAAAACTGAGTTCGTCACCTTTCTCTTTAACCTCAGCTGCATCAGTAATCCTTGTCCTGCTAGGTGGCATTACCATCCACCACAATTCCCACGATTCCAAGCCTGGAAGTCACCTTCAACATCAAATTAATCACAAGGTATCAATTCTCTCCTATTCGTGCAGGCCTCAGAATCCTCCTCAACTCAGTGCCTGGAAGCAACAGCACCAGCTTCTGTTCAGGGAGGTGCGTGCAGTGGAACATATTTGCCATTTGTCCAGACTCCCCTGGTGGTTTTCTGGTCTTTCCAGATCCTAGGGGATACAGTTTCCTTCTCTCTGCATTTACTCTCCTCTGAAGAGTATGTGTTCATAACTAAATGAAACTTGTTTTCTGCAAAGCAGTGGAATGCAACATTAAGGGTGTCGGAGTCAGGCTGGTGGCTCTAAACTCTGTGTGTAGGAGGCACATATGAATGGCCAGCTGCTGGAAGAAAGCACCAGAGACACATTTGCATTGTGAGCACAGCTTTTTTTTTTTTCCTTGTGTGTTTGTTTGAAGTGTCCTCCAGGGTAGGGTAGGGCGGATCTCCAGCTGGGGGCTGGCTGAAGCTGAATTTGCAGAGCAAGCACATTGTTTGAGAATGTAGATTACTGGGGTATACATGGAGGGGGCAGGTTAAAAACCCGAGAAAGCCACCTAGTAGAACCGCCTTTGCTATGGAGATAGATTCCAGGCAGGGCAGGGTGGTTCTGGAAAGGTCGGAGAAACCATGGGGAAATCTTGACACAAGGCCTGGCATCAGCTTCAGAGATAAGGAGAGAGTGGACTATGGCCCTAACTGGGATGAGAGCCAATCAAAGTATCCTCTCTAAATCTCTTCCAGCTAAGTGAGCGAAACTAAAGAGACTCTCCTTCCATCTCTACAATCTCTGAGTCATCAGGAGAAAGTCCAATCTCTGAACGGGGCAAGCCCGAGCTACACTCTCCAAAAACACCTAATAAAGCAGAAAGTTTTGAGAAGGGTTACAACACTGAGGTTTTCTGCAATTTTATCTATTATGATTTAAAAACATACTAGCACGTCCTCATTATTAAAAAAAAAAAAAAAATAGTAGGCCACGTACATGTGGACTAAAGACTTAAGCAGTTGCATACAAAAATCACACTCCTATTTAACCAACAATGGTTAGAATGACGGAAAAAATACATTACACAAGAGAAAACCAGTTTTGAAGAACTGTAGCCTTGAAAACTAGGATAATGCATTTATACAATGTATCCTGAAGCTGTGTTCTTGTAAGCTAAAAGCTAAAGTTCTTAAGAGATAAATAAAAACTGTGTTACGTTGCCACAAGGGAGCTGTATTCTTGGGCTTTCTTCTTTGGAGGGCTTTCAATTCTGTATTAGGTTTTTGCATTAGAAACTTCTGAATAATTAGGTCAATTTCTCATGGTAATTCTATTTCATAAAATACTTCAACTTCCTGAGCAAAATTCATCTCTGATTCAATTAGTTTTGTAATACAATTCATAAAAACACTTCAAAACGCAAACAAAAATATCATCTGTGACAGAAATACATTGCTAGCTTTTTAGTTATTTGATTTTCATGGAATGAACCAAGTTATATTCACTGATGCAATGGAAAGTGCCCAGACTAACTAAAAATAATCAGGAAATTCTGAACAGGGGGAAAAAAAAAAAACACCTTATTTCCATCTTTTTGAAGCTTGCTCCAACTATTATTACTAAAGCAGCACGAGGAATATGTAACCACAATCTGTCACTAGAGCCTTCTCCGAGGTGATGCCTTCGAGGCAGCCGTAAAAATGTGGGTTTAAGACAGAACAGTGTTTGTTCTAGTTACCCGGGGATTCAAGAAATTCTCAGACTCTGAGGAGCAGCATGAAGTGTTTTCCAAAGCCCTGCCAGCTTCTCAATGTGGGGCAGTTCTGTTCACATCACAGTCATGTTTCTCTTTGAAACCCACCATCGCCGCACAACATTCCAGAATATTAATCCACCATTCCACACAATGTAATTCCCAAATGAAATTCACCCTTCCGGGGTGTAATTTCAGAACGTAATCCACAACTCCAGAGCGTCAATCCACCAGGCCAGAACCCAACTCGCCACTCCAGACCACCTTGATTTTCTCACGTGTTAACCAATGGGCTTGATCAGATTATTTCTTTTTGTTTTTTGTTTTTTTTTTTAATTTTTTAAATGTTTATTTATTTATTTGAGAGAGAGAGAGTGCACAAGTGGAGGAGGGGCAGAGAGAAGAGGGATACACAGGATCTGAAGCAGGTTCCAGGATCTGAGTTGTCAGCACAGAGCCTAGTGCAGGGCTCTAACCCACGAACCGTGAGCTCATGACCTGAGCCGATGTCGGACACTCAACTGACTGAGCCACCCAGGCGCCCCTGATTAGGTGATTTCTAATGTCTCTCACACTCTGGTATTGTATGATATGTCCCTTATACCACAGCGGGGCGTATCTGCAGAATACCAAAGCGAGAGGGGACAGGATCAAACAGTTCCTGGCCGCCCTTTCAGACCCACACAAACAGGAGTCCTCCTTTAGAAGCCCCAGTATGGGTCCTCCTTTTGCCATTCAACACTCCTTGGCTGGAGTGTGGTATTCCAGGCTACATGCCTATGAGAGTCCAGGACCCCATGTGTAGACGACTCCCCAAGCGCTAAGCCCTGGATTCTCCACCCAGACGCCTGTTCCTGGTCCTCACTGACTTCTCCCCTGGTCTTTCCTTCTGAGGGCGGACCGAGCTGATGTGCACACCCTCAGGCAACAGGGACGGCGAATGGATTGCCATTTGCCACAATAGGTGGTGGACAGGGCCAGGGTTGGCCGGGCGTCTGCCCATGTGCATGGGGGCCCCCTTCGGAGAAGGACAGAGCGAGAGGTGCACCAGACCAAGGGTTAGAGGCCAGTTCTCTCCGCATTGCCTCTTTTCAAAGTGGAAATTCAAGCAGTCTGAGGAATCTAAATTTGAATGTGGTCTTCCCGGTCACTATAAAAGTGTATCTGTCAGGATGGAAGGGGAGAAAATATTGTATCCAAGAGTTTGCTGGCTTAATTAAGTAAGTTTTTACACAAACGGTATATGAGCGTCCGTGTGAATTCTGAGCTTGGTTCACTGGTGTCAGGGG
Source organism: Panthera pardus (assembly GCF_024362965.1). Classification (NCBI taxonomy): domain Eukaryota; kingdom Metazoa; phylum Chordata; class Mammalia; order Carnivora; family Felidae; genus Panthera; species Panthera pardus. The sequence goes on along the minus strand of NW_026526765.1, from coordinate 30,742,207 downwards.
CAGGCCTGCCTCTGAGCGTCACGCTGTTTCATAAACTGGGCTCAGCTGGGTTGTGAGGGGACCTCGCAGAGGACTCTTCCTGGCCCAGCCGGTGACTTCTGACAGAAGGAGAGCTGGGCCGAGAACCTCGAGCAGCAGCTCCTGTTAAGAATCAGCAACAAGCCCAAGGGAACACAGATGCCAGAGATGAGGGAACTACTGGGGAGAGTGATAACACACGGAGCTGGCACTTAGTAGAGTAGCGATTATTCGACCTATTTCCAGGCCCACCTATACCCCGAACTCCAGCTGTGTCAGGGAAGGTTAAGGCAAAACACAGCTTTTGAGTGCCCCTCAATGCGGGAGTTCGTGCATTGCGATCTTTGGTTTTCGCTGACATAGCTTACTTTTCACTGCATCATCCAAGAAAGCAAGCAGGACGGCCCTAAGTCTGCACTCACCTGCCTTCTGTTGCCCCACACACGCATGCACACATGTGCACACACATGCATACGCACACACACATCCTCCTGGCCCCAAGCAGAAATAATTTAAACTGTTTAACGATGATTCATCTTTAACGATGATTCAATGTTAAGATCATTTTACATGGTTGGGGGGGGGGGGGAGCGGACAAAGAAGCACCAGAGGCTATTAAACTTGACAAAAGCATGTGAACAAGAATGCAGTAGAGAAGCTTCTAAGCTGGAAGGGATTTTCAAATTCGTCTAATCCAGTGGTTCCCAAACTTTGGGGAGCGTCAGAATCACCTGAAAGGCTGTACTAACTGATGGGCGGCCCTGCCTAGAGTCAGTAGATCAGGGATGGGGTCCGAGGATTTGCACTTCTAACATGCTCTCAGGAGATGCTGGTGCTGGGGGGTTCCTAAACCACAGCGTGAGAACCACTGGTGTGGCCGAACCTCTGGTTTTAATTGTGGAGAAATTAAAACTCAGAGAAGCTAAGTGTCTTGTGTGAGGTCATAGCAGCTACTGAAGAGCTGACACTAAGACCTTGATTTATTGAATCTCTACTCTCAAATCTCATGAAATTGTAGCAGCCTTCAATTTGACCCAGGCCCCTTCCCAGGTTGTACCAGTGACTCTCAACCCTTTTTGTTGCCTTAACATACATCGAACTCCCCTAAGAGGACATCTCTGGTTTAGGGAGACTGCCTCTACGAGATATTTCAAAATCTCTAACTATCTGGGTCAAGAACACTTTTTCACGGAGTTTGGAGAAGTTCCCCGGGTGGTCCTGATGGGCACCTGCCCTTGGCTGAGCCCCACCCTGAGTCCCACTCTTGGGAATGAGATCTCATCCATTCCCACAGTGTCCCCAGGCTTCTGCCATGTGTATCTTTTCATATCTAAGTAGGCATATCTAAGTGAACATCTCAGCCTTGATGGCTCACAAACATCCCAAACTCCAAATGTTCCAAAATGAAACCATCATCTCCAACCTCCCAATCTCTCTCATGTTCTCCATAGCTCAGAAACCTGCCGTACCTTTAACTGCTCCCCTTCTCTTATGTTCCAAATACAGCCCTGATGCTGCCCCAGGAGACCACAGGATATAAACTCTCTGAGCACAAGGACTTTTACATTCACCCTTTATTCTTGACACCTGTGATAGTCTCTGGAACACAATAAGCATTCCACAAATATCTGCTGTCTGATTGACTAAATGTTTGCCTGAATAAATCCCTATCTTCCTGCTAGCACTCCTGCCATGACCTTAGTTCAGCCTTCTATCAAACGGGGCTAACATCCCCAAATAGCCATACACCTGGATCTGCTCTTTCAGGTGCTCAAGGTACCACAGGACAGCCAGAAAAGAAGAAACCGTGGGGGCAGGAGTAGGTCTTCTCTCCAACACTAGACCCCTGTCTTGCTCGAGACCAGAGTCCATTTCCTCCAGGCCAGAGACCCGCTGAGGTTTAGCTTAGGCTCCAGTCTGAGGACTAAAGGGAATGTGACCCCTGGGGGTCAGGGGCTGCTGCAGAAAACTGGATCACCTTTCCAAAGAAGGGACACTGGGGAAGGGCCAAAGTAATATTTACTCCTAATATTAATTCTCCTCATCTTATGAGCCTGAGGCCACAACCATATAGGAGATCCTTGTAAGGGCTAGGGATCATGATGTCTATAACCAGCTTCTTATAAAGTTCTCTTGGATGACCTCAGGAAAATGGCCTATTCTCACAGAAGACAGCCTTCGTAATTCTTCTGGCTCACTGCTAGATGGATGACATTTTGGGTTCTTGTGACTACAATGAGGGTCTTTATGAGGAGAAAGAGAATCACCACGAGAACACCATCATTAGCGACAGTTGCTGCCAGCGAAATCCATGAGTGAATGCAAACTTTAATGGGGAAGCTTTGATAAAGAGGACATTTGCACAGCCTCAAAGAACAGTTACTAATCACTGTGGTGGTTTTCACATGTGTCCACAAATGCTTTGATAGTCTTCCTCCGGAAGGTGGAGCTTAACTTCCCTCCCTTGAGCGTGGGCCGGATTTAGTGGTTTACGTCTAATAAATGGAATGTGAAAGGGAGAAATGGCAGCTTTACAGTGGAGAAAGATAGCAGACACCATTTTCACCAAGTGATCCAGGTTAACATCACCAGTGAGAAGACATGTTGGTATCATTTGTCCCCTGACTTGACTGGATGTGAAGGATAATTCAACCCTCTGGTATTCCTGCCCCAAATGCACAGCCCCAGTCTAATCATCAGAAAATATTCGACAAACCCCAATCAAGATGACAGTTTCCAAAATAACTGACCAATAGTCTTCAAAAGTGTCAAGGTCATGAAAGACAATGAATCTGTCACAGATTGAATGAGACTAAGGAGATACAACAAAATGCAATGCAATGTGGTATCCTCGATTAGATTCTGGAATAGAAAAAAAGACTGGAAAAGCTGATAAAATTTGAATTAAGACTGTACTTTAGTTAATAGCATTGTGCTAATGTTAATATCCTAGTTTTGATAGGGTCCCCTGGGTGGCTCAGTTGGTTGGGCGTCCGACTTCGGCTCAGGTCATGATCTCACAGTCTGTGAGTTCGAGCCCCACGTCAGGCTTTGTGCTGACAGCTCAGAGCCTGGAACCTGCTTCAGATTCTGTGTCTCCCTCTCTCTCTCTGCCTCTCCCCCACCCAAGCTCTGTCCCTGTCTCTCTCAAAAATAAATAAGCATTTAAAAATGCTTATTTTTTAAATTTTTTAAATTTTTTATTTTTAAATTTAAATTTTTATTTTTAAATTTAAAATTTAAAATTTTTTAAATTTTTTAAAAATCCTAGTTTTGATAAATGTACCATGGCAATGTAAGATATTAACGTTGGGAAAAGCCGAGTGACAGATGTATGGAAACTCTATACTCTTGCCACAATTCTTCTAGAAATTTAAAATTAATCCAAAAACTAAAATTACTGAGGAAAAAAATGTGGATCCTTCCTTTTCATCATAATCCCAGCAGGAGACCCTTTTCTCTCAGGCAGGACCCCTTTCACTAGGCAAGGCTCTCTCCCTCCTGGAGCAAGACTGTCTCAGGTCCTGCAAATCAACAACAAAAAGCTGGTATCATCCGTCATTGCCCACTTGTGGTGACTGGGCAGCCCTGTAATTCATCGCTCTTCCTCATACTCTCAGGATCAGGTTTCCTTCCTGTCTCCTCCTGCCAGCACGGGCTCCATACCAGATGGCCGTACATCTGGTGAAGGGTGTCTAGGCTACACCTGCCTTAGGAAGAGGTTTCCTCCTTTCCCTTGTGCCGGGCTACAATCTGGCCTCTGCAATTTTCAGGATGGCAGCAAAAAACATTTTGCCAAACCTTCACCAGGCTCCTTCCTGGTGAAGTCACTGGGTTAGCAGAACATGAAGCTTAATGAACAATGAGCTACATAAGCATGTACACGATCACAAAAGGTTTAAAATATCTTGTCCTACAGAGAACAGAGATTAACAGTCATTTAAAAATGGAAAAGGAACCAACTGTATACCTTATCCCACAATGCTGGAAACGTTAAAGACTGTAGGTTCATAGTTTGGGCATGTGAAAGACGGTAATAGCTGTAATTTAGGAACCACTGTCTCTAAGCCTGACACTCTTCAGCACTTTATAAGGAGGGTGCCTTCCACCACTGACCCAACTCCATAGGACAGTTTGGGCAAATAGGAAAAAGATTTCCTGTCTCTTGGCAGACACAGACCCCCAGGCTGGGCAAGAGGACCGGACAGAGGATGGAATTTCTGCCCCCAGGCCACTGCACCCTCAACCACTCAAGATTAACAAGGTGATCCCCAGGTGGATTCCAGAATTCTGCAACTCCTGGCGGCATATAAACGGCCCAACATTATGAAGCTTGTTTTTTTGACAGCTCTGCAAGGTAGGTGTTGTTATACCCATTTTTAAAAGGAGGAAACTGAGAACAGTCGATTACTGACACATTCAAGACCATAGAAGGAAGAATAGCCAGAATGTGACCCCAGACCTCTTTGGCTCCAAAAGGGATATTTGCAATCACTCGCAGGATCATGTGATGAAACAGCCATCAGAATGGTGATGGCAACAGATTTACTACAGGGGCAGGGGCTGCTGGCAAAATCCTATCAATTGCATATCTTGCTTATTCTGCTTTTGCACCCAAACAGCAAGTCTTCCCTTGTCCCCTGCCCTTTCTTAGAAACATCCTAAAAGGTAACATAAGAAAATGGAAAAATTTTTATTTCCCCAGATTCAGGGTTAGGGACAAACTAACCTAGCAAGTTATTCCTCAATAGAGAAATAGTGGTTGGGAGTGCAAACTGGTGCAGCCACTCTGGAAAACAGTATGGAGGTGCCTCAAAAAAACTAAAAATAGAACTACCCTATGACCCAGCAATTGCACTATGAGGTATTTATCCAAGGGATACAGGTATGCTGTTTTGAAGGGGCACACGCACCCCAATGTTTATAGCAGCACTATCAACAATAGCCAAAGTATGGAAAGAGCCCAAATGTCCATCGATGGATGAATGCATAAAGAAGATGTGGTGTGTGTATATACACACACACACACACATACACACACACACACACACACACACACACACACACACACACAATGGAGTATTACTCTGCAATCAAAAAGAATGAAATCTTGCCATTTCCAACTACATGGATGGAACTAGAGGGTATTATGCTAAGCGAAATTAGAGAAAGACAAATATCATATGACTTCACTCATATGAGGACTTTAAGATAGAAAACAGATGAACATAAGGGAAGGGAAACAAAAATAATATAAAAACAAGGAGGGGGACAAAACATAAGAGACTCTTAAATATGGAGAACAGAGGATTACTGGAGGGGTTGTGGGAGAGGAGATGGGCTAAATGGATAAGGGGCATTAAGGAATCTACTCCTGAAATCATTATTGCACTATACGCTAACCAATTTGGATGCAAATTAAAAAATAAATAAATTATTTACAAAAAATAAAAATAGATATACCACATGATGTAGGAATCCCACTTCTGGGTATATATCCAAATGAAATGAAAACAGGATAGACATTTACACTCTTATGCTCATTGCAGCATTATTGACAATAGGCAAGATTTGGAAACAACCTCAATGTCCACCAATGTATGAATACATAAAAAAAGTATGATTAATTACACCTACACACACAATGGAATATTACTCAGCCTTTATAAAGGGAAATCTTCTCACTGTGACAACACATAAATTTGAAGGACATTAAGCTAAGTAAAATAAGCCAGATGCAGAAACAAAAATACTGCATCATCTCACTTATGTGGAATCTAAAACAGTCAAAATTCATATAAGTATAGAGCAGAATGGCGGTTGCCAGGCATGGGGAAAGGGGAAATGGGGAGATGCTGACCAAAGAGTACAAAGCTTCAGTTTTGCAAGAGATATAAGTTCAGGAGATCTAATGTACAGCATGGTGATTCCATAGGCCTGGAAATCTAAGGTACAGTTAACAACACTGTATTGTGGTGGTGCCTGGGTGGGTCGGTTAAGGGCCGACTCTTGATTTCAGCTCAGGTCATGATCTTATGGACAGGGGTTCAAGCCCTGCATTGGGCTTTGCGTTCAGAGTGTGGAACCTGCTTCGGATCCTCTGTCTCCCTCTTTCTGCCCCTACCCCGCTCACGCTCTCTCTCTCTCTCTCTCTCCCTCTTTCACTCTCTCTCTTCCTCAAAAACAAATAAATGTTAAAAAAAAAATTTAAAAAAACCCAACACTGTATTGTGTAAGTAAAATTTGCTGAGTAAATCTTAAGTGTTCTCAACACACACACACACACACACACACACACACACACACACACACACACACACAGAAAATAACTATAAGATATAATGGTCTTGTTAATTGGCTTAATTGTGTTAATCATTTCACAATGTGCATTTGTATCAACATTATTGCTGTATACCTTGAATACATTTACAAGTCTTGTTCCTTTTACTTCAATATAGCTGGAAAAAAGAAAAATATACTTACATTTACTCATTGGTAGGGTATTTCAAATTAAAGATGAGTTATTATTTTCTATGCTTTTTAAAAACTAGAATGAGAACATGCAATTGTAGTATAGATATGTATACAAAGTATAGAGAGTAACCTTTTTTCAAAAATTGTTCTAGAAATGTCAATGAAAAATATACCCTACGACCTCTTAAACCTTCCTTCGTGAATCAATCGTAGAGAAAGAAAAATGCTTTTCTGAAAGTTAAAAAAAAAAATAAAAAGAGAGAGAGAGAAAGAAATAGTGGGAGCAGCTGAACTGGACCTCATGTCTCAAGGAGCTTCACAGGGGTAGCAAGGGGCATGTGGGAACATGGGCTTTGGAAGGCAGGAGAATGTAACGGAACTGAGCCTGCAAGGTGGAGAAGAGGTCAAATCTTTAACAAAAATTGCCAAACTTACAAAAAGGTGGAAGTGGACAATAACAATAGAGAAAGTTTTTTTATTGCTTATTATATGTCAGGCACAGTTCCAGAAGCAGTGGATGTATTAATCATCAGCCCTCGCAACAACCCTGCGAATTAGGCACTACTATTTTCCTATCTTAGGAGTGAGGGATCTGAGTGGTTAAGTAGTTATTCCAAGATGAGGGAGATAGACCATGAATGGAGGACAACTCCAGAGCCTTGAGGAGAGATACATGGAGTTTTAGTGCCAAATGTAACTCACCAAACAACCAACCAACCAACCAACCAACCGAGGAACAGGAGGGCCTCCAAAGACATCTGGGCTAAACTTATCATAAAACAAAAACAAAAACAAAAACTTCTGGTTTTTAAGGACCAGATTCTGTGCTTAAATACCTTACACATATTTTCTCATCTAATCTTCACAAAGATCCCCATTTTACAGATGGGAAAAGTGAAGCTGAGAGAGATCAAATAACTTGCCCTAACACATACTTCGTAAGTGACCACTAGAGGTCTAAGTCAGCTGGAGTCTGGAAGCCAAGCCTTTCAATCACTAGGCTTATAGCATTCCCTCTTGTGGGGGATGGCGCTAATACCCTTCCTCTTCTCTAAAGCTCCTAGTCCCACATCACTTGTGCAGCTCTGTTCCATCAGGAGCAATAAGCTTTTATGGTCAATTAAGAAAATGTAATAGGAGCATCTCACAGATAGACTTTGGAAACATAAGATGCTGTTAGTACATATTTGTGGAATGAATGAAGGAAGGTCCAGTATGGTGCTATAACCTGTGAAGACCCTGAAGTTGCATAAACATTGGCCATGCCTATCAGGACTTATGATATCAATAAGAAGAAAAGATAAACCGAACTGAAGCAATAAAATATGAAGAGTTGTCTACTGTCCAACACAGCAAATCATGCCATAGGTAATAGAGAAGAAGGGCTAGGATCACTAAAGACTATAAAATCTAAGTTAGAAAATCAATACCAGTAAATGAGATCTGAGATATGCAAAGTCACCTTTAAGAGATGGGGCAACAAGACTTAAGTGAAGTACAAGGCTAACAGTCATGCTGGATGCACCTCCATGGTGTCCTGGCTGGCATCCATTTTGATTAGTCAATGTGCATATCATCCCAATTGTTAAATATTTTGACTCCTGGGCACCTGGGTGGCTCAGTCAGTTGACCATCTGATTTCCGTTCGGGTCATGATCTCACGGTTCCTGAGTTCAAGCCCCACGTCAGGCTTGCTGCGGTCAGTGCAGAGCCCGCTTGGATCCTCTGTTCCCCACCTCTCTCTTTGCCCCTCCCCTGCTCGCACACTCTCTCTCTCAAAAATAAATAAAACATTAAAATGTTTTTAAATATGTTGATTCCTGCAATCAGTCAGGCTAGGCTAGGTCATGCTGCTGTAATAAATGACCTCCAAAACACAGTGGCTTCCAACAGTGGGATTGCTTTACCATTCGTTCTACAAAATCACTGAAGGTTGACTGCAACTCTGCTCTATGCCATCCCCATGGTGGGGCCCAGGCTAATGGAGTAGCCTCTATCTGGAGCCTAGCGAAACATGTGCTGGCTCTTCAAACCTCTTCCTGGTAGTGACACATGTCACTCCCACTTACCTTCATTGACCAGAACTAGAGACATGGCTCCTTTATAGTCAACAGGTCTACTATAGTCAACTAGTCAACAGACCATCTTTATGGATGAGTAACAGCATTCTACCAAGATGTGAAGAAAGACACTGTCATTTAGTGGAGAAATGGGTATTCATGTGGAACCCAGAAGCAGGTGACAGTGGTACCCATCTAGGCTCTGTCCAGGGGAGCCAGTACCTGCGAGGCTTCCGCATCCCATCTACATCCCTGGATATCTGTCTCCCTTCAACAAATACCAATCGCTCTGTTCAAGGCCCAAAGATGGGTGAGGAGAGCAAAACTATCAGGCATGTGTAACTATCTACTGCCCATATTCTCCCATTCACATAATTGTTCTGGCTCTGCTGGGCTCTCTCTTGAAATAGTGGACTTAAAACACCCTTCAACTATAATTAAAACACCATGGTATTGGCGTAGAAATGGACAAGCAAATCAATAGAACAGAACAGATAGCCCTAGAATGTATAAAAACTTAATTTATGATAAGAAAGGCATCTTGGATCAATGGGGAATGGAAGAATTATTCAACAGATGACATTAGGACAGTTGGTTAGCAAATTAGAAGAGAAAATCAATTTCTGGCCTTAATTCATGCCACATACCGACATACCTTTAACTCCAGATGGATTAAAGAATTAGAGAAATTTACATGTGTAAAGCCATAAAACAAGAAGATTCTCCCCATTCACCCCCACTCACCCCAGCATATTTACTTATAAATTTTTGTTAATAGAAGAAATCATACACAAAATAAACAGATTATAAAACTAAAAAAATTTTAAGCATTTCTTCCTGTCAAAACAACAATCAAAGTTAAAATACAGCCTAGGATAAATATTTATAGACAGAAAAAAAGATTCATATCATTTAGTATATAAAGAACTCATACAAAATACAACAGCAACATTTTATGGTTCGTAGAGAAAAACTGACAAGTTATTAAAAAAGATAAACTTTAAATACACACCCAGAACAATATTCAAAACTCATGAGTAATTAAAAGAAGGGACACCTGGGGAGACTGGGTGGCTCAGTCAGTTGAGCGTCCGACTTCGGCTCAGGTCATGATCTCACAGCTCGTGAGTTCGAGCCCCACGTCAGGCTCTGTACTGACAGCTCAGAGCCTGGAGCCTGCTTCTGTTTCTGTGTCTCCCTCTCTCTCTGCCCCTAACCCACTCACATTCTGTCTCTGTTTCTGTCAAAAATAAACATTAAAAAAATAAACAAATAAAAGAAGGGACACCTTATTGCAAAACGAGAGCCACTGCTTACCTATAAACTGAAACAAATTTTTTCAAATGATACCACCCGGTTTTTCAAAGGATGCCTTTGTATACATTTTGATTGTAGTTTTACTTGGTGTAACTTGTTTGGAAATTAACTGGGCAATGTATGAGAACTTTTTTTTTAATGTTTAATTTTTTTTTATTTTGAGAGAGAAAGAGAGAGAGGGAGAGAAAGAGAGAGCATGCCAGTAGAGTTAGAACACAGAGAGACAGAGAGAGAATCCCAAGGAGGCCCCTCACTGTCAGCACAGAGGCAGACTTGGGGCTCAATCTCACGAACCGGGGAGATCCTGACCTGAACCAAAACCAGGAGCTGGATGCCCAACCAAATGAGCCACCCAGGCGCCCCACGAACTTTTAAATATATACTAACATGCCTTGATATTTGTACTTCTCACACTCTATCCCAAGAAATAATCTCTGTTATGGAAAAAAAGGGTTTATGCATACACATGTTTATATCAACATATTTATAATACTGAAAACTTAAAAACAACATTAATTCAGAATGTTTAAGTAAATTACAGTAACATATAATATACATATATTATATATATATATATATATATATATATATATATATATAATTGGTAGTCTATCATTAAAATGATGCTTGCAAAGTGCTTCTAATGACATGGAGAAATGCTTCTGTTCTGACACTATGTAAACAAGGCAGTCTACAAAATCAATGTATACACAATACAAAATTAGGCAGAGCAAAACCCTGGGAAAAAATTCAGCAGAAATTCATTGTAGTTGGCTCAAAGTAATGAATTTTTCTATTTTCCCATATATTTGAATTTTCTCTAAAGAGCATGTATTACTTTTATAAGAGGAAAATAAGCATCTTAATCATTAATAATAATAATAATAATAATAATAACAGAATGTTGACAGAGTCAGATGTCATGCTGAGGCCTTACAAAATCAAGGCAGAAGCGCAACATCTAACATGTATTCAATGCTGGATATGTTCTGGTTGATCCCATAGGATATCCGGTCATTCGGTGTTATACCCCTATTTTATAGATAAGAACCTGATGCACAGAGAGGTTGAACAACTCTTCCAAAATCACACAGCTGGCGAGCATGGGACGGAGCCAAGATCTGAACCAAAACAGACTGACTGCAGAACCAGTGCTCGTAACTATATAGTGATTGTTGCATTTAGTCACTGCAACAACCTTGTGGACAACATTTGATAAATGAGAAAACTGAGGTTCTGAGAACGTTAAGTGGCCACAGTTACACGCTTGGCAAGAAAGGAGCCTGAATGTGAACTGAGGCAATCTGATTCTGGACACACACACCCCGCCCGGCCTCAACCCTCACTCCTAACCCCTGCACAAACTGCCTTGTCAAATAACCAGTACATATAGCTCCCACCCTTTTCTCATTTTCCCTCTGTGCTCCTTTTTCCTCAGTTAAGAAAGTATACTCTCGCCTGCTCAGTGTGTCCACTGCCCAAGACCCTCACTAGTCATCCCTTGCGTTTTTCAGCCTGTTTTGCATTCCTTTTCTTTCTCAGCATTTGCAGTTCTAAGCTTGCCAACTTTGCTCCACATATGCGATTTGATAAAGATCTCTGTAGGGAAGGGAGAGTAAGCACGTTACAATGTTTTGTATTTATTTGTATTCACTTCCATTCTTGCTTCCATTAAAACAAAATACACACCCACACCCACACACCAAGACAGGTGGCTGCTGCATACAAGTGTCATTAGTAACCAATCCATCCTCCCAAGTGGGAAAGAGAAAGAAGGTGGAGCGCGGTCAGAGACTAAGCAAGGGGAGCTGCTGATCCCACATCTGGCCCACCTCTGGAAGCAGTGTCCCCAGTGCTGGCCCCAGCACAAGGCTTTTTGGCACAAGACAGTACCGCCCTGGGCCGATCACTCTTCGGCTCTCGTGAACAGATCTCTGTGAGAAGAAAAGGCTTTATTGACCACATTGTTTTAAATGGTGACATGTCAGATAAAATGCCTACAAGATCCAGATCTTAAGGAAGGTCAATGCCACTACATTTGCACCCTTGTGTTATGCTTGAAAATTACCTACAAATTCAGGCCAGACGGTAGATGATAATGGCCCAAATATGTACCTTAAAGCATTAGAAATAAAAAGACACATTTTTTTTTTTCTTTTTAGTAGCTTAAAGTATAACATTCAAAGAGATTCCTAGAGGGCCACCTGGGTGGCTCAGTCCGTTAAGCCTCCGACTTCAGCTCAGGGCATGATTTCACAGCTTGTGAATTTGAGTCCTGTGTCAGGCTCTGTGCTGACAGCTCAGAGCATGGAGCCTGCTTTGGATTCTGTGTCTCCCTCTCTCTCTGCCTCTCCCCCGCTCATATTTTATCTCTCTCTCTTTCAAAAATAAACAAAAACATTAAAAAAAAAAACCAAAGAGATTCCTAGAGGAGGAAACAATATGAAGAAGACAGGAAAGAATACTGAAATTGTACAGGGGTAGCTTCATAAAAAATAAAGAATAATTATAACAGACACTTTTTGAGCCCTTGTGTGTCATACAGAGTCTGAGTGATTTAACTCAGTAAATTACTTTGTTTAATTGATTGGATCCTTATGATACTCCCATGCAACAGGTGCTATCAATTCCCACTTCACAGATGACGACACTGGCACACAGTTTAACCTTCTAAATGCAGCAGGATTTGAACCCCACCGTGTGACTCCAGAGCTCATAGCTCTTAACCACTTTCCTGATGTAAATGAAGCAACCTCAGAGCAAAATGGTGACTTAAATAAAACAGAAAGAAGGAACAATTACACTCTTTGGGGATTTGGAGAAAAAAGAGCTAGGAAAGCCTCTGCGGAAGATCACCTAAATCTGTTTAAGCACTTTAACAGACAAGATCAACTTTTGTTCTGGGGATGAAGTACCATCTAGTGTCCATGCTTTGTGTGCTATCAAGCATTCGGCAGCCCTGGAGGCTCCGAGTGCTATCAGCGACTTGGCATTCCCCGTTGTGGCTTATCTGAGCCGTCTGTCACTGCCGATGCTGTGGTCTGGCGTTAGGTCCCGCGGTGGCATTTGGTGCTATTGCAGAGATTCGGGTTATTATCATTCATTATGGTAATGGGCAGGCTGGACTTTACCTGCCCCTAGAGAACTGAATTTACTGTCCTGAAGTGCACTGTGTCCGCTTTTCATCCCCCCCGCCCCGCTTCACATCATCACTTAGGTGTTTTATCATCTCACATCATCACAGGAAGAAGGGTGAGTTCAGTACAGGAAGATATTTTGAGAGAGAGAGAGCACATTCACATAGCCTTTATTGCAGTATATTGTTTTAATTGTTCTATTTTTTTATTAGATATTGCTATTAATCTAATTTATAAATAAATCTTATAGGTACCTATGTATAGGAAAAACACAGTATATATAGGGGTCGGTCTATGTGCAGTTTCAGCATCCCTGGGGCGGGGGGGGGGGGGGGCGTCTTGAAATGTATCCCCCCGGGAATAAACGGGGGGGATGACTAGAGTTCTGTTTGCTTATTTTTGCTTTTGTTGCCCTTGCCTGAGGACACAGATTCCGAAAATATCGCTAAGGCCGATGTCTATGAGCTTACTGCCTCTGTGTTCTTTTCTGAGCGCTACCTTTAAAAGAAAATCCCACCAGGTTATTTCTCTGCTCTGAACCCTGCCCTGGTTCCTCATTTACTCAGCATAAACCTGCCTCTTGAGACCTTGCATATCTGACCCCCTACTGCAGCTCTGCTCTCTCACCCCTTACCACTCAGCTCCAGCCACCCTGGCCTCCCAATGTTTCTGGAACATGTCAGGCACACCCCCACCTTAGGACGTTTTTGCGGATTGTACTTTATACCACTAACTCCCCCTCCTTTAACTTTCCAGCCTTCTCAATGTGACCAGTCCGAGCACCCTATTTAAAACGGCAGCCCATCTCTGGCCCTGCCTAGCACCCCATATCCTCCTTACCCTCCAGTATTTCTTATTTCCTATACCACTACTAATGTATACTTATATATTTATTTTTAGGTTATTATTTATTGTCTGCCCCCTCTAGAATATAATCTCCATGACGGCAGAGATCACTGTCTGCTTTTGCTCACTGAGGCATCCTATGCACTTCAGACGGTGAACGGCATACAGCAAGTGCTCAATAAATGTGTATCAAGTGAATTCTATCTAGCACCTTATTGGAGACCAGCCATCAGCATTCAATGCCATAGCCAAGTCTCACTTGTCACAGTGTCCTGAATTCTGTTCCATCTCACTAGGCTTTAGCTTCTTTATGTAAGCCACGTAGTGCATGGATGCTTTAGAAGGAAAGAATCACAGGCGGGCATGGGCACACTGTAGAAAAAGAATCCTTTGTGTCACAGTATCGGGCACCTGAACAGGCACAGTCTGGCCTGCACTCATCTATTCTTTCGTGTTGCGCAATACAGGCAATGACCCGGGAGCAGGGGACCAAGAGCACCATCTCTGAACCCTGTCACCTGGGTTTGTCGCCTGCTGCTACCACTCACTAGCTGTACTTACTGAGGGGAATTTCTTTAACCTTTCTGTACTTCAGTTTTCTCAGTTGACAAATGGGGACAATAGTTGTACCGACATCAAGCATCGTACAAGGATTAAATCAGCTAATACAATGCTTAGATATAATAAACATTGAATAATTTTAGCTAATATGGGTAAAGTATGTATTTATAGTTTATAGTTATTTGGGTAATTTAATGGAAATCTTAATTTTATATTCATAGACACTCAAATAGTTATATAATAGTATTCAATATATAGTAGAGGACTTCATACCATCTCAAAACCCCACACATGAGCTTTTATTTTTTTTTTCCAACTTTTTATTTGAATTCCAGCTAGTTAACATACAGTGCGATATTAGTTTCAGATGTAGAATTCAGTGACAACACATGAGCTTTTGTAAGTGATTAATAGCCCCAGGATGGTCCAAAGATAGGGGCCTGTGACCGTGTGGGCTCATTAGGACTCAGCAAGTAAGCTATTTGTAAAGCACCTGCTAGCAGGGAGCAACAGGAAGGTGCAAGAAGCAGGGGTGTTTTACATCTCTCCTAACTGAAGAGCCCTGAAAGCGAGTGGTTGGGAAATTATCTCTAAAGATGACTCCAACATTGCTCAGATACGGCCGGAGTCACAGTCAATTAAAACTGAAGGCTTTACTAATGCCAATTGCTGTGCAGAAGGAAAAAAAAAAGAAAAGAAAACATCAGTGAAAGATGTACCATCAGTAAAGGTTCTTAGACCCCAAACTCCACAGGGCAGCATCGAAAGGAATAACATATCCAACTGACAGTTGAATGCAAAAACAAAACTGTGGTATTTGAAATTCATTGCCAAGAGATTAGGTATTTTAAGTACTCTGGGAATATCTGTCTTTGTGGATAAGTAAAAGATGAGAGTAGTCTTTGTTTGGGACAATAAGATCCCTAGTCTTTATTAATTTAAACTATACCAGGGGCGCCTGGGTGGCTCAGTCGGTTAGGCGTCCGACTTCGGCTCAGGTCACGATCTCGCGGTCCGTGAGTTCGAGCCCCGCGTCTGGGCTGATGGCTCAGAGCCTGGAGCCTGCTTCCGATTCTGTGTCTCCCGCTCTCTCTGCCCCTCCCCCGTTCATGCTCTGTCTCTCTGTCCCAAAAATAAATAAACGTTAAAAAAAAAAAAATTAAAAAAAAAAAAAGATGATATGCTAAAATTTAATCTGAGGGGCACCTGGGTGGCTCAGTCAGTTAAGCGTCCGACTTCAGTTCAGGTCATGATCTCATGGTCCGTGAGTTCAAGCCCTGCGTCAGGCTCTGTGCTGACCGCTCAGAGCCTGAAGCCTATTTCGGATTCTGTGTCTCCCGCTCTCTCTGACCCTCCCCCGTTCATGCTCTGTCTCTCTCTGTCTCAAAAATAAATAAACTTAAAAAAAAAAATGAACTATACCATTATTTTCTTTATTTTTCTAAACTCTTTATTTAATTTAAATTTACAGAAAATTTACAAAAATAGTGGAGAGTTCCTGTATACCCTTCGCCAAGTTTCTCCTGATGTTAACATTTTCCCTAGCACAAGGAAGTCACCATTGTCTTAATACTATTAAGTAAACTATAACTCTTATTCATATTTTGAAACTTTTCCCACTAAGTCCTTTCTGTGTTTCAGGATCCAATCAAGGATCCCTTATGGCATTAAGTTATCATGTTTCCTTAATCTACTCCAATCTGCAACAATTCCTAAATCTTTCCTTTTCTTTCATGACTTTGACCCTTTTGAAGAGTACAGGTCAGTTGTCTTGTAGACTATCCCCTCCATTTGGCTTTCCGATTTTTTTTCATGGTTACATTGAGGCTATACCTTCTGGGCAAGAATGTCACAGAGGGATGCCCTCTCAGTGCATCCTATAAAGGAGTACGGAACGAATGTGTCTTATTATTGGTGGCTGATGCTAACCTTGGTCACTTGGATGAGGTAGTGTCTACCCACTTTTTCCACTGTGAAATTACTATTTTTCTCTTTGTAATTAATAAATCTCTCTGGGATGGGGAGATACTTTGTTACTATGAATTATCCTTATTCTCTTCAAACTTTACCTACTAATTGGTGGATCTTGCCAGCATTAGTTATTACTGCAGCATTTGACTAAGTGATTTTCTATTTCTCTCCTTCCTTCAACATTGATTATTTAAAAAAAAAATTTTTTTTAATGTTTATTTATTTTTGAGAGAGAGAGAGAGAGAGAGAGCACGAGCAGGGGAGGGGCAGAGAGAGAGGGAGACACAATCCGAAGCAGGCTCCAGCTCTGAGCTGTCAGCACAGAGCCCGACGTGGGGCTCGAACTCACAAACCGTGAGGTCATGACCTGAGCTGAAGTCAGACACCCAACCGACTAAGCCACCCAGGCGCCCCAATTTCCTTCAACATTTATTAATGAATGGGAAGTCTTCTGTAAAGAAGATGCCATTCCCTTCAAGTAAGAGGCAGTTGTGTGCACTGAGTCTAGATGAATAGACGTCGGAGTTAAACTGCCCTCTTTTGGAATGCAAACTTTTCAACTTAGTAGGGCAAGTATTCAGCAAGTGGATTCTATCATTATCATCATCAAATTATCATTTGCCTCCTATAGAACAATTCCTTAGTCTGGTTTAGAATTGTTAAAACAGTACAAATCACGAGGTGTTCCTTCTATCTTTCTGCCTGGGCTTCTTCCATAAAGGAACTGCGTGGAGACCACCCTGCTTGTATCCTGACCCTATCAAGACCCCACAGGGACTACGTTCTTGCCCACACATCGTGTCTAAAGCACTGCATGGCCAGGAGTTTTGGGTGTAACCAGAAGTAGATTTGTTAACTCACCAAAGTGTCTGAACAGTTATTCTTGGGCTTGCTTCTGGTTGCATTTTGCAGTTTAAATAGTAGCACTAACCCTATATATAAAACAAGCAATCCTCTACATTTCAGAATTGCTACTTGTGCTGCCTACACTGTGAGACTTGCCTTTGCAATGTAGACAGTGTAGAGCTATGGTCTTGCAATCCACTGCCAATTGAAGCAGGAGGTTTCCTTAGCAATGGAAAACATTTTGCTTTCCTTGAGCAGTCTTTCCTACTAGAAATGTGTAAAGTAGCCTTTAGTAGTTGTCTGATAATCAGCACCATAATCTTATTTATTGTCTGGGAAGCAGGGAAGGCATAGCAAACTGCAAAGTTCAAATCAGTATACCCTCTCTCAGTGGCAGCCCAAAGTTTTACAAAAATCAGTCAAGGGGCACCTGGGGGTCTCAGTCAGTTAAGCGTCCAACTTCAGCTCAGGTCATGATCTCACAGTTCCTGAGTTCTAGCCCCACATTGGTCTGTGCTGACAGCTCAGAGCCTGGAGCCTCCTTGGGATTCTGTGTTTCCCTCTCTCTCTGCCCCTCCCCCGCTCTCTCTCTCTCTCTCTCAAAAATAAAAACATTAAAAAAATAATAAAAAAAATTTTTTAAATGAGTCAAATTTCTATTTGCAATTGTATTATTTTTTAACTTTTTCTGCTTGATGAAATACTGGGGCTCTTCTAACATACACCCAGAAGGAGAAAAGGAATGTCCTGTTTGGTCATCCCACGTTAGACTGCTTGTCCTTCTATGTCTTATTCATCAGCCACATGCTTTTGCAATTTTTCATATATATTATGTTAAAACACCCATATACTCAAAGATCAAACGGTAGGTCTCTCTGTGTCTTGATTACTAATGCAAAAATGCTTTCCCTTCCAAGTAAAAACTGATAAAAAGTGAAAAAAAGCCCAAGTCACCACAACACTCCATGAACTTTGCTCTGTGGTCAGCTCTCCAAACACTGGTTAGTGGCTGATGGAATCTAGTTGCGGTTCTCAGTCATGACATGCTGCCATCGGTGTGAGCTTTATCACAAGCCATCAATTACGAATTGTACCTAAAGTACCAAAGTTTAAGAATGATTTGCTTTTGAAAAATAAGTCCAGGGAGGTAAACTTTCCTGAAAGGGAGGGGGAAAGTAGAACTATAGCTAGAACCAAGACAAACTTGTAGAACCTATAGTCTTTGTTATCTTTTTTTAACAGTGGAAATGACTCTGTATGGGAGTATCGTCCTGTGAGCATCATTTTTATGGGACACTCCGGGATGGCCATTATGGAGGGACATTGGACCTCCTCTGTTTATACTGTAGACTGGCACCACACACGTCTGTGTATTTCACTTACAGGAACTCAATTTATGCACTTGACAAATGCCTCCCTAAATGAGAGTACATGTGTAGACATCAAAGCATATATATACTATACTTAATGAATAATAGTAACAATAAAGACTCAAAGACTTGCACTTGATTAGATTACTGACCAAAAATATTTAACCTCCCTACCCCAACATAGAAGGACTATACTTCCCAGCGCCCTTCACATTGGCCTTGGCTATATGATCTACTCTGGCTTCATGGTACATAAGATATGTATACTTCCCTATTCTTTGTCTTTAAGCTTAGCGATAGTATTTGCTTTGACCAATGAGACGTTAGCAGACACGAAGCAATAAGAGGCTTCAAATGTTCTTGTGCACTTGGGTGTGCCTCTGGTGCCCTGTCATGGCCGTGACAGTCCCTGCATCCTGCAACAGACACCTAAGGAGCAGACCTGAACCTAACCTGTAACAAGGAATCAATCCCAGAGGAACCTGCACCTTGAAACAGTACTGCCCGGCTGGGTCCAGCCGAGATCGGTCTGTCCCCAGCCAACCTGCAGAGACATGCATGAAAATAAATGATAGCTCTTCTAAGTCATTGAGTTTTGGAGTGCTTTGCTATCCAGTAATCGCTGGCAGAGTAATAAAGAAAAAAGGGGGAAAAAAGAAACATCAATATAAAGGGTGCTCAATGAATGAGCACCAGGAGCGAGTGTGAGATGAGAGTCTTAAATCTATTTTTCCTTAATAGCTCTCAATTCCCACATGCATCTCCCAGTGTGAGTATCAACCCCATGGAGTGTGATTTCAGAGTTTAAAGAGAAATGCTTTTCCTACAAATGGCTCCCTAAATGAGAGTCACATGTGTAGACATCAAAGCACACACACTATACTTAATGAATAATAATAACAATAAAAACTCAAAGAATAATGCCGACTCCTTGTGCAATTTTGACATCATGCACTGACCTTAGGAAATAACCCCACAAAACATACAGCTCCATTGTTCATATCTTGAAGAACCACATATGAAGACATTTTGCAGGCCTGGTATAGGGCAACTGCTAAGGAAAAAATCTGTTTTCTGTGTGGTTAACTGTTTACAATTAAAGTATTTCAGGCATGGAAGAAGACATTAAAGGAGAAATTCTTGGCAGCCAAGTCTCCATACAAAGCCAGTACAATTATAGCACTGTTAAAAAAAAAAGAACTTAAAAATTATATAATGCATATGATGGAACTTAATTCTTACTGTAATTCTGTGGGCAAAAAGTACCGCTATCCTTATTTGACTTATTTTGCAAACAGGGAAATAGATGTTCAGAGAGGTTAAAGGTCTTATCGAAAGTCACACAGCTGAGACTGGTAAAAGGGCCAGGACTCAAACCCAGGTCTTCTGATTCAAATCCCATGTTCTTCCTATAACAGGGAGGAACTTAGCACGTCTGACTCCATATTGCTTCTATCTCCCTTACTGCAGTGATCTATAGCTTAAAAACTTCTGCTTCGCCCTACATGTAAGCATGTTAATTGTTGAAGGAATTTTGCTTACAGCTGAGATTTGCAAAAAAACCCTGCTTTTACCCACCACCTACCTCACTCAAGAAGATAAGGAAGTATGTACAGAAATGACTGTGCTATGTTTAAGATTTACAGGAAGGACACCACCAGATTCCTGCAGGCAAAGATCAACTCTACAAGGACAAAGACGTTACAAGCCCTTTCTCAGATGTCTACAAACGTCAGTCACCTTTTGACTCCGACTCCCTCCCACTTCCCCCCCTTCCTAACATAGGAGAAGCTCAAATCTTATGCTGAGAGAGATGGTTCTTTGGGACAATAGTCCATCATCCCCTCCATTTGCTGGCTTTCCAAACAGAGTCACTTTGCTCACCCCCCAATCTTGCCTCTGAACTTACTGGCCTGTCGCATGGCAAGCAGAACGAGCTTGCATTCCCACCACGCAGCATAGGAGGACAGCTGCCCTACAGCCCAGATTAGAAAGCCCAGGGTCTTCCTAGTCTGAAACACTAGACAAATTAAAAGGTTAAAAACAAAAAGCCTTATTAGATTGGAAGTCCGCAGTCAACAGCAGTTCACACTCTTATGCGTGGAAATGAAAAACATATGGAGTCAGAGGCTTGAAGACAGAAGGAAAAGCTGCAACCTAAAAACGACAAAAACAGGAAAGATTTCCATTGGAGCTGCTTTTTCACAAGGATACTCTCTGTCATATGTTCCATAGTGAGAGGAATAGACAAGAGAGCAGGAATTGATTTTTTTTTTAATAATTGTTAATGGTTCTCCACAGAAATACCAACTAAATCACCAAATACAATAATTATAAATGTTTCCATGACTCTCTAGAGCATTATGTCCTTGCCTTCTAACACTGGCATAAAATTTGAATCTTCCAGAAAGTTCTCCTTGATTAAGTACCACTCACCCTCCCGGCCCTGACGACCTGCTAACACGGGTATATACAAAAGTCTCATAATATCAACATGTACCTTTGCAAAACGTAGTTAAGCTGCCTACACACGTACACCTGTGTACTACCCTCTTGGTACATCTGGGACCTGTGTGTGATTTCGGTCAAGGGATCATTATTAACTCATTGACTGTGGGTACTTGGATAATGTAGAACAGTAAATGGGGGGGACATGAGTGATGTATAAGTGGGACAGATATCAGAATCTGGGGTATAAAAGCAAGCTTGCAGTTGGCTTGTATTTGCAAGTACTCACAACTGAGCTGCTGATTTTTTTCAACGTTTTCCTTGTAGACTTTCTTACCTAAGCAGTGGAGACAAACACATGAAACACAGCAAAGCCATCCTTAAACTCTTACTCAGCCATATGAGAATAAAAAGGCATGGGGCACATGGGTGGCTCAGTCAGTTAAGCATCCGACTTCAGCTCAGGTCATGATCTCAGGGTTCGTGAGTTCCAGCCCCATGTCAGGCTCTGTGCTAACAGCTCAAAGCCTGGACCCTGTTTCGGATTCTGTGTCTCCTTCTCTCTCTGACCCTCCCCTGCTCACACTCTGTCACTCTCTCTCAGAAATAAACAAACATTAAAAAAAAAAATAAATCATTGAAAAATAAGAATAAGGGGGCAGTTAATGAAATCGAAAGGCAACTTATTTAAAACACATAAAAGAAAATGAATTTTTTTTGGTCCACTACATAATTAATTTTAGAATTTGCTGTACAAGAATTGTTAAGGCAAATTATTTGATATAGTTTTTTTTAAAAAAGGATTTGACTGAGAATGCAATCTGTTTTTGCATTCACGGGGGGAAGAAAAGATAAGGGTCATCTATCTTTGTTAAAATGAATCACCATCTGTGGCCAGAAGCTCCTCTCTGGCAAAGCATCTTGAAACGGAACGGCAATATTAATAAGGAGGGGTTGGGATTACCACGTTACAAAACCTCCTGGGTGCACAACCTAGGAAAGTGACACTGTGGATGAGGCCAGGATCATCTACTCTGCTGTTATTTCCTTTCATGAGCCCCGCTGTACACAGGAAATCTGAAAGCCATTTCAGCTGAAATGGTGCTGAAAGCTTCAGCACCACAAGAATGCCTCTCTGAAAGTGAGGGCCAGGTGGAATCCCCTTCTGCAGGTTACAGCCGTTCTCCTAACCCATCGAAAGGGCAACTCTGAATATCAGGTGAAAGCACTTCCAGAATCATCTCCCTTTACGCAGTTCTGAACCAAAGAAAGCCAAAGGTTTTTGTCACCTCCTAATCATTAGCAATCCTTAGCATATTGTGGAGTGTCACCTTTTTCAAACAATGTTTACTTATGTATTGAGAGAGAGAGAGAGAGAGAGAGAGAATGCACGTGAGCAGGGAAAGAGGGCAAGAGAGTCCCAAGCAGACTCCTAGCCGCCAGCATGGAGCCCGATGTGGGGCTCGAACCCATGAACCATGAGATTAACACCTGAGTCAAATTCAAGAGTCAGACGCTTAACCAAAGGAGCCACCCAGGCATCCCTGGTGTGGAGTGTCACTTTAAGGTGAATTACATTCTCCTCTCATGTCACCTGAATCAGGCAAACCATCTTCAATGCAATCCTATCTCTAATGGGAATAATGACAGATACACATTGCTCAGACATGATACATGGAGGGGAGCCTGCCACAAACTGCTGGAAACTGTCCTGCCCTCAGTCGTCAGCTCCTGCCCTTACTCAAGAGTGGCAACTGTAAGTGCAACACAGAGGCCAGAAGTCATGTGAGTAGAGAAGCCGACGGTGGCACAGTTAGCCTAAAAACAGAAACCTCCCAACATCCAGACTTCAACATGACCTTCCGCAAAGTCAGTCAACATGGACTGAAAGCGAAGTAAATGTGCATATGGATGTGTGTATGCATGTATACAGTCATATTTATCTGTCTGACTCCACTAAGCATTTGAAGTGACCAAATAAAACATGGTCCAGGCTCACAAGGAGCCTGGTCTAATCCAGAGAAAAACCTATAAGTGCATCCCTGCCATGTAAGACAGTACAGGGTAAGTGCTGCTGGTGCATTACTGGACTGCTTCAGGGTTAAGAGGTGAAAGGCTGCATTTCTGACGATCAAAGAAGGCTTCATGGAGAAGGCAGTGTTTGAGCTGAGCAGAGATCACGGACAGAATTTAAATAGGAGGCACAGAGCAAAGAGCGCTCCCAGTGGAAGGAATGGCACGAACAAAGAGATGGAGAAGAAAAAGGACAAGATGGTTTGAAGAGTGATCAGTGACCATTTGGGCTAAAGCACGGATCCATCTCCCGTGTTAGTAAGTAGTGAGAGGTCAGCGTGAACAGTGGGATTTGGAACAAGCGTGTTTGGGTTTAAATCTTATTCACTGTATTCCTTGGCCAAGTAACTTCACCTCTCCATAGCAGAAGCTGCCAATGCCTGTATTCCCTGGGATTACCAAGATGGCTCTAGAAAACAGCTTGCTCACCTCTGCCAAAGGGTATGTTGTGGCTGATAGCATGTGCTTGGCTTACGGACAGAGCAGGCCATAAGTTCTAGAGAGTTAACATCTCAAGAGCAACCTCCAGCAAATGACATACAGGAGGAAAACTAGCCCAGTTCCTTGGCCCATAAGGGAGAGCTGAGCTCTGTTCCCCAGTCTCTCAGAGGGTCTGCAGCTGGACTGAAAGCCCTCGCAGCCCTCAGTGGTAACTCACTCACTATCACATTCTTGACACTCCTTTCTTCCTGTTACCACAACCCCCTCCCTCACTGGGCTTCCTGGTTTCTGAGTCCTTGCCACATTGTCTGAATTTGGAGAAAACTAAACTGGGATATTCTTTAATCCTCAGTTTCCTTATGTGCAATATGGGATAATAACAGCAGCCTTGAAGAGAGTTATGAGAAACAGACAAGATAATAGATTATCTTACTGACGTCATAAGTGCTTCAAAACTATTGGTTATTCAATAAATATTAGAGATTGAATATTCAATCTTCAATATTCAATATTAGATTGAATTGTAGATCATCTGATAGAGATAGGCAGTGGGAACCACTGAAATGTTTTACTTAAAGAAGTGCTTTGACAGAATCACCAATGGCCTTCCTTGGAGGACCCGGCCTTTACTGGAGGACCCGCTCTTCAGTGTCGGATTCTGGCCTTCACTGTAGGATAGAATAGGGAAGCCTTCGAATGCTCCTCACTATCTCTCTCTCCACTTGTTAAAAGCACATGAGAGGGTTACACATTTCTGCCATGTGACTACCTGTGGCCAGCGACTGTGAGTGAAAGTTAGCACGTCATACTGAACATCTGTCAGTATAAGATCACCCAGGACCCTCTTCCTGCAATCTATGATGACCATGTAACATAAACTCCAAGTACATTTTGTTTTAAACCACTGGGATTTTCTGTTTGTTTGTTACTGCAGCATAACCTAACCTAGTCTGGTTAATACAACTGAGAAGGAAGCAGAAAGACTTTGGCAAGTCAATTCAAAGGCCACTGCAGGCCTCAAGTAAAAAGGATCTGAAATAAGACCTAAAAACTGGAATGTGAGAGAGAGAAATGAAAGAGTTATTCCCAAGAAAGAAGAATCAGCAAGTAGGGGAGGAGAGAAAAGGAATTAGAGATAACTCCAGAGAGGTAAGCTTGGAACACTGGAAGGAACATGGTGCCGTAGAAGAAAAAGGCAATCTAGAAAAGTGGTTTGGTATGAGACATGAGTTTAAAGGGGTTCTACTTCCTATCATAAAAAGAAAGTTTCCTATCCCCTCTAGCCACAGAGGACTCCTGGAATTGAGGGTTAATAATGAGGCAAACCACGCAGGGTTTCCCTATAACATTGTTCCTCATAACAACACATGGTGATCACAGATCCAATCATAGGACATAACAGTGGGGTGGCTCATACCTGGAACCCCTGCCTTCTAACCCAGTGCTCTTCCTACCTCTTCAAAATTGCCCCAGTATTGAAGAAATAGCACACATCTGGTCTACACAACCAGATGAGGGATTGCTCAACAATGCAGTTAATTTAATATTGTCTAGACAACTAAATTATGTAACTTTTTAGGAAAATAAAGCAAATACTTGTCACTTTTTTCCTTCTTATAGTCAGAGACTATTTTAGTACAAGAAAAATTAGCACTCAGATTGTCCTCAGCTCCACTATGTAATTAAAGAACACCACTTCTCCCCAAGAATGCACAGAAGCCCTATATTTTCTCAACCGATGGGCCAAAGTCTCAGTAACTCAAGATCCCACTCTCAAACCTTAAATGTGGACTACTCAATCAGACTCTTTGATATTATAACATTTTATAAAATTATTTAGGCTTTTTGTTTTTGTTTTTGCTTTTTTTTTTTTTTTTAAGTACAACTGTGAGATGAAAGCTTTCTACTTGGCCAGAAGATGACAATAATAATATGAATAATAGATAATATCAAAATGGAGGTCCTTTGGTTCCCACCAATATGTTTTTCCCATTTTCCAGTTTTAAAAATGACCATCTTTCTTTCACAATAGTTACAGCTATTTTACTAATTATATAGAAAGTGCTAGAAGATGTCAAGAAAATTGGGTAATATGATAAAACAGCCTTATCAAATACATAAGCCCTTTTATCTTTAACAGGTTTTTTTAAACTACAGACCTGTGCACTGAATTTTCATTTATGTATGTAAAAATACATTAATAAAGATCTATATTAAGAAGTTATACTGGAAAAGTAGTTCATAATGTACCTTTCAGCTTTATAATTAGTTCTGTAATCTGTAATCAGATGATTTAAATCTCATAGAGTTAAATTACAAACTAACTAATTTCTATGCCAACAGGAATCATTATATCTTTGGAATTTTGCAAAGCGTTAATGAGTTTTAGAGAAATTATTATATTTCTTATTCACTTTATTCCCAGCAGTTAGCACAATACCTGACATATGGTACTTACTAAATAAACAATTGCTGAATGAATAAATTAATATGTAATCATAAGTATGTGATTACCAAAAGCACATTATTTATTTGTCATTGTCCCCATCCAGGGCATGAAAGATATTCACTTCCATGTCTCAACTCAGAGTACTGATCCATTGTCTTCTGTTTGGTTGGGTGTCCATCCTGACTAGAAGGTTCCTTTGCCTTGTGGGTTATTAAATGGAAATGTGCTTGCCTCTGGACAGTGTGTGATAAAGTGCGGTGACTGCCAATCTGAGTCAGAAGATATAGGATCTGGGGGTGCCTGGGTGGCTCAGTCGGTTAAGCGGCCGACTTCGGCTCAGGTCATGATCTCGCGGTCCGTGAGTTCGAGCCCCACGTCGGGCTCTGTGCTGACAGCTCAGAGCCTGGAGCCTGTTTCAGATTCTGTGTCTCCCTCTCTCTGACCCTCCCCTGTTCATGCTCTGTCTCTCCCTGTCTCAAAAATAAATAAAACGTTAAAAAAAAAAAAAAAAAAAGAAGATATAGGATCTGATTGTTCACATGTATAAAGGAAATTTGCATTAAACCTATGGCAAACCGGGCTCGGTGCTAGGCGCATCTAGGCATCATAGGACCTAACTTCTAAAACTCCAAAAGATAAAGGATTTAGCCCCATTTAACACATGAAAAAAACTGAGGCTCACGAAGACTAAGGAACTAGACCAAAGTCACAGATCTAGTAGGCAGGATTGTAAAATCACTCTGACTCTATAATCTACCACCAGTAACACACTAATGATATGGCAAGAGTTTTTCAAACTACAGCTCTCTGTAAGGATGAGCTATCACCATCATCATCCGTCAGTCTCCTATATCTCCATCAATGTCCTCAGAGACACCTCCTATCTGAAGGTGACAAGTATCACTCAACACATCAGTGGAGTCTTTGCTTTGCCAGACCATCCTGGTAGGCTCCGAGCAGGCCTGCTGCGTTCAGTTCCTTCTTGGTCTGTTTAGGTCGGACGTGACTGTCTGAGCGTGCTCACCCACTGGTCATCACTTTGTAGGTGCACAATCACTGTTCAGGAGTGATGTCTGCTCACTTTTTATAATCTGTGTAAAGTATAGCAAGATGGCGCTGGTGGCACGGTGCTCCATACTCAGATACTCAATCCGGTGACACAGCTTTCTAATGGCAATTTTATATCCATAAAAGCTGGAATTTCAGGGCACGTGGCTGAGGATTAAAGAGGCTTCTCACGCCCTGGCAAGAAAGACCTCACTCTGGGCTGGAAATCCACCATGGCCACCAAGTCAAGCGTGTCTCCCTTGAGGAATTAGGCAATCTGGAAAGCTGTACTCACCTAACATGCCCCAGGCTGATGCCTCGTGATACATTTTGCTGAGAGCCTATCATTTGTACTTATGAGAGTGAACTTTAAAATGTAAAAGATTTGAGCATCAGAGTGGCCATTTGGGTCAAATCTCCAACCTCTCTTCTGCAAGGCAACTTCACCCCTGAGGGGGCAGAAGGGAGTGGTTGACAAGAAAAGCTTTAGCCCAGTCTGGCTTGGTTCAAATCCCAGTTCAGCCACTCAACTTCTTTTGGCTGAATTAGGATTAGGGGGATTAGTCTCCTCATCTGCAAAATGGTCATGAAGTAAGACCTACCTCAAAGGGATGTTAAAAGGAGTAAAAGTACAATTGTTTCTAAGCATTTGAAATAGTACTTGGCATGTAGTAAAGCCAAATGAATGTTGAAGCTATTTAAAAATTCTGAAATAGTTTACCAGTCGCTGTGTTTTTTTACATTTGTGTGTCATTACACACGAATTTATTCAACATCGTTGAGTAAATTTCCCATTGCCATCTTTTAAGTGAAAATAGAATGTATCTATATTTAAATTGTCCCATTAACTAACTCTTTCAATTAACTAACCAATGCAAACTGGATTTGATAGGAGGGTTTCTATTGTAATTCTATGAAAATAGTTACTCTTGAGAACAACTGAGTTTTATTTTTTCTTTAAAACAAAGCTATCATCATTATTTTAAAATAAGAGCAGAATGAGAATTCTAGGAAGGGCTCAGATCTATAATGCTTTCTACATATGTGTATTTTAGATATAGTTATTTATTGCCTATTATCTATGTGAAATGGAAAATTTATTGGTTGATAATTTGATTGTTTCAGGATTAGACCCCCATACCCATGTGAAGCTAACTGCCCTGGACTTGCCCTAACAGCCAAGGTTCCTTTTAAGCACTATACCAATGGTATCTTTGTTGGTGTTTAGGAATTGAATGAAGCTATTTGCCAGAAAATAAACTTTCAGCAGAAAAAGACAATGTCAATGGTATTAATAATGAATAAAGACACCACAGAGGAAGCAAACAAAAGAGAGCAACAGGCCTGCTGACCTGTACCACCTAAAGGCTTTGGGCTGACCAGAACTCCAGAAAAATATGGCCCTCTGCTTGTTTTGTAAATAAAGTTTTGTTGAAACACAGTCACACACTTTTATTTACATAATGCCTATGGCTACGTTTGCTTTACAATACCAGGCCGAAGAGTTGTGATACAGACCCAATAAAGAAAAATAAATGAAATATTTACTATCTGGCCCTTTACAGAAAGTTTTCTGACCTTGGTTCTTAAGGATCAATTCTATGTAAAAAATTCTATGTAGGCAGTGCTCTACAAGGTATGACTGTAACTGTGTTTTTTAAAGACGTTCTGGAACTTTGCCATCATGGATTAATTCCTCAAGGTGACCCCCAAAAATGAGAGGCAAGCCAAATGATTAAGCCACTGATACTGTCTTATGACACAAATTTCTCCTCAATTTCCCCTTCAGGGTGTCTCCTGGAAGGATTCACTTAAGAGCATGCTATGGGGGTAATTCCACATGGGAATTCTGATCCTGTACAACGTTACTCTTTTCTCTGCCCTGACACCCCTGGCTATCTACCTGTGGGTCTCAGTGTCTTAGAAGATGGTGCCTCTCACAGATTCTATAGTACAGAGCTAACCAGGAGGAGCCAAGAAGGTAGCTTGGGCCACGACTGAGCAGCAGGAGCAAGCTTTTCACAGCTCATTTGTTTCTCTGGATGTGGCACTGTTTTAGGAGCCTGAGCTGAGGGCTCTTTGCCTCCAACCATATAAGCAAAGACCACATTTGAAAGGAAAGAAGAGCTAGTCAATGAAAGCAGAAGTTGCACATAAGAGTCTCTACCTACTCCCGGGTCACAGAGGTGGTGGGGTCTCGCAGACACAGCATTGGGCCACAGGTCAAAAGCTTTGGGTCCTCATGCTCATTCTGCCACTAACTAGATGCATGATCTCAGGCCAGTGACTTACCTTCACTAGACCATACAGAGTTAAGACAGCTACCCGTCAGGTCCCTCCTTGTGCTAAAATTCAGGGTTTCTATGATGCCGGCCTTAGGAGGCTATGCTGTCACTACCAATGCCTGGTATACAGCAAGTACTACATAAATTTGGGCAATCGTCATTGTTTTGTGAAAGCAAGATGCACACCTTTAAATGCAAATGGAGTTACCTAGAAGCAAATTCTAAACGGAGCATACTCATAAGTAGTGAAGGCTCTAACTCCTACTGGCCTTCTCAATTACTCCTCAGGCAGGACAACTCTGAACCATGTGTTCTGGACCAGTTCCTTCAGTTTCTCCCACCAGTTGAAGCTCTATCATCTATAATGTAACCCGCTTGCCAAGAAAACCTTCAGGACTCTCCTCTCAGTAGACAGTCTCACTCCCCCACGCTCCTGTTTTCAGCTTTTGTTTTGTTCTGTTTACCTTTCAGATAAACTATTTGTATTCAACTCTTTGTCTGTTACTGGGGAATCCAAACCAAGACAAAGGGGGTAGCCTAATTAATTCTTTTAAGTTTGAATGATAAGCATTTTCAGTTCAGTTCCACTCATCGGTAGAATATCAGATACAAATAGCCAAGAAACCAGAACAGAGTCTAAAAAATATCAAAAGCCTAAAAACCAGCAACAAACCTAAAAGAACTGGGAAAAAGTCCAAGCTTCCCATGGTCTTTTCCCTTGAGATCAAATTCCCTGGAGTTATAAGAGGTTAGATTTGGTTCATGGTGATTTTCTCAAGAAATGAAGAATGATCCTCCCTTCATTTCCTATGTGTTCTAGAAAGCTCTGGGTTCCTAGAATTTCTACTAGGGGTCATGAATATCACTGCGATCATTTCTCAACACCACACAGCAATGTATAGGTTGGTCTCAATATGCTCTTTCTTACACAAGCCAGCAGATTTGGGCCCAGAGAACAAGCTCATCCTCAAAAAGATCAAGGTTCCTGTTACTCTTGCCAGGAATCTACAGCAGGCATCCTTAAGCTAAATCAGACCTGATCCTCAGAGAGATCTGAATGCAAGGTACATACAAATCAAAGCATTATGGTTATGCCTAAGGAGGGAAATCGTAGAAATAGGGCATATATTACAAAGCAGTAGTACCAAAGGTATCAGTTAGAGTCCCAGCAGGAAGAAGAATTTACTTAATTAAAAAAGATTTTAATTAAAAGACTACTTACAGAGATGTGAGCTGCTTTAAGGGACAGCGAGGGATACTGATGGCAACCCAGAGCCCAGCACTCCAGAAGTGTTGCCATTATGCCATGAAAATGCGTGTGGAGAAAAAACAGGGGCGGAAAATGCAAGTGGAGAAAAACCAGGTTACTGGAGCTGGCCAGGGCCAGGATCCATGAAGGGGCAGGAGCGGTGGTTTCTGAGAAATGCAATAGCACAGCAGGGGGAATCAGGGAAGAAATACACTGGCTTCTCTCCCCTGCTCCCCCTCATCTCCTTCCAGTGCCTCCCATTGGCTGAACCCTCGGGGGAAGCAAAAGGCACTTCAATCTGAGTAATGCCTTAAGGAGCCCCTCAGGGCAAGGAGGGGGTCAGAGATGAGAGGGAGTGGATGTGGGGTGAGGGGTAGGACAAAGATGAAAAACCCCAGGGTGTGTGGGTGCACAGCACAATATGCTAGAATCTGTCTTCATGGGTAAAACTCTGTAGTCGTTGTTTATTTAATACTCAGTTCACCCTTTCCACCCCTTGATTATGAAAATATTCAACGTACAGAAAAGTGAGTTTTCCAGTGAACATGTATTCACTCACCACATGGATTCCACCATTGACATTTTACTACTTGCTTTATCGCATATGTATCCAACAATCTACCCCTTCTCCATCCATCAGGGCATCTTATTTTTAATGTACTTCAAAGTAAATTTCATATATCAGTAAGCTTCCCCCTAAATACTTTGGCAGTATATCATTTACTTAGTTCAATTTTAATTGCTACTACAATGCAACTCATTTTCAGCTCTCCGCTCTCTCCATATATATCCAAGTCATATATATGCATATACATATATACATATGGAAGTCAACCGGTGAATGGGTCAATCAATGGGTCAATCAACCAAACTCTGTAAGCTGCTTTTGGTTGGGCTGCCCAGGGGCATTCATTTTATCAGACATGTTGGTCCTTGCAAAACAAAGACTGGAAAAACCTTTGCAAACACTCCAGCTTTTGGTTGCTTTACTTTCCAGGGATTACAGAATTGATCTTCCTAAGCAAGCCAGGGCCAGCACAATAAAACTGAAGAAGAATGTTGAAGAACTTGAGTACTGTTTTCCTCCCGACCTCACAGTCAGATCTCATTACGAGAGAAGGACTGGCTTTATCCCTTCTCCCGCAACCTGACCTTTTCAATCATGCCACCAATGCCATTCCCACACAGCCTCATTTTCCTTCGGTTTTAAAGACAGGTGGGGGAAGGAGGGGAATTGAACACTAGACTGTTAACTCCTCCTCCCCCACTATCTTTTGATGTACCAGTAAATGGTATTATTGCCTTTGCTTCTTAACCTTCCAAGACATGATAAAAAACAGATCTGAGGCAGCCCTGCATGTTACTTCAAACTCTACCTGTTCTCCATGTATGGAAAATGACATATTTCACAATTTGGACTCGATCAGACACTCCTTAAGAACCCACAATTCCAATAGCCTTTGGCAGCACGTAGGTAGGATTTAAATTACATACTGCTGCAGACTGAGTGCTGAGATATTTCCTTCTCTAAACCAGACTGCAGTGCGGGTTTTCAAATGTCTGCTCAGGTTGAGCAAAACTGTTGGCACATGGAAGTGACACCTCTCCTGTATTGTGCTGGAGGGAGGAAATGAATTCGGGAGCGGGGAGCAGAATCAAATTAATCACACGACATAAAAAGGTGTTTGCCCACAACAAGGCCATCTCTTTCCATTCCACAGCTGCCTGGGGAAGGCCAACTGCATGCAAGACACTCCACCAGGCGATGGAGGGGACCCACAGATGAAAGATGTCATAGTGCTTTCCTCAACAAAGTTACAAATCTAATAGAAGGCATGAGTCAGGCACACCGATAACATAATACAACAGAGAATGGGAGAAAACAGAAATGGATCCTGGCTGGGAGGGAACATGAAGACTTCACAGAACGGGGCAACTGAGCCATGCTTTGAAGGGTCATTGCATTTCCCTGAGCAGAGACGTGGGAAGGATGTTCCAAGGAGGCAGATCAGCATGTCGACAGGCTCATATTGGAAAAACGAAGAAGTAGACTATAGAATAGCAAATAATCTAGTTTGGCTGGAATACAGGTTGTGTATTCAGTGAGAAGACAGGAAAAGTAAGTTGGAGCCATATTGTGACAGACCTTGGATGTTCAGCTTTAGAGTTTGGAAGGCAGCAGGGAGCCAGAAAAGAATATTAAACACAAGAGTGACAGGATTAGAACTGCATTTTAGGAAGATTATTCTGGCAGAGAGCATGGTTGACTCAAAATGGGGAGAGAATAGATATCATAGAAATAGCATCTTTTATACTTATTCTCTTAATACCACAGTAAAGAAGGTAGCTAAGGAAACTTTTTGTTTATATTCTAACTGCAAATAGCCTCTTTTTGGGTAAGGAGCCATACAGCTGATATATGAAAATCTGTTACTACTCTAGTAGCTATATATAATTTTGATATATGATCTTGATTCTTTCGTCTCGGTTTTATACAAAGCCCAAAATGGATGTTGGCTATTTTTATTAAACTCTAAGCCACTTCCAGATCTTTCATCGATAAATGATCTTTATGACTAATCTAGATACCAAGAGTCATCATTTAACAACATAAACTCCAAGAATCTATAATATAAAATTAAGGAAATGAAACCATTTTCAATTCCATTTTCATGGGAGCCTAACTAAACTCAATTATACATCTGTGTCAATGTTGTCAATATTTGAGGCCTCTCGAGTATGAAAAAGCTACGATCTCCACCGCTGTACAAACTCTACAAATTGTAATGAATCAAATTAATATGGACTAACTCTGGAGTGTAATTATGTACCAAACGTCTAAGTGCTTTCCTAGGTGCATTTCCAGAAATCATCTCATTTATTCATCACACAGAACCTTTGTGGCAGGTACTATGAGCCTTAAGTTTCAGATGGAAATCTAAGGAATAAAGAAATTAAGTTCTCTATCTGGAATCAGACAAGAATAAATTTGAAAACTAGGATTCAAACCCAGGTCTGTTTACTGGATTCTCGTTATAATTGCTCGAAGCTGAAGGGGTGTGTGTTATGTGTGTAGGTTGTAACCACAGCCCATGAATTACTTTAAAACAGCTAACAGAGGAATGCTTCTTTTTTCAAACTAATGGTTTATTTAACTACACTAATTAGGAACTCTTAGAATATCACAGAGCTGTTTAAGAAACCAACAGCAAGTCTTGAGACTTGAATGATAAACCTTGAAATACACCACGTTGAAGGTCTAGCAAACATCATTTGCCACTAAAGAAAATCGCTAAACAGTACAGGAATGGAAAGCTTCAAGGCCAGGCTGAGTCCTCTGAGTGGTCCCCGAGACCCCAAAAGGGTCTTCTTGGGGAGACATCTTGGGGGACTCTGGAGCTAGCCTCCAGCTACCACAGTTGTTTCTCGATTGTAAATAGCCCCTCAGTCACCGTGTACTTGACAAAATGCACAACTAACCAGCCAGGAGTATGACTGTACCAGTACCAGATCATTCTACATGGTGTCCTGCGACATGCACTGGAGCCTTTGCAAGTGAAGAGTGGCAAGTCTTGGTAAGTTTCCTCCTGACTGCATGTCATGACTGCAGAGCTGCTCAGGCATGTTGTAGCGATCAGGTTTTTATCTGTTAGCTGCAGAAATACCTCTGGAATGCTGGGAAGCAACAAGGGCTAGGGGCTGGATGACCTAGGTTCATGTCCTGGCTATGCCTACTTCCTCTTTGCTAAGTCATCTGCTCTGGACTTCCCAGTAGAAATGATCAAATGAGATCATTTCGATGAAAGTGTTTTAGGAAGTGCAGTGGTTCAATAAATGTATCAATTTATTTTTGTTGGGATCAGTCCACACCATCTTCGTTCCATCAAAGCAGGCTGTGGTGTCTAAAAACTGATTTTTATATTTTAAGATGTGTATCTCACTGAATAAATTATCCTACCATGAATAGTCCTTTTTGTTATGGGACACAAATAGAAGGAGCTTCCAGAAAACTATAGGGAAATCACTGGAGTTCTGGTCGATGTGCCTTAGAAATTTACTCTATTTAACCAACTGGATAGTTATTTTACTTTTTAAAAGGGATTAGTTTTACTTTTCGTAAAATGGACCAAAAAAAGTGGCAACAAATAGCATATATTCACGCAAACATATACCCATTTTTGCATCCTTTTGCAAACCAATCTAAGTCAATTTGACTGCTTAGTGTTTAGGATCTTTTGTTAAATTATGATGATTTCCAACACATAGATAGATGGTAGCCATCTGCTTCTCAGCCAGACTGCACACTATAATGGATGCAAATTCTAGGCCAAGTTCTGCCACGTACACAAATATTCGTTGGCAAGAGGTCACCAAAATTCTCATAAACTTTACTCTTTTAACATCCCTTGTCTATGGGTTTAGCAACTCCAAAGGACTGCTTCAGAAACTATCCACCACATCGGGTCACTTTCTTCCGGTGCACGTGGCCAAACTATGCTTCCCAGCCTCCTTACAGTTAGGTGGGAGCCACAGGACCAGGTTCTGGCCTGGCAAGTAAAAATCTCCCACAGGGGCCTTCCTTTTCTTTTCCTTCCATGATAGCTTGGAAGCCCATTCTAAAGACGATGGCATTCCAAGACAGAGGACACAGGGAAAGAATGACTCAGGTCTCCAAGTCACACTTGGAGGGGAGCAGTCCAGGAGAGCTTGCCCGACAAGGGGCATCCACTTTGGACCTACAAGTAAATAAAAAATAAATCTTGTGTTAAGCCACTGAGATTTGGGGTTGTTACAGCGGCAAGCACCTTGCTGAGGCAGGTACATCAACATTTTAATGGCGGAATCAGCAAATCATCTAGGGGAGCAGGCAAATGAGTCTACTGTTGAAGTGAGCAAAATCTAGGACTGAATGAAGCTTTAGCCCAACTCTAAAGCGGCTGGACTGTTGGGTTTAGTGCTTCCTATTCTTTTTCCATTCAAAAAATAGAGGGACATGTATGATCTTTCTAGCTATTCACATATTTCACCAGTGGAAACATTATTTCTAACATAATTTATGCTAGTTAACAAAACCTCTAGATTGGATTTTTGCTAATACTTATTTTCATGTATTTCCCAAGTCACTTTTGAGAGTGGACTTTAAAAGTTCAAGTGGTAACTCCCTAGCCCTGGAGTGTGGGTTTCTGCCTAGCAAGAGATCAAGTTCAAAATATTTAACCACTGGTATGGCACAGGCAGTGAGAGATTAAAATAAAATGTAAAGTCTTATGCAGGAGTGGTACCTTCTATGCCGGATTACTTCAAGTGTTAATTAAGCACCCTTAGGGTAGAGATTAAAGTAATTCACACAATGACTGTTTATACAGAAGTATTTTAAAAATAAATTACAAGCAATATAACAAGCATCTAATTCACAGCCACCACCCATTTTATTTATTTCTCTGCTCACTCTAAGAATTACAAGCAAAGGATCATGGGACCTATTCCTAAGTGTAAAATTAGATCAATAAAATTAGCCATCTGTCCAAGGAAGGCTCTACACTCAGGTTGTATTTAAGTATTATGTTTCCAATTGCCCAGATGTTACAGAAAAGTGCCTGCTGATACAACTCCTTTTGCACAATGTAAACCATTAACTGGCTAACAGAAACTTATTGTGCCAAGATAAATAAATAGCATTAACATTGCATTAAATCTGATTCGGGATCTTGGGTGCCCTGTCAGCAAACACAAGTGTTAAGATTTAAATTGCTCAGGATTTGCAGAGTCAGATGAAGAAAGAATCTTCAAGTGTCTTCAGGGCAGTGAGGAGGAAGAGACTGGAAACGAGACGAAAGCTTCGGAAAGTATATCTTTGCTTGGCTAGTTGGTAAGGTAATAGTAATTACGATGATTATTGTCGAATGGTAATATCCCATCTTTATCTACTTGCTTCGGCTCTTGCAAAGCACTAGTCTGTTTTATTTCCTTCGATTCTTAAAATAAGCCGGTGGGTTATCTGGGGGGATGCAGGGGCTGCATGGCCGAGGAAATGCAAGAATCATTAATAGGAAAAGAAGAGCCAATGGAGCC
Source organism: Panthera pardus (assembly GCF_024362965.1). NCBI lineage: Eukaryota > Metazoa > Chordata > Mammalia > Carnivora > Felidae > Panthera > Panthera pardus. Next base: position 30,705,543 of record NW_026526765.1, on the reverse strand, counting down.
TGACCTCTAACATTCCCTGTCATTGGTAGCGGCTCATGAATTACTCCAATCTCCCGATCAATGAGCAAACCTGAACCACTTCTTAACTCCCTAGCTTCACAGAGATTTTCTCCGCTCCCAGTTACACATCAGTCTGGCTAATTCTCGTTTAGAAACAGCTGCTCCCCCTGCGCCCCACACCCTGCAAAACCTCCCCAAGACAATTACCAGGCAAAAATCATCCACCACCCTTGGGGTTACTGTTTCTCAAAGGAATCCATTCAAGCAAGACCACAAACCTGGCAGCTACATTTTCTAAACCAAAAATCAAGGCATGTGGTTGACCAAAGAGTCCTTCTGATATGCCAATTAATTTATCTGAAAAATCTGACAACTCAGTACAAATTAAATCACATGTAATCAATCATATATTAATATGTATGGAAAAGGAACACGAAATCTTAAGTGTCTGTGTTTTCTGCTGTTCCTGGAACATATTCTTTCAGTCACACATATTCATTCTGTTTCTTTTTTTTCCTCTGTCCAGATTAAACAATCCCAGTTTCATAAATATTGCCTTCAGCCTCAGGCTTCTGTGCCTTTTAAACGCTTGAGTACATGTATCGCTAGAAGGATTGCATCCTTCTAGCAACCTTAATGTCAGGTTCCTTCCTCATCTTATTTTTACAGACAAAGAAACTGAGGTTTACCAAGCTAATATAACTTGCCTTACATCATCAAGTAACTAACAAAAAACAGTGTCAGAACTTGAACCCAAATTTGCCAAATATTAAAGTCTGTGCTCTCACCCAAGGAGGAGGCAGCTTTGGAGGCTGAAAGAACAGGTGCAGGGTGGGGGTTGGGAGGGTACAGTGGGTCTGAGGAAAATGGGGGCCGAGGGGCTAGCTACACACAGTTCCATGTGGCTTCTTGTTCATGCCACTACAGGCTTTCCCTCTGTGCAGCCACCTCTCAATGAACGGGTTGGTGGGGGGTGGGGATTTGCCTAGTAGAGATGTTGCTCAGCTATCTTCTGAAGACCACAAGCCCCAAATCTAACCTTCAGAAGACCTGTGGGGTCTAAGGTTACAATACAGACCCAGAGCAATGAGTTGTTGCTGCCAATCACATGTGGTGTGGATGAACAAAAGAAGGAGAGGCTGTCAGTGTCCTGCAGAGTATCTGGGGAGCAGGTGCAGAGGAGAAGGAGGCTGAGAGGAGACTAACCTCTCCTTTGTCACATCTCAAATGGGACCTGCAAATCACCTCAAGTCATCTGAGGTTCTTGTTAAGAAGGCAGATGCCTGTGAGGCACTCCAAGAATTCTTAACCCACATGGAAGGTCAGGAATCACTGGCCTGAGATCTGCAGAGGTCAGATCTGCTCCGAGCCAGCTCTGAAAAGTGCATCCTCTGCTGACAGCGGTTTGACTTGACTTTCCCTTGTGTCCCTTGCTGGCCCGTCCCCACCCCCGATCCCATGAGACTGGGGGGCAAGTAGTGACTAGGACGCAAATGTCTTCCAGCTCGTTTCAAGAAGCTGAAGCCACACTCTGGGGTCTTTCTTCAAAACAGGAGTGGAATCAAAGATGGGTTTGGGGGTGTCCACTACCAAGTGCCATTTAGGCTCTGAGGTACCTCTTATCCTTTTCCCTGTTTCTATCCCTGAAATAGCAGGTATACTTCCCATATCCGCAGTTTGACACCTTATGACCAAAATCAGTGGCAGGGGTCCTGACCAGCTCAAAAGATTTTCTGTTGTGATCATGACATCACATCATTCATTTAGTCGATTGAGAAAAACTAGTCCTGCTTACCGAGTGGGTGTGGCAGGAAGACTCAGGACATCCACAGGACAGCCCAGTGGAAGCTGAGGTCCCACTATGGCCTCAGACGCCCGAGTCCCCGTCTTCCCAGAATCTAGTTCTGCGTCACTGGACCCCTTTTGAGCTAGACAGATGGACAACTACTCCCAAAAGGATTCTGAGGTTATGAAAGCCCTGAGCTCAGGGTAAGAAACAAAAAGGAAAAACAAAAAACACCACTCAGTTCCTTTCTGGCCAAGTCACTCTTCCATGAGAAAGAATTCTGAGAAACAAGTACTGCCACATGTTATGTGACATTTACCCCTGACCTTGACCTCTCTGTCCCTTTACCTCACAGAGACTCAAAGGAGAGAGAGAAAGACATGCAGGGGCTTCTTAGAGGAATTAGATATGATGTAGAAACAAATAAGAGGGTAGGAGGGCTAATAAAATGAAAGAGCAGGGGAAATATTTCTGCTACATTGCCTGGACTGCATGGATGCTAGTAGTTAGGTCCTGGGGATACACACACACACACACACACACACACACACAGCATTTATGGGGGGATATATACGTGGCCTTTATGAGCTCCGGTTTTCCCCAAGAAGCCAGACAATCTGGATAGCATTGTAATGAGGTACTTCGGGTTGAAAAGGGACAAGGAGAGACACATAGAAAACATGAGCCCCCAAAGACATGCTTTGAGAAGGGCGCTTGCATGGGAGCCATGAGGTCATAACCAGTCTCTTGCGACTAGCAGGTTGTTCAGATTGGCATGGGGGGAAGTAGAGCTGGAAGATCCATGACCCCTAGCCATTGAACCTCACACTAGCAGCAGCAGAAACCACCTAGAGGCACGTGTATTCACCACCATCAACGAGCAAGATCACTGCCCATGAGCTAACTCCGCTCTTCCAGACTTTTGTTTTTTGCTCTCTGAGTTTCTTTGGATCTTCCTTGTAGTCCGATTTTACAGGCAAGGAAATGCTGAGGAAGCAGAAAGGAAAAGATCAGAGACCCGCATCTCCCTAACGATAGTTCTGGAGCCCCAGCTCTCCTAGGGATGACCTTGAATTCTCAACTCTGACCTGACCTGATCTCACTGACCCTGGAAAGACAGGAGGAAAGGCAGGGCCTTTACGCAGTCCTCCAGCCCCTGTCTCTGTGCCAGAGACTTAATTAACACCATGAGTTACCAATCTGCCTATGGAAACGTGTGTGTGGCTTGATGAGCGCTGGCTCTAGCACATGTGTCTGGATTTCCTTTTCCCATCTTCCTGCTCCACATCAGAAACACAACCGTCTTTCCCGTACTTCCTGGTGAGACTCCGGATAAGGGAGAAGTACCCACTCAAGAGGGCCTGGGTACTAGTTCCGGGTCAGCTTCTGATGTAAAGTTGGACAAGCCCCTTAATCGCCCTCAGCCCAGTCGTAAAATGAGGGCTTTCCATTTCCTTCCAGGTCTATGATTCTAATTCATTATCTGAAAATGAATGAAGGGTATATTGTTTCCACACCATGAAGACCCAGAAGATGACAGTGTCCTATACCCTACCTATCTTCAGAAGCCTCTTTTTTCTACCTCCAGGTACTTGGATGGATCCTCTGGCCCTCCTGAGACTTAGCACCCAGGAGTTCAACAAGAGAAAGGAAGTGGTTCAGCAGCCTGTAAGATTACATCCCCCGATTCTTGTAGATGAGCTCAGTAGACAGTGGCTTCCAGGACTCCCTCTCAGTATATCACTCGCACTGTTATCTTTAAAGGCCTGGGCATGATCCCATGTACAAACGTTTAACAGCATTTAACAGGCTCCCCATGCGCAGCAGCAGGGATAACGCCCTCCATCCAGCTCTGTCCATGGGAGCTCCCTGGTTCAGCCAGGAGGAAGATGCCCTCCAAGGCAGGCTGCGTACCCCTGCTAACAGGACTGCTAAGGACTCCCATTCCTGGTCCTGAATATCACAGCCTGAATCCTGTTGCATAACTCACTAGTTGTGTGACCTCGGAAGAGATATTTAATTTTCTCTAGGCCACAACTTCATTTTCAGTCAAACAGAGGTAATAATAGTACCCATCTCACAGAGCTATTGGGTTGATTAAATATCAGTATGTGCCAAGTTCTTAGAACAGTGTAGCAAGCACTTCATTAGAGTTAGTTATTATTATTTAATTTGACTTAACTTAAAAGCTGTCATTTCTTGTTAGTCTCGGCAAATGCAGAGGATTCTTTATTAATGCTCGATCACAGCAGATGAGCTATCTTAGGGTCGAGGGAAAGGCTGCCTGCGTCTGACTCAAATTAAACTCATAATTAAACCTGCTACTTGTTTACTTGTTTTTTTTCCCACTAGAGGTAGGTGGGGATGGGGAATTTTCTGGTTGATTTTGAATACAAGACTTCTCTACCAAAGCTGTACTTGTCAAAAGTAGATTTAGAGTTGTTAGGAAACATACAGGGTCATCTAAAGAAAACAGGACTGGGGGCACCTGGGTGGCTCAGTCAGTTGAGTGTCTGACTCTTGACTTTGGCTCAGGTCATCATCCCAGAGTTGCGGGATCCACGCCACTCAGCGTGGAGTCTGCTTAGGAGTCTCTCCTCTCTCTCCTTCTGCCCTTGTTCTAGCTTGCACTCTCTCTCTCTCTCTCTCTCTCTCTCTCTCTCTCTCTCTCGCCCTCTCACTCTCTAAAATAAAAAAAGTAATAATAAAAACAAAAACAAAAAACCAGGACTGTTCCAGTACACCTACATGGCAGTCACACTACCTTCCAAGTACTGCTCACAAACCGATTTCTATTGAGGAAACAAGGTACGAAGAACTCCTATATGGATCCTGGCAGGACTTGCTGGTGTCTGGGGAAGATTACAAATTAGCTGGTTGCTGTTCACATCAGAGCCAAGCAGGGCACATTCAGTTTTTAATCTGGACCAATTTTCCGGATCAAAAACTAGTCTTTCCAAGGGATGTAAATGAGCCCAGGAGAAAATTTTACCCTGAAGTTTATGAAGTAGCTGTCATTTTAATCTGAGCAGCTGTCCAACCTGAAAGCCAGTGTCTGGATAAAATTATAAAGTAATGAAAAGCTCTTCTGGGCTGAACCTAGTCCAAACACCCCCTCTACCTCAAATTTGATGTATTTAATATGCCAAAAATATTTAAAAGATAGAGTTTCCACTATCAAAACCCTATCCATCCTTCAGATAAAACCAAAGAGGCCACAACGGCACATTCATGGCATGAGTATCAGAATGAGATCCTAGATGAACTAGGTAGAAAATATTTTTAGGAGACAAACTACAAAACATAAGAAAGGAAATATGGTAAACCATAGGAGCAGTTTTATACAGGAGACAGTTATGAAATGCTTTTTAAAAAATTCTGCTTAAATGGGTTGAAATCTATCCTTAAAAGAATATTACACACAGTGCTTAAGCTTAAGAACTATAGGTGTAACTATGCGTTATTCAAAAATTGTGACTAGATGGTTTTATGTGAATAAACCCACAGAATATAATTGATCATGATCACTTTAGATGGTGGTCACTTTAGAAGGAAAGTTAGAAAGAAGCCCCTTCATTGAAATCCTTGAAGATGTGTGTACGTGTGCATGTAAGAAGTAAAACAATATAGTATTGCCTTGGACTGCTGCTATTATCTCCAAAAAGAATTGAACAGAGGCTATAGAATAGCTCGTAATTTCAGTGCGTTGAAGATTAGGATAATGACTCTAAATTTCAAGGCAGGTAACAAAGCACAGGTAATAGTAGATACAGCTTGAAGAGTGAGTACGTCTCTTGGAGCTGAAAGGCAACAAGTCATGTTTGCAAATGGAAAGACCCTTGAGCAGTGAAAATATTTAAGAAGCCATATGGGAACCGCCAAGATTATTTTCTTTGCCCTCTGATAAATTTCCCCTGGTTGGTCTCTTTCTTATAGAAACGTTATTTGTAAAGACAAACTGCACTTTCTGCAGAGTTTTGCAGACGGCATTCAAGTAAACTTACATTGTTTTCCATTGTTCCTAAGAAGTAATTAATCCCATAAGACAACTTTGCTTACAAAGTAAATTAAAAAAAAAAAAAAACTCAAAACCAGGAAAACACAGATTTTCCAGAATTCTAAATAAGTCTTAGCAAAGAAGAATAAAAATCGTTATTTGGGAGATAATGTTTAGAACTTTATTGTTTAGGACGTTGTATTTTGAATAATCTCACAACACATACCAAGTCAAAGTAGACAGAAATAGATGAAGAACTTTTTACCCGCATAACTAGAGGAAATGCAAGTTACTGTTTCCAGTTCTCTACAATTCTTTGTAATATCGTACACCATACATCTGTGTTTAAATTGGCGAGCAAACAAAGAAGTTCAAAACATTGGGCACCCCTTTCTGAGAAAATGGCCCCAGAGAGGGAAGCATCCTTAAAAGCAGAGGCGACATCCCTACACACTGCAGGGTAAGGACCAGAGATGGGCATATAGGGAACTCCAGGCAAATCTTCAGACGCTTAACAGGAAATGGCCGGGCCCTGGGCAATATGAATTCACTAAAGATGTTTAGAGACACTGGAGGAGCTGTTTGACTTCTGCACAGTTGCAGTCCTCTGTAATTGAGACAGCATGATCGCTGTCCCTACTCTCAGCTCTCCGTGGTCAAATACAGAGCCCTCCATCTATACTGTGTCTGGAAAACAGATCATTCCTTTAACAAACAAACATCCCTGGAACCGCCTGAGCCGGGGAGAGGGCGAGGTTCGCACCTTTTCTCAGCTTTGGGCAGAGATGGACCCAGTTAAACCGCCGCCGGCCAGGGGAGAGAGGGGCGGTGCGTCGCCCGCTTTGCGTCCTGGCGGGGACCGAGACCCGGGCGCTCCGGGCGTGGTGTCCCCCGAGCGCACTGAGCGCGTTACCTGATTTTCGGAGAGCCGTTCTGAGCGACACTGCGCTGGGTCCGAGGCTGGCAGCCAGGAGCAAGAGCCGGAGCAAGACGCCTCGGATTAAATCCATTTCACCGCGGGCGCCTGCAAAGTTTCACCAAGTCCCGGACGCGCAGAGAAAGGGCGTCTCCTGGGGGACCTGGGGGGGAGGCGGCCCCCGTGGATCCCCTGCCCCGGGTGAGGTGGTGCAGGGCTGAGGGAGGTTGGACCAGGAACGACCGAGGAGTCCAAGGAGGCAGGACAGCAGCCGGGAGGTCGGCGTGCGGGAGTGAAGTCGGCTGCGAGCCGCAGGGCTTTTCCGGGGAGGGGGGCGGGGGCGGCGAAGGAAGCCGACGGGGAGGGACCTGCTAGCCGGGGGAGGGAGGGAGGCTCGACCCGCCGGGGGATGGAATTACAATCGAGTGGAAGTGAGAGGGGCAGGCCCTGAGACCATTTACTCTTGGCCCACCTCGGGGACAGGCAGCCCGCCCCTCTCCCTCTAGCGATCCCCCTGGCTCGGCCCTTCCCTGCTGGTGACCTAGATTGGGGCGCTAGGAGGGGCCGACTTCAACCACTAGAGTCTCGCAGGGCAGGAGTTGGGGGACTGTGAGCCCAAGACCCTCTGCTGTGGTTCAGACCCCGAAATCATGCGGCGCCTCCCCGGGCTGTACCCTACTCCTGTTGCTCCCCTCTAGGTCACTTCCACCCAGCTTGGGGACTTTCCCCAACACCTCCAAAGGTTGCTCGGGTCGGTCCAGCGCACTTGGGGGAAGGAGGACTGTCTGCGATTTGCAAGTGGGGGAGGATAAGAGAAGAGGGGGCGGGGCCGACCGAGTCTCGGGCGCTAAGAAGATAAATGGGATTTAAGGCGCGCAGATGGAGAGTGGAGGCCACGCCACTCCATTGGAAACGCGGGGTGGAGATTAGGGCCCAGCGCAGGGGATTGGGGTCCCCTCCCTGGGCAGAGGAAAGCAACTTGAGACCCTCCAGGGGAAGAGATGAAAGTCCAGGTTAAGCCTGGCGTCGGGGTGAGGGATCCTAGCTCAAGCCCCCTGGCGGACGGAGAAGACCCGAGCGGGACACCGCAGCCTCCCTCTGGGCTGGGGTTAGGGGCGGGCGCGAGGTCCGGGCCACTGACTCCACGGGATCTAGGTTCCCGGGTCGGCTCCCTTCTCTGGATTTGCTGCCCTAAGACTCAGTAAAATACGCCTTTTCCCGTGTTTCCTGGTGGCACTGCGAGAGGGGGGACCCCGGGACTCAAGTCAAGTTACACACACTGGCGTGCTGATCTTCAAGCCAGCGAGAAGAGAAAGCAGATACAATAAATAAACCAAGAAAACAGTCTTCGCCAGTCCCTGGGGAAAGATCAAAGGCCTTAGGAAGTGCCCCGCAGAGGGAGACAGTGGCTGCTGGCTGGGAGGACCTTGCACCTTCTCCACCCTGCGGTCCTGCGGAGGCTCCTGGGTGTCCTGGCCCTTCATTGTTAACCTAGGTTTCGGAGAGCCAGAGGGAAGGGCATTGATAGCTGATATCTGTCAGCTGATAGCTGAGAGCTGCTAGCTCTCCCCGCCCCCGAAGGTTTCTCCTCCTCTTTTTAGGAATGAATATCCCATGGCTAGAGGGTTTATAATGAGCCCAATCTTGTTTGTTTGCCAAGCTTGAGAATATGTTCCCTTGGCCTTCTCCCGCGCCCGACTGCCCGTAATAAATTCAAGTCCACTCTGACTTGAGTATTTGGAAGTCTTAGCTGTGACACCTGAGCTTGTCCTTTTATGCAGAGCTAGAGTAGAAAAGTCAAACAGACTGTGTTCTTCACTTCCAAGGTGATAACAATGCCGTGTTTGAAAGCCAGGCAATGTGACTGCCCCCAGGACTGCTAGGCTCAAAAGTAGCAGAATCATAGACCCTTGGGATTGCGGGGGGGGGGGGGGGGGGGGGCGCCCCAGAGGTTATTCAGGCTCTGCCCCCATTCCCTGCAGAAATCTGCTCTCAGCGTCTTTGGCAGGTCATTCCCCTGTGTTTAAACTCCACCTGTGACAGAGAGACCCTACCTCACCACCGCCCCTAAAGTTGTTGGATAGTTCTCTTTATGAGAAAGTGATTTTTTATATCAGAGCTAGGGTGATACCAGGAACAAAGCAAGTGTTACCAGGAAGAGAGCTTCCAGGTTGGTTCCACTCTTTCCCACTTAAAAATAATTCTCCCTGATCTAAAAATTGGAAGTAATACTAACCACTATATGGCTAACGTGTATATAATACCTACCGGGTAACACACCCTCTCTGAAGTGCTTTATAATCCCAATAACAACCACACCAGGTAAGTATTATTAGTATTACCCCTTTGACAGATAAGGAAACTAAGGCATGAAAAAGTTAAGTAACTTTCTCAAAATCATGCAGCTCCCAAGAAACAGAGCTTCAGCTGACTCTGGTCTAGTCCCAGAGTCCAGGAGTTTAAGGAGACCGAGGGGGAGCAGACAGAAAAGCAGACCAAGAATCACAAGCTCTTGGTGTGTAATCTCAGGCTCTGCCCACAGTGTACCTTGGTAAAATGAAGGGGCTGGATGAAGTCATTGCTATCTCCCAGGTTTTGCTTCCTCTTCATCATCTGATGAACAGCACCATCTAGTCCAAGACATTTTTTGCTCTGAATGTGCCTTTTAAAAGACATAAACAAACTGTCCGTTGTAAATTTTGCAAGCCCGAGTTTCACCCTTCTTGCATACCTTCGACCTCCATGGGATGATGGAGGTGCCCATATCACCTCCTCATCCCTGGCATGGGCTCCCTTCCGTCTCTTGCAGATGGCTACAGGTGATTGGGAAGCTGGCTTGGGGTCTTCAGAGTCCCCACTTGTTTCTTCCTTGTGAGATCACCTTCAATTATATTATTATATTTTACTTTCGAGTGCCCCCAAATGCTCTGGGTCCTCAGGCCTTTGGATTAGACCTTCTTGGGATCAGCTTGTTACAAATCTAGGGAACACCTTAGAGAGAAGTTATTTCCTTCCTTTGAGAGTCAAATCACATCCTCCAAGGTTCCCTCTCCTTCCAGTTGGACAACCAGTTTGTGGCATTTATAAATCTGACAAAAGATAAATAGACACTTGCCTTTCACTTCCTTCCTGCCTTCTGGGAGGAGAGGAACTAGAGAGGGCAAAGAGGCTTTGAATGTTTCATTTTTAAAAATCTGTTCAAATTCACCAGAGGTTTAAACTCAATTAATAAGGTCAACAGCAGAAGAGTGACCTGCCTGCTTTGCTCAATATCGTGGGAGAAGAGTCTGACCTTTGCTCCACGGAATGGATTCAGAGGGTGTTCAGATGAAACAAAGACAAACTTACCAATGACAGAATGTTGAGGAAGTCCTAACACAGGATTCAGGAAAAGCAGCCAATAATTAACGTTAGGTCTAATTCATTTTTTTTGAAGAGGTTCTATGTACACATAAAATTTGAAATATGCAGAGTGTATGGTGAAAAATAAGTTTCCTTTCACCCAGCCTCTCCCAGAAGCAACCACTGTTATCAGTTTCTCGTGCATCCTTCCAGACATACTCTATGAACATACAAGCACGCACATATACTTGACACAAACAGGAGCAATTCGTACATGCTTTTTAACCTGAAAATCCACCCAAATCAGCAGATAGAGATCTGTCTCCCTCTTACTGACTGCTGAATATTCTGTTGTGTGACGTACAATTTATTTGTGCTCTCCTTATTGTTTCCCATGGCGCTATTATGGACAATACTGCAGTGAATGACCTTGAATAACAGTTTGCACATGTTATAATAGACTGTAGGGCACACTTCTAGACTAGCCATTGCTCAGCAGAAGGGTAAATGCCTTTTCATTTTGACGATTTGGCAAAATTGCCTCCCTAGGAGAGCATACAAATTTACACCCCCACAAGTGATATGTAAGCCTATTTCCACAAACTCTCATCAACACAGTATCTTATCAAACTAGAACTGTATATTACTTACATATATGTTACATGTTTTAATCATCACTCAACATATAAAGAAAAGTAAAGCATACCAATGAATCATAGCCAAGTGAGTACACTTATATAACTACCACCCAGATCGAGAGCAAGAAAACTGCCCGCACGTCCAGTAATCCTTCCTCACACTTCCTCTCCAGATGTGTATGTTCTTCAGGAAGGATGAGAAGAGTTCAGACCTCCCATTTAAATACACAAACGAAAATTAAAGTTACACAAATAAAATACACAAATGAAAATAAATCAGTGAAAAATGTAAGCATCCCTCATCCCCAATATGAAATAAGCATTAATCGAGATTTGATCCCACTACATGCAAGGCTCTGTACAGAGAAGAGGAAGACTATAGGAAGGAAAATACAACAATGCCTTCTGCACTCGAAAAGACAGTTGAGAGAAGAGAGTTGCATAGTCAACTTCTCCACCAAGCAGAACAAAAAGGACACTAGATAAGAGTGCCAACAACATGCTGTTGGTGTGACAAGGGAGGAAAACCCTGTATTACAAACGATAACCTATGTAGCAATATACTGTAAAAGATAGCCTTCGACCTCATGAATGTATTTCCTTTTTCTTAAGTTTATTTATTTATTTTGAGAGAGACAGAGACAGCATGAGCAGGGGAGGAACAGAGACAGGGAGAGGGAGAATCCCAAGTAGGCTCCTTACTGTCAGCGCAGAGCCCCAGAACCCAACACAAGGATTGAATGTCATGAGATCATGACCTGAGCCATAATCAGGAGTCAGAAGCTTAACCGATTTAGCCACCCAGGCACCCCATGAGTTTTTTTCTTTTTAAATTTATTTATTTATTTTGAGAGAGAGCGAGAGAATGGGGAGGGGCAGAGAGAGAGGATCCCAAGCAGGCTCTGTGTTGTCAGCATAAAAGCCCAGCGGGGCTTGAACCCACGAACCGTGAGATCATGACCTGAGCTGAAATCAAGAATCGGTCGCTTAATGGACTGAGTCACCCAGGTGCCCCGACCTCATGAATGTTTAAATCATGCTAATATACTTAGTAGGGTTCACCAGGGACAGGACTGGAGTTACAAGGGTAAATTACCTGGTATTCCCAAATCTGTCCTTCCTTCTGCATACATTTCTGAAAGCATAAATTAAAAATGACTGGGGAGGGGCGTCTGGGTGGCTCAGTCAGTTGAGCGGCCGACTTCGGCTCAGGTCATGATCTCGCAGTCCGTGAGTTCAAGCCCCGCGTCGGGCTCTGTGCTGACAGCTCAGAGCCTGGAGCCTGTTTCAGATTCTGTGTCTCCCTCTCTCTGGCCCTCCCCTGTTCATGCTCTGTCTCTCTCTGTCTCAAAAATGAATAAACGTTAAAAAATAAATAAATAAATAAATAAATAAATAAATAAATAAATAAATAAATAAAATAAAAATGACTGGGGAATTATAATTAAGTTAGGCAACCTGATTCTCCAGCCTTTATTCTAAGGTAAACTTTTCAATGAAGTATAAAAATGCATAAGTCCCAACTACATGTATAATTCAGTGAGTCATTATAAAGTGAATAAACCCATGGGATAAGCCCCCAGATAATGAAATATAACAATTCCAGACCCTAAAAGCCTTTATATTTCTCCTACTAATTATAAGCTACCCCATAACGAAATAGGAAACCATTTTCTAATTTCTAACATTAGTTTTGCCTGTTTTTGAACTTTATACAAATGGAATCCAGTAATTTCCAGTGACATAGTCATTTATGTCCAGCCCCTTTTACTCAATGTTATGTTTGAGATTTTCATCCAAGTTGTGTGGTTATTTCTTTTCATTGGTATATGGTATTCCATTATATATACACATTACAATTTGTTTACATGCTACTGCTGATGAACATTTAGGTTGTTTTCTAGTTTGGAATTACACTAAAAAATGTTTCTGTAATTATTCTCATTCATGTCTTTGGTAAACTTCAGTATGCATTTCTGTTGTGTATACCTGTAAGTATAATTACTGGGTTATGTGGTAAGCATATGTTTAGGTTTGGAGGATATTGTCAAGTAGTTTTCCAAAGTGGCTATACCAATTTACACTTTTACTGGCAGTACGTGAGACTTCCAGTCATTCTACAATCTCACCAACACTTGGTATTGTTTGTCTTTTTCTTTTTAGTCATTTTGGTGACTGTGTAGTAATGTCACATTGCAGTTTTAATCTGTGCTTTCTTGCAAACTATTAACTCAAGTACTGTTTCACTTGTGTATTAGCTATTAGAATCCTAGTTTGTGAAGTGCCTGTTCATGTATTTTGCCCATTTTTCTATTGGATTGTCAACCTATTTCTTATTGATTTGTAGAAGTTCTGTATATAGTCTGGATGCAAGTCATAGGACTTTTTTGTTGGTGGTGGATGTTTATGTTGAAAATATTTTCCCCATTCTGTCTTGTCTTTTAACTCTCTTAATGATGACTTTTAATAAACAAAAGTCCTAGTTTTAATGTACAATTCATAAATGTTTTTTATTAATATCTAGCATTTTTAATGTCCTATTTAAGAAATATTTATTTACCTCAAGATCATGAAGATATTAGTTCAAGTTTTCATCTAAAAATGTTATTTCTTACCTTCCACATTTAGATCTGCAGTTGATTTTTGTGTATGATGTAGGATAGTCCTCAAGTCTGTTTGACTGGTTGCTCCCTCTTGATTTAGATGAGGACAGGTGCATCTTCATGGGGAGATGTGGCTTCTAGAGTGTGGCTTTGGAAGGGTATCTTTTCCTCTGTAAGCATCAACCAAGTTGATATTCAAGGCTAACACTGTGACTACACTTCTCACAAGGTATATCCAAGTGGATAGCTACCTTATATTATGTCTTTTGGAGCATAAACAAAGCCCACTTGCTCCAAAATATCTCACCTACAGGTCTCTCAGTTTCCTTGAAATTTCTATCATTTTAAATGTTTCCATGAGTTCAAAGTATTACTTGTTTACGGCCCATATCCATTATATCCCACAGAGCATTACAGAAAGATGGAAGAGAGATATTTTAAGAAGTTTTATCCAGGTGGTTCTCTTAACATGGCCACATTCTTCCTGAAAAGGAGAAAGGACTCATTCATTAATACTCTGCCTGTTAACAAAGAGGTAAGGACTAATTTATTAGCTAATTTAGCTGTCACCTACAGTATCAGCTCCAGGGTCTATAGAAGGTAAAGTGTATGAATTTGAAAGTGACTTGAGAAGGGGAAATTTGTGGTGGGCGAGGTTCAGAATGTGGGATATGGCTTGTTTGCAATAGCACAACTCTGTAAGTAACAAACAAATCCATCACTAGGGGAGAGCAGGTAAAACACATTATGGATTACAATGGAGCAGTAATCAGCTATCTAAGAAGTAACAGATTTAGAGCTTCATGTACCAAAATGGACAAAGTGGACAAAGCAAGATGTTGAACAGAGTGCAGGTGTTCACAGAGTGTGGGAAGGGGATTAGGGGATCTGAGATGAATGTGGGGCAAATGAGCAATGTTATTTTTTTATTGGTTGTGTTTTTAAATTATAAGGCTATTTTAATCTGGGCTAGGAAAAAAATGTATGAATGCATTTTATTTTATTTTATTTATTTATTTATTTTAAATGTTTTTTTTATTTATTTTTGAGACAGAGAGAGAGCATGAGCACAGGAGGGGCAGAAGGAGATGGAGACACAGAATCCGAAGCAGGCTCCAGGCTCTGAGCTGTCAGCACAGAGCCCAACGCGGGGCTCGAACCCACTGACTGTGAGATCATGACCTGAGCTGAAGTCGGATGCTTAACTGACTGAGCCATCCAGGCGCCCCAGTATGAATGCATTTTGAAAGAAGACAGGTCAGTCTGGGTGCTGTAACAGTAGGAATCATGGGGACTGAGAAACCGAGAGAAGAAACACAGGTCTCACTCAACTTGAGAGAGGGAGAGAATGAAGAGTTTGAGACAGGCATTCCCAAAGGGGAGGAGGTCATGAAGGGCAATCATACATCATGTGATTCCGTCTGGTGCTGCCAGATCTCACGTGCAAGGAAAAAACCAAAGAGCTACTGTCTTCCTGAAATGCAGGGAGACCCTGTAGCACGTTGAAGATTGGGGCTCCACACACAACACGACAAAACACAGGAGCGCTCCACAGTGGCGGCAGGTAACTGCTCACCACACTAAAAGACATCTGTTTTGAGAACCTGCATCCCATTTCAAAATGCAGGGCTTGTTTGGGAACGACACGATGTCCGGAAAATCTCATCGGACTGGAGGTCAGGAGGCCTGCACTCCTGCTCTGGCCCTGTCACTAACTGTCAATGGGACTTTGGTGATTCAATCGACCTCTTTAGACCTTACTTTTCTCCTCTATCAACCAAGAGTGCTGGATAAGATGACATCTCAGCTTGTCCTAGGGCTCACAGTATCATCTTCCATGGAAGAGCCTCTTTACTTTTTTCAAGATAGACAGATGTCACTACTTAAAAACAAGGAGTCTTGTAAAAGGTTTGTTCTCAGAAAAACTTTGAAATTGGAAAGCAATAGTCTTTTGCCAAAAAAAGAAAAGAGAAAAAAAGAACACAAAACAAAACATTTAATACACATTCACACACACACAGAGAAGGCAGGACAAAGGCAATTCCTTGCCTCTGAGAAGGCTGTAGGAAGCAGACTCAAAGTTTCCAAGCAGCCCACATCCAGTCCATCCAGACAGAGGAAATGGGGAGGTGTGAGTAAGGAGGGGCAGGGAAGACCAGGGCTGGGAGGTGGGCGTAGGAAGCAGAGGAATGCTGGCTCCGTTTCTGGGTTAGTTAGTGACAGTGCAAATAAATGCAGATTTTCTGACGCCAAGAGAAAACCTGTGGAAAAAAGAAAAAGGCCAATCTCTTCACCTTTATTATACTTTTATTTGTGCGTTTCTTAAGAGACGAAGTGAGGAGGAGGGGACTAGAAGATTTAAAGGTATGATCTGATCTGTGTCCCCAAGCACAAGGGGTTAAGGAAGTGAAAAATAGCTGGGTGAGGGTGACACTTGGTTTGTACCCAGCCCCAGGGGAGGAGGGGGGCTAACAGAAAAAGGTTTAAGCAAGAGAATAAGTTGTGTGGCTTGCCAGGATGGCAGTGCTGTGGGAGGAAGGAGGATTGGGACAGCTTCAAAGGCTGATTCAAAAAGTAGGAGGGGATGGCTGAGATTCATGTTTTTAAGTTAATTGACAATATGAAGAAAGACCAACAGTGCAGGATGAGGGAGAAGTTAGCCTGGGTTTCCTCCCCTGTGTAATGGGATGTAACACCCACCGCGAAGGCTGTGCCCATCAGATGGGATGACCCAGCACACTGCATACCATGCACTTGGAACTCTGAATGTGGGCTTTATTTCATTTTATCACTCGCATCTATCACAGAGACAAGCTAAGTGCTCTCCAGAGTTAAATTCCAGAAGCGCTAGTAGATTATTGCCAGCATGACAAAGGAGACTCAAGGCCGAAGATGAAGCTTTGATCCAGACACATTCAACATGAACTGGAAATAGTGGAAAATCAAGGTTTGTGTTTTGGGACAATGAAAGACATGCCCCAAAAGATTATGACATCCTAGATAGGGATTCTCCCAAGAAGTAATAATAGCTGAGCCATCAACATGAATGAAGCCACATAAATAAAATAAGTGTAGGAGAAACCTACAACTGGTAGGATGCCAGTTGGTTCTGGATGCTCCTGGGACCATCGAGCTTATTCAGTTTCCTTCAGCTTTAGTGCCTCTTAATTGATCCAGTATGCATGCCTTTCATGTTCCCTATTTCCTTTGTTGTTTATTACTCATTATATGTCCCTGGGTGAGTCACATTGCTTTCCTAACATTAGTTTCCTGGGCTGAACTTGGATGGAATTCAAGATCCTTCCCAGCTCGGACAATCTTGCATCCGTGTTTGAGCATGGTAGCCCCAGGCACATCCTCCTCAGTCGTGTCTAGACCCCAGCAACTTATCGTGGGAAATGCTACCATGGCTCTGCTGTCTGAGCCAAAGGAATAGACCAAAGTGGAGATGTTGACTTGCATGTAGGGTAACAGAGAGGGATGGCTTTAATCGTTCTTTGTTCCCAAGCTCTATTATAATTGTGGGTTTAATTGGAAAAAAAGCAAAAACACACAGGTCAAGCACTCCACTTTCAATGGGGTGAAAAGCAGTGTATAGCGATATAATGACTTTATTTTGAATGCGTAAGCAAGTACATGTGCATATTTATGTGTGCCCCCCTATATCCTCACCATGCAGGTGTATGCCTGGGCTTTCACAAACAGTAGAGAACTATATGGAGGAAAAGGAGGACAAAGAAAAAAACCCCGAAGTCAAGAAAACAAATGGAGAGTGGAGAAAGGAACAGAAGTGGAGGATACAGAGATAGGAAGAACATTCTCACCATATTCCAAACCGTCCACAGAACTGTAGCTCAGAAGTTTGATAGCACAATTTCAGATTTTAACTATTTAGCATTTTAATAAGTCAAATAGATAAACAAAATTGCCAGTTCAAACTGATGACTCTTTACAAATGTGTCCTTCTATAAGAAATCTAAATTTATGCAAAAGATTCATTTGGGGGATAATTGGGATTTTTTTCATGAATTTTAGGAAAACTTTTAGGTAGTAGTTACTACAGGGAGATTTTTCCAAATGTTTTGAATGAGAGTAAAATAGACACTTAAGCCAAAGTACGAGCTTTAATTTAATTTATATGTATTCAAATATAAAGATAAAACATTACTGAAGTGAAAATGTAAGCCAATGAAAAAAGTGGACTATATATAATCTAAATTGCTATTTCGTTAAAAATTTTAAAAATACAAATATTTCATTATTGGAAGGAAACAATTAGACTTAGGGGAAAAAATCATTCTTAAAATGTTCTCCATCTTCCTCTCCCACATTTTCTTAGGAAGCCAAACCACATGTTCCATAATAGAAAACAGAAATACTCTAGGGGCTCCTGGATGTCTCCATCGGTTGAGTGTCCAACTCTTGATTTGGGCTCAGGTCATGATCCCAGGGTTGTGGGACTCAGTTTCATGTTGGGCTCCGCACTGAGCATGGGGCCACCTTAAGATTCTCTCTCTTTCCCTCTGTCCCTCTATCCCACTTGCATCCTCTCTCTCTCTCTCTCTCTCTCTCTCTCTCAGAAAGAAAGAAAGCGAGAAAGAAAGAAGAAAAGAAGGAAAGAAAGACACACTCTAAAACTCAGCTTACCTTGTCAAGGCACCAAAACATATCCTCTTTTCCTACAATACTTGCTTGGTCTAAAGAGTAAACTTTAATAGCAAACTATCTCTATGATTACCTATTGGGATGTTAAAGAACTGAGAATCAACTTTATCAATCCCTAAAGCATCTAAAGCTGTCAAATGTGTCAAATCCATGATTAAACCATGCTCTAACATGTTTATCAGATTGGAAGGTGAGGCAAGCTGAAAATGAGAGGGAGAAGGTGTGATGGTATTTTATTCTCAAACATCCAAACTCATTAGACTACTTTATTTTGCAAAACAAGTAAGCATAAAAGAGAGTTTGTAAACTATTAATTTTCTAGATTGTATTTTACTATGTGAATGGTACTCAGAATCTGAAATGCTAGAGCTTCCAAATTTATTATTGTTTGTGTGTTATATTTTTATTAATCATAAATTAATATGACTGTGGGTAGTTGATTTTCCTTTTAAAGTAATATTTCCTCCCTTCTCCCCAAATTTTTTACTTGATCCTATATTTAACCTGCTAAGAATTACTGTTAACATGATTTATATATTCCCCAAACAATAATTAGTTTAATGCAACAGTATCTAAATAAAACTAGATAATTTAGGGGTACCTGGGTGACTCAGTTGGTTAAGTGTCCAACTCTTGCTTTTGGCCCAGGTCATGATCTCACAGTCTGTAGGATCAAACTCTGCTTCAGGCTCTGTGCTGACAGCATCGAGCCTGCTTGGGATTCTCTCTCTCCCTTTCTCTCTGCCCCTCCCCTGCTTATACGCTCTCTCTCTCTCAAAATAAATAAACTTCAAAAAGAAACCTAGATCATTTGAAAGCTAATTAAACGTCAACAAAATCGTTTTCTCTTCAATCTTACAAAAATAAATAAAAGCAGATTTCAGTTTCTCGAACAGTCATGTCACAAACAAAAGAGCATATTACTCAAGAGGACTACCTTGGGAGGAAAACAGCCAGCTGCTTTTAGGCCAGCAAGATTATGACGTTCGCAAAATTTCTCTTAGCACCGTCAGGCCACGACTCTACTGGCGACCCCGTGCACAGCTGATGGAGCTCACCAGCCTGGCAGCTGTAGAGGTTTTGACTCCCTTCTCCTCCCTCACCCTGAGGACTATGCGTGCAAAAGCAACAAAATGTGGGCAAGTTTGAAGTGGGCTGGTCAAAGGAGAGCTTCCGGTTCTTGGCCTGGCCCAGCCCCTTCCTGCCCATGGTAATTCAGCTGAGAACTGGTTCCCAGGAAGCGTGAAGTATACCCCTCAGCAGCCTATCTGCCTGTCATACACTTTTGTCTCATTCCCAATCCCTAGCTCCTCCATCACCGAGCACTGCTACTTGTCAAGCCTACTAGCGTATGCTGTTGAAGAGTTTGCAAGAAGTGATTTAGGCTGCTATTAAAAAGAGCCCTATTCCCAAGCAAAGTGCAAATGAGAGATAACAGTTTTGCCTTTCTGAGGGGCTATTTGCATTTCCACAGAATATCCAAGCAAGGAATGAAGTAAATAGCCTAAAATGCAAACGGGTGGCTCTCAACCAGTGGCTCATAACTTAGATGCACATTAGAATCTCAAGGAGAAATATCATAAAATTGTAATGCCTGGGCTCCATCCCTAGAGATTCTCATTTAGTCAGGGCTGAGGCATCAGCACGGGTTTTTAGAGGCTCCCCGAGTGATTTCGGAGTGCGGTCAGGTTGGGAACTCTTGATCTAGAGTGAGAGGTGTTAACACTGAAGCTGGAAGGTGAAGGCTGATGACCACTGGAGAAGCAGTCAGGAGGAGGACGGTGCAGATAGGACTGCTCTAGCAGATGGGAGGCTGGTCTGGAGAAGCACTTCTCCAACTCCAATATGCACACTCATCTCTTGGGGTCTTGTCAAAGTGAGGATTATGATTCAGTAGGTCTGGGTGGCTCCTGAGAGTCTGCATTTCTATCAAGCTCCCAGATGATGCCCATGCTGCTGATCCAGAGGCCATTTTTGACTGGCAAGGATCTAGATGATCTTGAAGATCCCTTCTGATCCTAAGATTCTATGATTCTCTGAATTGAGACCAACAGGACCAGCAGAGAGATTTTTCCAGAGAGGGAACCTCCTGAAGGCTTGAACCACAGGACACTGTATTTTCCTAGCCCTGAAATGATGATGAACAAATTTGCCATGGAGCAAAATTCCCTCCTTGTACAGGTAGAGGAGTCAGGTTGCTATAGACCCAGTCAAGAAGCAGATGTGCTAAGGAAGCATTTCAGAGGTCAGAGGGACTCAAGGAGCCTACTCACATGCTCTCCTGAGTAGACCTGGAATAAGCTTGGAAATCCAGGCATCAGAGTAAGGTACAAAAAGGTAGGAACAAGACTGAGGCGCCTTGGTGGCTCAGTCTGTTAAGCACCCGACATCAGCTCAGGTCATGATTTCGTGGTCCGTGAGTTTGAGCCCTGTGTTAGGCTCTGTGCTGACAGCTCAGAGCCTGGAGCCTGCTTCGGATTCTGTGTCTCCCTCTCTCTCTGCCCCTCCCCTGCTCATGCTCTATCTCTCAAAAATAAATAAACATTAAAAATATTTAAAAAATGTGAAGACATATTTGGACAAAAGAACTAAAGATAAATGAAGTAAATGCACATAAAGGGTAATCATACTAGTTTTAACTGAATTGATACAACAGCAGGTGGGATGATCTTGGTTTTTTTTTAATCTTTTAAAATTTTATTTTAGAGAAGGAGAGAGTGTATGAGCAGGGATGAGGGGCAGAGGAAGAGACAGAGAGAATCTCAAGCAAGCTCCACACTCAGCACAGGGCCTGATGCAGAACTCGATCCTACAACCCTGGGATCACAACCTGAGCCAAAATCAAGAATTTGACACTCAACCAACTGAGCCACCCAGGCACCCCAGGATGATCTATTCTGCAGCAATTTAAAAATCTTGCAGGGATTCAATAAAATATGTTTTTAATTTTGATGTTATTCTTTATCAAATATTCTGTCTAAAAGGAGTACTACCTTTTGGGGTTTTGGTTTTCTGAAGAAATTTTTTAACTGTGCTGAGACCATGACCATGACCCATCATAGGACAAAGACAAGGATGTAAATTGCAACTGGAAAAGAAACAAAATCTAGAGCTAGAAAGAGTATTTTCACAGAACTTCTGAAGTCAGCGATTTTACAAAACACCAAAAGCCTATCCACACAATGAACGTGACAACTTTCAAAGTCCTCCAGGATTCCCAAGAGTGATCTAGTGCAGTGGTTTTTTAAAATGGTATCGGGGGGGGGGGGTCCGTGGATGGGGTCTCTCAGACCTTTTCAGGGGGTCTGTCAGTTAAAACTATCCTGATAACGATAGTAAGATGTCATTTTGCCTTTTTGACTCACATGAGTCATGAATATCTGCTGGAGATTTCCAGAGGCTGTGTGTCATGTCATGTCACAGCAGACTGAATACAGAAGCCGGTGGAGAACTCAGCTCTTTTCTACTAAACCTGACATTAAAGAGATGTGCAGAAACGGGAAATGATGTCATTCTCACTAATGTTTTTATTTTGAAAAATATATTATTTTTTATTAAAATATTTTTTATTAAAATATATTAGTTTTTTATTTTTTATTAAAATAAAATAATTAAAATTTTTTATTAAATTATTTTTTATTAAAATATATTAGTTAGGGCGCCTGGGTGGCTCAGTCAGTTGAGTGTCTGACCCTTGATCTCGGCTCAGGTCATGATCTCACAGTTCGTGAGTTCGAGCCCTGCATCAGGCTCTGCATTGACAGTGCTTTGGGATTCTGTCTTTCCCTCTCTCTCTGCCCTTCCCCACTGTGCTCTCTCTTTCAAAATAAATAATAAGCATTTAAAATAAATAAGTAAATATATATATATATGATTTACATGAACATATATAATGGGTTTATTATTTTTAAAAATTATAAATTTTTTTTAAAAAATGGGTAATTATTTTTAAAAATATTTTTAAAATTTCTTAGTTTTAGTTTTTACGACAGTAAATATTGACAGAGACAACCCATGTAAACAAAAACTCTTTGGTGTCCTCAATAATATTTAATAGTATAAAAGGGTCCTGAGCTAAAAAAAAAAGCTTTGAACCGTTAGTCTAGGTCCTTGTTCTCAAAATGCGGTCCATGGACCGACAGCATTGGCCTTGTTTTCAAAATGTGGTTCACAGACCAAAATCTTGGTGCCTCCTCAGACCTATTGAATCGGAACCTGCATTTTTGCAAGGTCTCCAAGTGATTCGTGTACACAGTTAGGTCGAAAAGCATTGGACTATAGCCTTTCTCTATTCAGTCAATCCTAATCTTGATACAGCACAGTGATGAAAAATGTGGACTCTTAGAATTCCATCTTTACTACACCCTAGTTGGGTGAAGTTAGGCAAACTACATAGCATCTTCATGCCTCAGTTTCCTCAACTGTAAAATGGGGAAAATAATAATACCCAGCTAGAGTTGTTACGGAGATAAATGAACTAATATATGCAAATGTGTAGAATGATGCCTGGCCTAGAATAAGCATTCAGCAAATACTGAGAGCTTAGTAAATTTTCATAGTTTTAGTTGCTATTCCTACTTCAGGAAGTGTAAAGATCAGTGAGAAGGCAGAGATCGAAGCAACTGCCATACAGTGAAGCTGCCAGAGGACTCTTTGTGTGTTCAAAAAGGCAGAGGGAGCCTGGGGCCTGCCCGAGGAAGCCATGGATTTTATTCTGAAACTCCAAGGATAATGGGTCTTTCCAAATGGCCAAGTATGGAGAAGGCATACTCCACAGTTTCTAGAAAGAGCAAGGGAAAGGCAGAGAAACTAGGGAGAGTGTGACCCAAGTGAGGAACTACTGTTCTCCTTGCCACAAGCCTTTGAGTTCCACAGATGAGAAAACTGAGGTACAGAGAGGTTAAGTAACTGGCCCAAGGTCACCGAGCTAATAAAAGAAGCAGTCAGGATCCACACAAAGGCAGGTGGGCTCCCAAGCCCATGTATTTTCCACTATGTGAAACAGCCTCTGTCCATAATGCCAATACTCAGAGATTTTTGAAATTTGTTCTATGGCTAATAAGTGACATACATATGTTTGCAAATGTTCCAGGTTCTCTATTTGGTGGGGTATTGGGTTCTATATGCCTCCATAAATCAAATCTATTTGCTGTACTGCTCAAATCTGGATGGAGTCCATTCACAAAAGGTTTGTTTGCCAGACAAAGGAATCCAGATACCATCCTGTAAATCATGACGGAGCCTTGCAGACTTGTTATGGGAGGGTGGAAATCTAATCTCAAGATTCTAAAGATCGGTCCATTGGATGTTGTGGCAGATTATATTCATGCAAAGTGATACCATGATGAAGATCTTCTAAGATGGCAAGAAAAAAAAATACCTCAAAGAGCATGGAACATAAGCTAGATCCTACTAAAAGTGCACCAATGTTCACAAGTGGAGGTCTTCGCCTACATGCACGGGTTGGGCATTGTTCACAAAGGAGAGCCGAACCAAGGAGGGCTCTTTGTTAAACTCTACTTGGGGATTTGGGATTTAAATTGATCCTTAGGTCATGAGACCTCTGACCAGGAGGTGTATATGTTTTAATCAACAGAAAAATCAGTCTAAAACCTATGTTGGATTTTGGGAAGTCATCAAAATGGGCCATCTGAGCAGGTTCCTGCCTCCTTTCCCAAGGAGTTGTAAACAAACAAGTTGTAGAAAGCCCCAGCAAATACTTGTGCCTGCCGCCCCACACCCTTCACCCATCAGAGCAAATTGAAAGGGACCTTCCCTCAAATAAGTTCCATTGGTGGCCAGCCAGAGGGAGGGGGCTTCCTTTCTGCCCCTAAAGGGGCAGGTGCCCATCCACATAAGAAGGGGGCAAATCAACACACGTGGGTAATTAAAGTAAGGGGAAAAATCCATATTAAAGGCAACACTATAGGGACATTAAAAAGATTAGTGGTTGCTAGGGGCTGTGGTGGGTGGAGGAATTGTCTACAAGGGGCATGATATATTTTGTGGGGATGATAAAACTGCTTTATGTATTGACTGTGGTTACCCAAGTGTGTGTTTGTCAACTTTTCTAGAACAGTATACTATATGTAAATTATATCCCAATTAGCCTGACTTTTTAAAAATTGCATATTACTTCTCTTCTATTTTTAATTTGTTCTCTCTGTATTTCCTTAACATTCTTTCATAGCTAATATTTCCTGAGTGCTCAGTATTTGCCTGGTACAAAGCTAAACGTTTAATATCATGTGGAACCATTTCAAATTGCAATTTCCATAGACCAAAAGATAGTCAAATATCAGCTATTTCATGTGCTTTAACTTAATATTTACCACAACCCTATAGTACTATTATTATCTTCATTTTGAGGTACAGAATGAGGCTCAGGGTGGTTAAGCAGTTTTCCCCAAAACACAGTGAGGAGTGAAGCCAGTTCCAAAAAATATACAGACTTAATGCAGCAAAGTGGTAAAACACTGAGATTCCCAAGGAAGAAAGAAGACCCTCCCACAATACCATCAACCAAAGTGATAACATCTTGGTGTATTATCATCAAATATTTTCCTAAGCGTTCAATAAAAACTATTCTGATGCTTTTTTTTTTAATAAACGAAGAAAAGAAATACAGACATTGAATAACTACAGAAGAGGTTATAAATGAAGATTTTTGTCTTACTTCAGCTTGCCAGGCATTCTGATAATTGAAAAACAGTTTAATGCTATTTTCCGCACTAACAGTTTTAATTTTTCCAATTCATCTTCTCCTCTCCTCACTTTCTACCCCTTAATGGTGGAGTCGACATCACATATTTAAGATGGCTATTGATAATTATCACGAGTTTCCAATGCAACGGTAGCACTTAGAAAGAGCCTAAGAATACAGGGGTCCATGTAACTAATTACCACACGAATTTATCTCAAGGGCCTCCTTATCTCCTCCCTCCTGTGAGTCATTGATAACTTGCCCGCTCCAGATGAATTCACTGTGTCAGAAATAGAGAAAGAGCATTGTAGAGTTCATTCCAGCTGCCAGAGAGGCTCAATAAGCCCCCAAGAAGCTTTTGAAAAATCAAAAAACTCTTAAAAAGGTCTTTAAAAGTAGTTTTTCACGTTTGGCCCAACAGAGTGATAATGCTTCTTTAAAGATAGCGGGCATATGAGCCAATCAATACACTATTAAGACACTGGCAGCACTGAGATAGGATTACACGGTGAAGAAATTGTGAAACCTTTAACTTTTCATTTTCAGCAAGAAGAATTGAGGGAAGTGGCTTTTTAAAATTTATTTTTATCTGAATAGCCTTAGGTAATACAATTTTTCATTTTAGATCAGGAAGTTCACCCTCAGTCCACATACAACCGAAGGCTCAAGTTAACTTTATATCTTTTTTATAACATGACTTTATCCCCAGGTCTGGTCCAGCTTCCTGGTTTGGTGGGAAAACACAACTCCTTAACTCATAAAGACTTTTTCCAATGACTGCCCTTATTCCATTATTGAAACTATAGGAGCTTAACCAGATAAACTTACAAAGGAATCTGGCTGCACTTACACGTTAACTTGAGGTCTGAAACACTTTCTAAATAGAAGTCGGTGGTCTATAAGAGATTTTTTAAGGCTGGAAGGATCTGTAGAAGTCATTGTATTCCACCCCCAAATTCACAGATAACGAAATGGAGACCCAGAGGCGTTGACTTAAGACCACACAAATGGATGGATAATATTGGAGTTCAAAATCATCCTAAAACTTTGGCCCTTTCTACTCTATGTGTATCTTAGTATCACTTTAGGGAGCTTAAAAAACTCTGATGCACAAGCTACACCTCAAAATAAGTCAATTACAATCTCTTGAGTGGGACTCAGGCATCAGTGTTTTTTAAACTTTTGGGGAGACCATGATGTTTACTCTCCAAGTGCAGAGAACCACTGGGTTGAGCTTCTTGCTATGTTGAGTATTCACTTTTACAAAGGCAACTATCAACATTACTAGAAGGATTTGACATGCATGATTTTGAACATACTCCAGATCAGATCTTGTCCTTCAATTTTAATGACATGTGGAAGTCATTAGTACTATTTCAAAAATATTTTTGGCTCCTTGTCTTCCAAGTACTCAGTAGGATGACACATCCTGGCTCCTTGTGATTGAGTGGGGCATGTGACCAATGCTGGCCAATGAGTTGAGAACAAACATTTCTTTGGGCCTGAGTACTTAATTCCTGGTCCAAGCCCTTCCAAGGCTCTCAGTCTGTCTGTCACAATAACTAACCGTGATCCACAGAGTGGCGACTCTGTAATCCTGGTCCCAGAGTGAGGTCAACACTCACAATGGATATGTCGCATGGATGAAAAATAGATCCTGTGTTTTGTTTTTTGTTTTTTTTTAAGCCACTGAGATTTTGAGGTTCTCTGTTACCACAGGATAACCTAACCCATCTTGAAAGATTCACCATAGATTCTTAAGATTAATATTACATGAGGGGCACCTGGGTGGCTCAGTCGGTTGAGCGTCCGACTTCGGCTCAGGTCATGATCTTGCAGTCTTTGAGTTCGAGCCCTGCATCAGGCTCTGTGCTAAAAGCTCAGAGCCTGGAGCCTGCTTCCGATTCTGTGTCTCCCTCTCTCTCTGCCCCTCCCCCACACATGCTCTGTCTCTCTCTGCCTCTCAAAAATAAAGAAAACTAATTTAAAAAATGAAAAAAAAGATTACTATTATATGAAAAATTATTTTTAAAAGAGAAACATGTTTTCTCCTCTAAAATCAGTATTCAAGATTTCATTGTTTTCCCCTTTCTACTAAGAATGGATCTTAAATACTTAATCTCAAACTCAAATTTTTGAAAAGACTTGTCTTGTTCCCAACATTCACAGTGTTATTTTCATGTATCATCAAAGTCAGCTAAAAGAATCACATACAAGATCCCCAGATATTCAGAAATGAGAACATTTCTTTAGGAGACTTAAGTCTTTTCAACACACACATGGAGATTTCTTCTAACATTACTGCTGTTGTAATATTTACCAGTGGACTCACACCTGAACCTATGTTTGTCTTTTTACACTCTTGAGTTGTTGTTTAAAGTTGTTTAGAATTTTTAAAGTCTCCAATGGGGTCAGTCATTTGCTGTTAAAATCCATATGGTTATATGACTTATGACCCAAGTTATTGGCCAGACCATCACTCTGGGGTCTGGAGACATGACCTCTAACTTACTTCTTGAGCTCAAATCTTAATGTTGTTATTCCTGAATATAATATCTGTCCCTTCTTCTTCTTCCCTAGAAATTTTGGTAATAACAGAGGTCAACTGGAGCCCATGTATATGACTGCCTCAGAGGAAAGGCTACAACTCAACCTACAGGTGGAAGAGGCAAAATGCACCAGCACCAAATACGGGCTTAATCCAGCCAAGATGATATCACGGGATGGGGAGAAATAAATAATGGGTAACTGAGGGTCAGAGCCATGGGTATAAGAGGCTAGGAAAAGGCTGGGGAGACACCACACGAGGTCTAATAACCCCTAGCCAATTAATAATAAATTCACTTCGCATGCAGGCAAACACAACTGACAGGACAATCCAGCACTGTAAGGGTGAAGTGAGGTGAATTTGTTGACCTAGTAATGAGCTTTTCCTCTTCTAACATGTATAAGTCTATGACTAGCACTGGAGCCTTGTTACGCTGTAGTACCATTATAGACTTCTAAGTCAGGGTGGTCCTTCAAAGGCTTCTTGGACCTTGTAGGGTCTCATTTTATGTAGTTGATGAAACAGATCCATTTTCAACATTTACTTTCATTCCTTTGATTCCTCTGGGAAATTTCTCCACACCTCCAACAGCCAATCCTGCAACTTAGTGATGGTTCCACAACTTCAAGAATAAAAAATGTGAAGAATAGAGGTGAAGTTAGTTTGGAAGACAATCAAGAACTTTCTAAGCATGCTTTTTTTTCTCTGAAAAGGGAATACATTTCTACTGACTGAAAGTTAAAATCTGCAATTTGCTCCAAAAATATGATCAGAGTAGTAGCCTCGAGTATGGTCTAGAGGAGAGACTACACATTTAGAAACGAAGGTTTCAGGGGCGCCTGGGTGGCGCAGTCGGTTAAGCGTCCGACTTCAGCCAGGTCACGATCTCGCGGTCCGTGAGTTCGAGCCCCGCGTCAGGCTCTGGGCTGATGGCTCGGAGCCTGGAGCCTGTTTCCGATTCTGTGTCTCCCTCTCTCTCTGCCCCTCCCCCGTTCATGCTCTGTCTCTCTCTGTCCCAAAAATAAATAAAAAACGTTGAAAAAAAAAAAAAAAAAGAAACGAAGGTTTCAGATTCAAGTCTCACCCTCTCTTTCACCAATTCTGCAATTGTGAGAAAATTAGATATACTTTCAGACCTTAGGCTTTTTATTCTGTAAAATGGGATAATAGTAAACTTGCTCTGTCTCAGCTATGGCCTTGGGATCCATTTGTATGATATACTTTTCAAACTCTGGGCTTAATATTGTTATTGATATAAGAGTATCTGAAGGTTTAATCATAGTCATTAATGAAAATGGGTTTTGAGAAGCAATAAAAGAAAATGTTACGATGATTGCTATTTATTTTTAAAATTCCCAAACTGGCAAAGTTCTGGAAATGTACTAAATACTCTGAGGCTATTATTGCCCTGGTAGGACAAGCACATTTCAGGGGTGTCCTTTAGCAGTTAATAAGCAGTCCCTATTTCAGAGGCAGCTGCTGTAAGCACTGCAGCTATCTTTATCCCTGATCCATACCAGAGGTTTTGCTAAGTAGCAAAATATATATTAGCAATGGGTTTTCATTGTCAAAAATAGCATTGCTTAATATACGTGGATTGGCTGGTGCAGTGGTCAGAAAACCTATTTTGTAAAGGGTCATATGGTCAATTATTTTTGGCTTTGCAGGTAAACGGCCTCTGCCACAATCACTCAACTCTGACATCATAGCCCAAAATCAGCCATAGACAATATGTAAATGAATTCTCATGACTGTGTTCCAGTAAAACTTTATTCATAGGCACCGACCAGATTTGGCCTGTACACCATAGTTTGTCAACCGCCAAGCTAGAATAGTGTAGAAACACTGTCCTTGAGTGGAGAGAGTTTAAGAATAAAAATCTTTTCAGATATTAAAATGTTTCCCCAAGTTGAGTTCTACAATAGTCTTAAGGGGCGCCTGAGTGGCTCAATCAGTTGGGTGTCGGACTTTTGGTTTTGGCTCAGGTCATGACCTTGCGGTTCGTGAGTTTGAGCCCCACATTGGGCTCTGCACTGACAGTGTGGAACTTGCTTGGGATTCTCTCTTACCCCTTTCTCTCTGTCCCTACCCCACGTGCGCGCGCGCTCCCTCTCTCAAAATAAATGTAAAAAAAAATGTAAATAGTTCTGAATCCACTGCTGTCATGGAGGACTCTGGTTACCTGGTGGCAACTACAAGGTTAACTGACCCCTGCCTGTGGGATGTTACGGCGTTTGCCCCAAAGGTGCCATTTAAGTGGGGAATAACTGGAGCATTTAAAAGGGTAAAGACCTGAAGTCACTGACTGAGTTGCATGCTTTCACGCCCGCTTGTCAATAACTGTGTAGCAGCAAAATTCGTCAGAGTCTTGCTTGTGTTACTTGTAGCACGATGCCGGGCTTGGAGATCTGTAGTCCTCACCTACCTCTGACTATGGATACACATCCAACGTGGATAGCAAGAACCTGAAAACTCTATGCTGCCAAATTGGTTTCGGCCACTTCGGGGCAAAAGTAGACACCAGAAGGGAGACAGTATCACCAATTCAGGAAAAGAAGAACTGAAATTAGAGAAAAGGCAAAGGGCGAGCAAAACAGCCCCGCTCCGAGAGGTCATAACAGCACAGCCTTCTGTGTCATGGGGAACCCAGTCCTTCGGAGTCAAAGATGGCATTATCTCTGCAGGTCTTGGCGGCTGGAGAGACCACCCCCAGATTTAACAGGCCTTTCGACTCAGGGGAAGACAGTTCTTTGACTCCGGGCAGCAATTACTTTTACAAAGCTTGTTATTGTTGGCAAATTCGCTGCTTCGAATTGTGGTATGTGCTTAGAAAGATCTCCTTCTTTCCAGCGGCTGGTCACCAGGCAGAATTTCCAACAACCCTTTTATAGGGATTGTAAGGATTAAGTGCAACAAGGTATGTAAGGCCTGGCCTTTAGTAAGCACTCTATAAATGTGAGGTGTTTATTATCATCTCCCAAATGTAATTGGCTTCTGTCCCACAGAGACCTTGGACTTTTTTTTTTTTTTTTTAAGTCCCTACTCTTTCCCTTGTGATTTGGTTCACAGAATTCTACAATTTTAAGACAGAAAAGGACATCCAAGACTGTCTAACCCAATTTCCTCATTTAGTTTTGAAAACCTGATCCCTGATTGGTGACAAAGTGTGAGGAATTTCCTTCTTATCTACTTCCATATGGAGACATAAACCACATTAATGCTTAAAGCAGGCTTTAGAATTATGTAGCCAACAAAAGGGAACTAGAGGGCATTAATCTATTTCAACCAGAACGTGGGTCAAAAAATAGTTAAAAACTACAGAAAAATAGAATATGGGGTAACTTTGTTAATAGTTCAAATCACTGTAATATAAATATTTCAAATTAAAATATTTCAAATTTCAAATAAATATTTCAAACAAAAAAATTACTCTTTCCTTCCTCCTCTAGGATTGGGGAGCCCAACTATTCCATGAAATAATTTTGGAAAGCATCCTGGAAAGTTTATTCATTCCTTCAATCAAATCGACAAATTTTCATAAAACACCTACATGGTTAGGTTTCCCTTATAATGTTAGGACTAATAATTATAAAGGTAGAACTCCTAAAACTATATCTCCAGCCATAATCAGCCTCTCTCTTTGCATTGCCATTTCCTTTCCCAGTTAGGTAGAGATGACCTGAACTTTATTCATTCGATGAATGTTCTTTGGGCACCTGTTCTGGGTCAGTCATAATTCTGGGCATCGGGGACACAGTAGTGGACAAGACAGATATAGCCACTGCTCTCATGGAGTTGATGTTCTGATGAACTTTCTATAGTGAGTAGTCCTTCACGCTTACGCATGTCAAAACCTAAATTCATTCGGATTCCACTAACAGTTGTTAACTTTATAGTGTTTACCAGGCATTTTCACACGCGTCCTCTCTTTCTCCCTTACAACAACGCTGTAAAGTAAGCTGTTCTATCCTAATTTGTCCAAAGTGACACAGCTCTAGTAAGGGGTAGAGCCAGAGCTCAAACACAGGTCTTCGAACTCCAGGCCCCATGAGGTCAGTCTCTCTCTCTCCCTCCACATTCGTACATTGATCTTCTCCAGGTAGCTGCCCTTCCCCAACTTGTGCAATTCCTGGCACCTTCAGCCAGGCTGTCCTTAATTCTAAATGTCACCAGCCTACCCCTCTCACTCTTCTCTTACCTCCTCCTCCCCCCAAGCCCCACCATCTCTGCATCTTGTAAATTTGCTATCTTCAGGTCTAGGCTTTGTATCTATTTAGCCCTTCAGCTCAGTCCAAAGAGGCCAAACAAGTTGCTGGCTCCGTGTATCATGGGAATTCTTTGGGAGAAGTTTCCCTAGTGGAGGAGTCCAACACCAGTCATTGCAAAGACATTATTATATAACCATACTCCTTCACGATATGTCTCAGATTAAAAATGCCCCTATCATGGGGCACCTGGGTGGCACAGTCAGTTAAGCATTTGACTTTGGCTCAGGTCATGATCTCACCGTTTGTGGGTTCCAGCCCTGTGTCACGCTCTGTGCTGATGGCTCAGAGCCTGGAGCCTGCTTCCGATTCTGTGTCTCCCTCACTCTCTGCCCTTTGCCCACTTGCTCTCTCTCTCTCTCTCTGTCTCAAAAATAAATAAACATTAAAAAAAAATTTTTAATGCCCCTATCTTCTGCTCCTTGGTGTAATAGGTCAACTTATAAGATATCAGAAAGCTTATTGTATATAAGTTCAGCTTAAACTCACCTTTCATGAATAATTGAGATAAAAGGCTTATGTAGTTCCCTATTAGGGTTATCAGAAATTTCTAACCGCCCTATCTCGCTTCTGTGACCTCGCCTGCTTGCTAAATAGATAAGATGCAAAACGCTCCCTCACCCCCTCTACCAAGATCTGGCCTAGGCAAGACCAACATGTAAAAAGTCATGTACTCACTGCCCTACGGCATCTCAGGTATCTAACTATGATTGGTCATTTTAAACCCTCTTAGGACAAAGAACTTTAAATTGATAGGTTCCCACCAAAACTAACGTCTGTGTGTCACAATATAATTGGCTACCATGAAATGCTGTAAATTGCAATTGGTTAACCAAATAATGACGTATTCTGACTTGCTAAAATCCGTATAAGCTCACTGCTACCTTTGTTCGGGGCCATTCTCTGCACTTTTCTCCTTAAGATCAGGAGATCAGGTTTGGCCCGGCCGTGAATAAAATCTTGCCTCACTTCTATTCGGCATCTGGTGGTCTTTTCGACAGCACCCTGTTTCACTTGGTATTTGGTTAACAGACACTCTCACATGCACAAATGGCATTATTGGGCAAAGCTACTCACTGGAACATCGTAATAGCAAAAGACTGAAAACCACTTAAATGTCCATTAATAGGGACTAGTTGAATAGAACACAGTGCATTGGTAAAATGAGATAACAGAGAAAATGGAGGAAGTTCCTTAAGTATTAATATAGAAAGATCTTCTATAGAGTGTTGTTAAGTTAAAAAAAAAGTTTCGAAGAAGTATTTATAGTATAATATATTTGTGTGGAAAATGAATATATACATGTTTCTTTAAATATACATAGAATACTTTTGAAATGATATATGGCTGACTCTTAAACAACTCAGGTTCATGTCCACTTACACATGGATTTGTTTTTTCAATAACTACAGTACGGTAAATATATCTTCTTTATAATTTTCTTTTTTTTCTTAATTTTTAAAAAATGTCTATTTTTGAGAGAGAGAGACAGAGACAGAGCACAAGCTGGGGAGGGGCAGAGAGAGCCTGAGGCAGGCTCTAGGCTCTGTGCTGTCAGTACAGAGCCTGACATGGGGCTCGAACCCACAAATGTTGAGATCATGACCTGAACCAAAGTCAGACACTTAACCAACTGAGCCACCCAGGGGCCCCATCTTCTTTATAATTTTCTTAATAACAATTTCTTTTCTCTAGCTTACCGTATTATAAAAATACAGTATATAATACATATTTCATACAAAATATGTGTTATCTACTGTTTATGTTATCAGTAAGGCTTCTGGTCACTGTAGACTATTAGTAGTTAGGTTTTTGGAGTCACAGTTATATGTGGATTTTTGACTCCATGGCTTCTGGGGAGGTCAGCCCCTAACCCTGTTGTCATTCAAGGGACAACCTTATAGGAAATAAGTAACAGTGGTGACTTGTAGAGAAGGAAACTAAGTTTCTGGAAAGTAAGAAAGAAAGAAAGACTTGCTATTTTTCACTAAATGATCTTTTACATTGTTTGGACATTAAATGCATTATATTATCTATTCAACAATAAATTAAATCGGGGCACCTGGGTGGCTCAGTCGGTTAAGCATCCAACTTGGGCTCAGGTCATGATCTTGCGGTTCGTGAGTTCGATCTCCACGTTGGCTCTGTGCTGACAGCTTGGAGCCTGGAGCCTGTTTCAGATTCTGTGTCTCCCTCTCTGTCTGCCCCTCCCTGTCTTGTGCTCTGTCTCTTTCTCAAAAATAAATAAATGTTAAAAAAATTTTTTTAAATAAATTAAATCATTAAAAAAATGTAAAAGCAATATGCCCCAAGCAGATTTGTGTAGCTCAAAAACAAAGCCAATTTTAAGAGCATTAGAAGCTTCCCTGAAGCTCAAGTATTGGTACCTAGGAATGCTCCTTAAGGTGTCTTGTCTGCCTAGATGCCTCCCAAAAGGCTAGAAGTCAAACAATATCAGTGCATTAGCTCCTGATAAGTAGATTGAGATTTAAAAAGAATTGCATATGTTAAAGATGTGATTTGAATTTGAATTTCCGTAACCATCAACCTCATTAGGCTTACAAACCCATTCCTCTCCAATAATGTACAACTGAATACTTAGAACATCATTAGGAGCCCATTAAAACAGAACAACAGAAAAATATTTTTCTGTTAAGCAAATCAGGAAAAGCAAAGGGGGAAAAAGGCCATTTAGAGCTGAACTTATAACCAGAAGCATATGCTTGGCCACCAGGAATCAATCTCCTAAGCCGTTTAATTACCAAATCTGATGACCACATCAGAATTTCTTTTTGTTTTAAAACCGACTTAAAAAATAAATACGTATATTTTAGATGCCATGGCTTCTGCATTGAAAGAAATATCAATCTGAAAAAGAAAATGACAGAGTGTTTTGTGGCTCGCTGCTTTAAGTCTCCTGGGTAAAAGAGCTGGTTAGCAGTCTTTTCACACAAGTGTGGTGTATATGGGCAGACGCGACTCCATGTTTTTTGTATGGACAACCACCAGTTCCATTGTGCCCCTTCCCAGGCTGGACTTGGATACAGCCAGAGGAGAACTCCGTCTAAGAATGCTGGGAAACGAGGTTTAATGCGAATTGGTGGGAGAGTGGGAGAAGGAGGAGGGGAAGGGGTGGGTTCTGCTTGAAGCAATCATTCAGGACCACAGGGTCCTTCTGTCTTGCAACCCCATCACCCCCAAAACAGAGACTCAAACGTTTCTGTGTGACGGAACCCACTTGGCAATCTGGTGAAGCTTAAGGACTGTTCCCACCTAACTGCCAAGGAGCCTGGGACTGGCAGGCCCACTGTGTGCCCTGGAGGAAAAGGGCAATGATTTGGTGAAGAATTACACAACCTCTGCAGGGCTGTTTTGAAGACTGAATCTGAAGTTTTTACCTTATTTTCACAATGGGGGGAAATATGTGCTTTTTGGTCACTGACTCTTTTGCATTCTGAATGTTTAGTAATTCCCTCTATTGTGGACAGAGCATGATTCTGACCTCAGGGATATTTGTGCATACAGCAGGGCCAAGACTTAAGAATGGCCATCTGCCCTGGGCATTAGGATTTCAGTTCCCACTTAGCCCGCATTAAACGTCAGAGACTTCATGGGGTGCCTGGGTGACTCAGTCAGTTAAGCGTCGGACTCTTGGTTTCAGCTCAGGTCATGAATGATCTCGTGGTTCTGGCTCTGTGCCCACAGTGCAGAACCTGCTTGGGATTCTCTGTTTCCCTCTCTCTCTCTCTGCCCCTCTCCCCCCCCTCCCCAGCTCTCTATCTCTCTCAAAAA
The DNA here is from genome assembly GCF_024362965.1 of Panthera pardus. Classification (NCBI taxonomy): domain Eukaryota; kingdom Metazoa; phylum Chordata; class Mammalia; order Carnivora; family Felidae; genus Panthera; species Panthera pardus. Next base: position 30,670,288 of record NW_026526765.1, on the reverse strand, counting down.
AAAACAAAAAAACCCCAAATTAATTAATTAAGAAAAACTCGGGACCTTCATCCTATAGCAAATACACTTGCTCTGTTTCCTATAGACAGACCCTGTGTCTTGTCCCTCCTTGGCCCCCAGCGATTTTCCCTGTTCTCCTGTGTGCTGGAAGGCAGCAAATGATCCACATGTTTGTTTTTGCTATTTTTTTTTTTTTGGTTTATTTATTTATTTTGAGAGGAACAGAGAGAGCATGAGCCGGGGAGGGGCAGAGAGGGGGGGGAGAGAGGATCCCAAGCAGGCTCCACACTGCCAGCGCAGGAGCCCAAGGCAGTGTTTGAACTCGTGAAACCTGGAGATCACTGACCTGAGCTGAAACCAAAAGTTGGATGCTTAACCGACTGAGCCACCCAGGCGCCCCTGCTTTTACTATTTCCAAAGGTGGTGCCTCTTCCATAACTTGACACATCATAAATGAGAAGAATTAACAAAGGAAAGAAACTGTAGTGAAGCCCTGCAGGGGGTGAGAGCCAGCTTCCCTGGGAATCACTAGCCTTCAGCCTCACACCCGCATGGGCATCGGAGCCACTCAAATGCCTGCTCCCAGTGTCCCCACCCCCACCTCCCCACCCCCCGCGGAGGGCTGAGTTCTCATGTCCTGTGTGATGCACACACGCCACAAGTGACAGACTGGCCTGTAGAAAAGCCACCTCATTCCATTCCCAGACCGAGAAAGGCCAAAAATTAGGAAACGTATGTGGTGGCAGCTGCCCTTATTTATTGTCAGAAAGCATTTAATTCTCCACGCTACACTCTTCTGAAACGGTATCGGCATCTGCCCTTACTAATGAGCCCCCTGACGTGGGCTTTCCGCTGGAGAGTAAAAGAAATCACAGCCTTCATGGCACAAACATTGATTGACAGGATTATTTACTCCATTGCAGTAGCATCCAGAATAATACAAAGAACGGGAGAGTTTGGTTTTTTTAACTCTTCTGGGAATTCAAATATCAGCTTATTTGGAATTCAAGAGGGCAAAACAAGTGAACTCCAGTAAAGTGTAAATAGATTTCACTTAATTATGTATTTATTTACTTTATAAATCTATTATCTGTATACTGTTGATTTCACTTAATTATCCTATTGCCTGTTGCTAAGTTCGTAGTCTAATTACCATTCCAATAACACTTTTTCAGAAAGTCTAGTGGAAGTATTTTCTTAATTCCGCATCCCGTAAGTGAGGTTTGCAGACAGGTAGCCTCATTTTCCCTGCAGTCATTAGAAAGCATAGCAGACTTCTATCTGAAACACGTATGAAGCACACACAACGAGCACACACACACAGTATGCTGTACCCAGTACAGCTCAGACTGTCCTGGGCCTGGTGGAACTTAGGTTAAGGTCAAATACCCGCACCTTGAGTTTGAGGCCAGGCAAGGGACACGCACCCCTGGCTGTGTGTCCCCTGGGCTGGCCGTCTCCCTAACGAGCAGGAAGCAATATGCATAAACAGCCAATTCTCAATTACTCAGGGGCTCTTGTCGAGCTACTGGATTTTCCAATACCTCCATATTGTTTTCTTTTCCCCTCATGAGGCTTACCCCTAGAAGGTGATGGTGCAATCTGCGATTTTACCTCTTTCCCAAAGTTTTGGTAGGGCAGATATAGCACACTGCTGAGGATGGGGGAGAGAGAGAGAACTGTTAGCTATTTATTAGGATCATTTTCACTGGAATTGGTTCATCATTATAGGCAGAAATCAAATGCTTCCCATATGTGCAAAGCGATTCCCAGTCCTCAAAGTACTTTCTTTCTCTCTCCGCCTCCTTTTCTCCCTCTCTCTTTCTTTCTCTGCTGGCCCACTTCCTTCCAAGATGGAGAGGTGCTAAAAACCAGCAATTTCAACGTCTTGTTTTCACTTACAGAGTATGTACGCTCTCTGATTTATCCTCACAAGAAGGTCCTTGTTTTCCTATTGAGGAAATTGAGCCTCAGAGAGGCTAAGGGACTTGTCCAAAGCCATACAGCTAATAAGCAGCTGAAGATGAGATTCAAAGACAGGTTTTGTGATTCAGATGCTGTCAGCTTCTGTCCACCAGAGCCATCCCACCTGAAATAGCATATTCTTCAATGTGAGCTGCTGGTTAATGTTGAGGGGCCAGGCGTAGGTTAACGTTGAGGGAGAACTTTCTGCAGCAAGGGTAGGTTGACCTATAAACTATTTTCATTACATAGCATTCACCATCCATGGAGATTCTGGAAATAATTCAGAGATGTAGAACTGAGACAAAATAGCAAATGCAGAGGGTAAGTGTGTTGCTCCCTTTGGCTTGAGTAGAGAAAGGGAAGTCGAGGCAGAAACCTACACGGGGAACACATATTCTTCGGACTTGACAAAATCCTACTGCTAAAGATCACTGCCCCTTGACCTCTGCAAGTTTTGAGGGCCACCTTATTCCTGATCTTCCAACATTTGCAAACTTACAGTTGCTTATTTATGAAATCATGGGCTTTAAAAAATATCTGCAAGATGAAATGAAAATAATTAGATGGGATAATCTCAATTACCTAACACTGGGTTGGGCACATAGTTTGGGCTCAATATGACAGCTGCTACTATGGCCATTATCGTCACCGCTGTCGTGGGTGTTAGAATAAGGCTGCTTTTCTCCTTATTATGAAATAGCCAAGCTATATTTCTTCACTTTGCCTCTCATACAACACATATAAACATTTTGTCTGAAATTGTATACCTTTTTGTTAAAGATAAGCACAGTGACTCATGGTGATAACCAAGCCAACTTGCATACCAAATCCACTTTGATCTAGAATATGTTCTAATCCCAATGCTTAGACACTCCCACCAGGGTCGCTACTAAACATATAACTGGATTATTAGAGAGGTATCACTACATAGCCAGATAGGGTCAATAAGCTATTTCAATTAACTACACCAAATAGTATATTTCCTTTCCTCCCTCCTTCCTCTTTCCCCTTTTTGTCTCCCCCCAAGCATGATGGTTCACAGTACGTCACATTTAAATACCTTGAAAGACAAAACAGAAAGCATCTGTGAGCAGTAATCAGATTTGCACACAGTGGTTTGGTTGGTGTCTTGTTTCTCAATCCTGTCATTGTTTGATGATTGTTTTCCCCACTGGGATTTATGGGTGGAAAGCCCCTCCCCCCAAATCTTCCCCATGCCTGAATTTCCTCCCCTGGGGATTTGTACTGGGAACTGCCTTGTCTGTTTCCAGAACTCTCTTCAAAAAAGCAAAGAGTTCTGGGAAGGGTGACCAAGCCCTTACAGCTTGGGATAGAAAAGTTGATTGGATGCTTTCTTTTTTGACCTGAGTTATCCAAGTACTTTGAGGATGTTGAACAAAGGGATGAGGAGGTGGAAGAAACAGTGAAGGATTTCTGAAGAGAAGCACTATCTTCCTCACTGTTTGCCCAGGGCCAATCTTAGCTCTGAGTTCATTAACTCTGCAATGCAAACACCTTCCAGTAACACCAGACCAAACCTCTGATCCTCCCGAAGACCAGCTGACTTCTACAAACAGGCTTTCCATAAGGATTATCAAAGAAACAAACAAGTGGGTTTATACCAAGTGACTCAAGCCAGGCTCTTTCATCTTCCCACACTGAATCCTGCAGCCTGTAGCCTCTGTGCACGCTCGCTCTGTGTCCACTCTGGTCAGACCCAAGGTCTCCCTGTCCCTATGAGAGACCAATCTTCCATTTGTCCTCTTCTCCTCAAGGACTTTGCTTCTGCGGCAATTTCTTTCCTCCTCCACCTTCCCTTTCCTCTATTCATTTATTCCCCATTTACATAAAAGCATGCTAACTTCTCCCAGCTCTCCTGTGTCAATGTCCTCTCCTTCTTAGCCTCCTTTCCCCTCCACCGGTTCTACAAACAGAGATTGCCCAGGGCTTTGCCTACTCACTTCATTTTCCTAACTGCCCCTCTCCCTGACCTCATCCAGCACCAAGGCCTTAAGCAACATCAGTATGATGCTGCTGCTCATATTTACATTTCCAGCCTAGACCTATCTCCTCAACCCCACACTTCCCCTTCTTTGGACTTGATATATCTGTGTGGGTGACTAATGGGCTCTGGTATGAGAACTATTGATATCTGCATCCCCCCAGCCCAAAGTTACTCCTCTCACCATCTTAACCATCTCAGTAAACACTCTATTTTCCAGTCAGGAAATCCAGGAAAAAAGCTAAGAGAACACTTTTTCTCCCCATGACAAATCCAACGGGAGATTCTATCACCTCTCCCTCCAAAGTGCCTCTCAAATCCATTCAGTTACCTCTATCTCCACTATTGCTTCTTTGTCTACACCATAATCGTGTTTTTCCTAAATTCACCTCTTACAGGCTCCCAGATTCCATATTTACCTATACAGCCCATGTTTCATGATATCAGAATTATCTTTATAAAATATAAATAGTGCCATACCTTTTCTTTTCTTAAAACCCCCAAACAGTTTCCCATTGTACTTAGAATAAAAATCAAAGCTCTTTATCATGATAGCCATGGCTGCCATTAAAAAAAAAAATCTAAATGGACATAAATGAAAAACTCTTAAGCTCACCAGCACAGGTGTAGATAATAAGAGATTGTCCCAATGCTGACAGAGCAAAAATTTCCTGTCCCTTAACCCGGTCATTACACCTAGGTGACACAGCTTTCTAAATCAGAGTGATCACCTCATGTTATACTTGGGCTTCCTCACAATGTGGAGGCTGGGCTCCTAGTGTTAAGGATACTGGGAGGTGGGAACACTAAGTACAAGTGCATTCTTTTTAGGACCTAGCCTTGGAAGCCACAAAGTATCATCTCTACCATACTCTGTGGGTCAGAGCAGTCACAAATTTCTGTCCAGATTCAATAGGAGGAAACACAGAGACCACCTCCCAGTGGTGGAAATGACAGTCACATAGGTCATGTGAAGAATATGTGGGATGTGATATGCAGATGAGTGTGGCCATTTCTGGAAAGACCATCTGCTACTCATGTGGTCATGGTTGTGATATTACATTGCTTGGTCAAGATTCAATAAAATTGTCCCTAGTTCATCTCTTGGGAGTAAGCAGATAATAAATTCTACAGTATTACACAAAGACTTGTAGGTGGTCTGCCTCCCAAATTTGAGAACTACTGGGGTCACCCAGCTGTTCCAGTTTGTAACTGATGGACCAAAGGACTAAAGAGATGATTGTGATCGCCTGCTGGGAGATTGCCTGAAGCACAGCTATTACCAATCTCATTCCTATTCTTCCTGGCTTTAGAGGCCATTCTAGAGCAGGTGGAATTGGACACCGACACTAAATGATGGAAGAGATTGGGCAAGTACTCAGGTGCCGTTGACATGTGGGATGGACTTTGGGAAAGTTTGGGGTCACTTGGGTTTCCCCTTGATGTGGACCCTGAAGAGTTGTGTCTGGTGGGAGGTACTGGAGAGAGTACAGGATGAGCAGAAGGGGACAGTGCCTGGAAGGGGATAAAGCAAGGCAGTGTTTCTCAAAGTGCCCCTGGTGGACCAACTGTGTGAGAATCAGGATCTAGAGTGTTTGTCACAGGGCAGGCTTTTGGACCCCTCGCCTTCTCAATCAGAATCTTCGGGAGTGGGGCCCAAGGAGCCATAGTGTAACAGGCTTTCAGTGGATACTTATGCATTGTAATGTTTGAGAATTACTGAGACAGATGATGAGCCTAAGTCTGGCTTATAAAATTGAGCCTGGCTCAGAAATAAGAAACCAGCAAAAGGGCCATGAGTATCTGTGTGTCATCAAGATGAAGCTAATCAAATACAGTGGAAAGATACTCTAGCAATGAAAGAGAAATGAAGATTTCAGTGCGCCTCAAAATAAGAACATAATTTAGGAGAAACGACTAAATAAATCTCAAAAGACTTCAGTTTGTACCCTTAAAACGCGATTCAGCAATGTTTTACAGCCTGTTGTCATTGTCATTTTTAATAAATGCATCTTCCCAAAAGAAAGTTTACAGTTTGACTTCAGAAACTCCCTCCATCTAGTGCTTCACAGAACTCAACAGGAGAGGGAACACATCTCTTTCTGTCACATTCAGCTGATTTGCACATGCAAGAGTCAGGGGGCATACGTTTCCACAGAAGTCTAAGGATGAAAAGCCAGAACACTATTTGTATTGGGGGCACTTATGATATGATCCCATTCTGCTTTGCCTCACAACCCACCCGTCCATGGTTTCCATTAATATGTTCTCTGTCTCATCTCTGAAATTCTTCATCATCAATGGCTTATTGTTAAAAACTCTCTTCCTTAGCTTCGGGCTACTTTGCCAGACGGCTCCATGTTCCCCTGCCCCCCACCAAGGATTCTTTTTTTCCTGACTACTAAAGAATGAACTTCCTGATGATGGTGGAGACTTGGACGTGGAGACTTTCAAGGACGTGGAGATTTTCTGTCCATGCCAATGGGATTTACCCCTTGGATCTTATTGGGCTGGTAAGACACCCTCGCCCATCTAATGAACACCCCAAAATGTCAGAGACTCCCAGAGAGCTTTGCCCTAGACAGCTAAAAATCTCCATGGCAACAGCCATCCATCTGCTTAACTTTTCCAGACAAGTTTTCTCTCCCTGGGGAGAGCTGATGGTGGAGCCTGTATTATTAGATCACACTTTGCATTCTTATCCCACGTATCGTTTAAAAAAGATGTTCTTTAACTTTGTTTCTGAAAGCTCTTTCTTTGGATGTCTCTGCCTCCTTTCCACCCTGCCTCCTCTTCCCCTGCACTCCCCACCCCGTACACTGGCGGGCTATTAAACAACTTTAACACAGTTGCACTTCCTTTGCTCCATATCTGTGTTTTTGGCTTTCTGAGAGGAGGTATTGTGCTAGGCAGGACTATTTGATTGGAGAACTGTTTGGACTGGGGCAAGTACAATAGTTAAACAGGATTTTTTTATGGAGCTCAATTTCAAGGCAAAAGAAGGCATCGTGAATGCACAGATAAGAAAAAATGAAAACGTTGGCATAGACAGGACACTTGGGTCCTCCTAAAATAAGAGGCCACACACACAACTTCAACTCAGCTTCACTGAGTTGGAAAGTTGACTTTGAAATGGAATCCAATTGCTGAACATCTCAGTCTGTGAAGAGACAGAATCAGAAAAAATAAAAAACATACACGCTCATGAACGCAAACCAAAACTTTCACAGCAGTACTTCTTAAAACCCAGCGTCTTTGTTTCTTCACAATTCTTCATTTTTTCCACCGTGTGGCTTTCACCAGCAGAATGGCCTTTCTTTCTCCAATGCTTTTTATAAACCTTCTAGAGATTGGAAGACATAAGCTTTATGTCAAAATGGCCCCCCAATTCTGATGCTACAGTGAACCACAGCTTAGTGGAAGAGAAAGGTTGCATGAACTCAAACCCTCACTGGAGAGAGAACAAGGCACTGTGACCCAAGGAAACAAACACAAACACATGGCCGGGAACCAGAGACCAGGATTCTGAGCTTGACTCTTCCACTTTCTGGGTGGTCTTCCATGAGCTTTTCAGCTTATCTAGGTATTGATTTTTCTCACCCATGAATAGGTTAAATGAATTCAAATTTCTTCATCGCTCCAAATTTAGAAGGTACTGCCACTTGAGAACTAATATTTCTTTTTACATTTCTGGCTCATCTTGCAGAGGAAACTAAGCATGGTTTTCTTACCGCATGAGTGCTACAGGAAATCACTTGCCAGTGTTATTAGGATGAATCAAAAACTATTTTGTTCATTTTATTTTCATTTGCTGTCAAAACGTCTGTGCTCCTCATGCTCAGAATGCTTCATATTGAGATAGTAGAGCGGCTTGCATAGCAACTTCATTTTCTACGACATCTTTCCTATACACTGTATCTCCAAGCACTTTACGGAGGTTCCGTAAATAACACAATTATGGAATTACAGGGGAGAAAGGAGTTTGAGAAAAACACAAGGAAGAAAAGACATGAAGTGCAGATTTTTCCCCCCACGTTTTTACTGTGTGTACTGATATAAAGAAATTCTGCCCTCACTAGAGAATAATGTGGGCTAAAAAATATCACCTGTCTGGGGCTTTTTAACGTGATGGGACTTGTTCTCTGTGCTATTGCATGTGTTATGAGCTCAAACAGCTAGGACAAAATCTTATTAATTTGAAAGTCCACATTTTCAAGTGGATATGCTGGATGTTCCAAAGTTTGGAAGCTTAGAAACCTGGGGAGCATTTGGGTCTCTGAATCTCAGACCAGAACACATCAAAGTAACACTGGTGGGTCAGGGGGAAAAAAAAATTCCATAATAAAAACCTTGCCTCAAACCAGAGGTTTATTAAATATCAATACGGTGCTTTTCAGTTCAGTTAATAATTACTAACGGGTTGGGTACACCAAGCACAGATATTGACGTGACACGACAAACTTTTGGAAACAAGAAGTTCACATGTCCTCATGGTCCAGATGTCAGAAATACTTCCTGCCCTTAGACACACATCTAGAAAGAGGTGAATTCATCCCGTGCCATGGCTGATGCTCATTTATTCCCAGCATCACCAATGATTAGTATAAATTAATTTTTTTAAATTATAATTACTGTATACCTATACATAAATTATTATCATTATTATCAATCAACGTAAATAACTAATAATACATTAATGGTGTGCATTTATGTTGCCACCTCTTTTTTTGACACACTTGAGTTAATTTTGTCAAAAAGAAATAGCTATTGCCTTCTTTGATTATAAAAGCAATATATACTCAAAGTACAAAAAAAAAAAGGAAAGAAAAAGCAAGCAAGCATTGGAAGAAATTATATGATTTAGGCTGCAAAGCCTTCTCATCCCTCTAAATTCCTGAAATGTGTTAACCGTATGTACTATTCATTTGGGTTCCCTGAAACATAGTGTTGACTTTTCAGGGTACAGGTTCCCTCCTCTCTGGCTCTGCCCAACAGGGGAGGGAGTTCCTACACTTCCCAAAGCCCCTCATCCCATTCTGGCTCTAGACCTTCTTTTGTCTCCTTTATACAACATGAGTTCAAGGTTGCACTCCATCTCTTCCCACTCACTCAGCTCCTCGAGAGACCCCACTTCTTCCTGCCTTGACCCCAGAAGAGTTAGCCTTGGAAAGTTGACGCATGCCTTGCAAAAGTTGGTCACTCTCCATGGCATCTGGGAGGTGAGATGTTAAGAAGAGGCTGGAGAGGGAGAAGGTCACCACTTTGCACAACTCCTGACAGCGCACTCGTGCTGCGTTCCGTGGGACGAGCGTCCACTCAGCCCCTGACAGGAGTGGATGGTACCTCAGAAGCTGTGTGACGTGCTGGCTTGGTGGCCGGCATGCTCAGAGAAGGATGGTGAGCTGGCACAGAGGAGGCACTCAGTGCACGCTCTCTGTTGTTGTAGGGGAAAGGGCAATCAATGGCTCCCACCACGGAGGCTCGTCCACTGCTCACACACGAGGCCTCCTGACACGGCTGCCTCTTGGCCTTGTCTATGCTGGTCGCACAGAAGCCCACCCACACTTCAGAATGACCCGTAGCTCATCTTAAAACAGACACTAGTTGCCCTTTCCAGGACAATGCAGAAATCCTCCAACTTGCAAAACAGTTCCCCCGATGCCCAAATGTGGTGAAAGTCTGCCAGTCGGAGCCAGCGAACCTTCCACACATCAAATGCCCTGCACTATCAACCAAACGTGCAATCTGGAAGTATTCTGACTGAAAATGGGAAGGGAAAAAAGTAAATGGCTTACAGTTCACATAATTTCTGTCGCTCCCTCCCCTCCCCGACCTCTTTTTGTGCCAATTTGAATCTTTTTAAAACTGGATTGATAAAAATGATGAAACGGCCAACCTCTTTCTTTTACTTTCTTAAATGAAAAACTCATAGCACTCCTGGGTCTGACTGACATTTGAAATTGTGTCAGAATGATTAACATTTGTATCTGTTCCCTCCTCCTCCTTTCCCTTTCAGCCCTCCCTCAAGCCCAGCACCTTGAACCCCGGCTGCTTTGGGTTCTCCATTTCCAGGAAATGTCTATGTATGAGCCTTTCCCTAAATCCTTCTCAAAATGTATTTCTCTTAGGCCTCATTCATTTACCTTCCAGGTAATAAAACTTGATGCATTGGTTTTTATTTATGACTGCTAATAACTTAATGTATTAGCCTTTCTATAACTGCGCACCTGCATGCATTTGCACGTACACACATTTTAATAAGAGTCTTCAGTATTTTACCCAAAGGAATGAGCAGTGACGAAATTTTAAAAAGGCCACAAATGCAGATATTTGGGGGTTAAGATTGCCTAAAGCTATAATGGAAGTAACGACAGGGCAAACTGGGTTGTCACCATCTTCATTCAAAGAGAACCTTGTCCCCCTCCTGTCCTCTCTCCTACACCCTAACTAAAATACCCTAGACACAGCCAGCAGTCACCCATCACTTCTCCACATCACAGGGTAATAACTTCCCATGGCAAAGACAATGAAGATTCTACTCCTGAAGAGGAAGAGGTCCTTGGGTTCTTAAAGCTCCAGAGTTTGACCTGGAGAGAATCTTAGTGGCTGCCTTGTTGGTCAGGATAGGTTAGCTGTTACTTCAGTAACAAACAGCCCGGGATCTCAGTGGCTTAAAAACCAAAAACAAGTGTGTTAAATGAGGATCAACCAGGGGTTCTGCTCTGTATTGTCCACACTCTGAGACTCAGCTGGCAGAGCTTCCACTTTCTGGTTCCAACGTATCTGGTTGCCACGGTAGAAGGGGAAAGATGGGAGGGGGGAAGCGAGAGGGGGTGTGTGCACAAGCTATGAACATTTGATCAGAAGTTCCTCTAACAACTCCTCCAACACTTCATTCACCAAAGCAAGCCCATGGCCACACTCACTACCAAGTGGGTGTGGAAGCAAGATTCTACTGTCTGCCTGCAAGAGCAGTCAGAATATTTACGGAAATTCCAACCGATTAACTTAGAGTATCACACACTATCATATTACAGTAAAATGCTGAGAACAGAGCCTGGCATTTAGCAAGAGTTGTTGTTGCTGCTGCTATTGTTGTTGTTGTTGTTACTATCTATGGGACAACAGATCCAGCAACATGAAATGATTACCTGATGAAAATGCACATTTATTGAAATCATATAGTTTTTTTTCTCTTAGTTCATCTGAATTCCTAGAAAAGACATGATCAAACACAATAATTGGACCACCACATTCAACTAGATAACCAGCGTGGGATTTGCTTTGTTTTCATACAGGATGACTTTCTAGAAGAGGGATCAGCAATTTTTTTTCTGCAGTGGGCTAGTTGGTAAATGTTTTAGGCTTTGCAGGCCATACGGTCCCTGTCATGCTACTCAGCACTGCCATTCTAGCACAAAGCAGCCACAGACAAGACATAAACCAGTGGGCAGGTCTGTGTTCCACCAGAACTTTATAAAAACAGAAAGTGGGCTGGATTTGGCCAGCAAGCTGTACTTTGCCCAACCCTTCTTCTGGAACATCCTTCACTGGAGAAAGACCGGTCAATGGAAAGTCAGAACAAACCCAAAGAACCCTTGGGCGAGTTACCTCACCTCTCTGTGCCTGGGGTCCTCTTCAGTACAAAACCTACTGTACAGGGTCGTTGTGAGCAAACAGGTCTGTATGTGCACCGCACTTAGAAGAGTACCTGGCACACAGCAAACGCTCAAGTCACTGCCCCTTACTCTGTGCCAGCCGCTGTCCCCATTGCTGGAGGCTGGGTGGCAAGCAAAACAAAGTCCCTGCTCTCTTGAAACCAGTATTCTCGTCCAGCAAGTCAGACATAGAGACAACCAGATATGTAAGATGTCAAGGAGTGATAAAGGCTGAAAAGGAAATAAAGCAAGATGGAGGGCAAAAGGGGCAGGGGCAAGACTCCAAGCAGAAAACTTCATGGTGGGAGTAAGCAAGACATGTGGACACCTGGAGACACATGGGGCTAGCACATTTCAACACAGATAAGAGCAGGTGCAAAATCCCTGAGCAGGAGCCTACACCAGTGTTCCCAGAGGGGAGAGGGGGCCTACCCAGCCCGGGGAATCACTGCAGAGGGAGGGGGGGTTCAAACTGAGTCCGGGGGGAACGTGAGGAAGGCAGGTGACCGGCCCTGGTGAGGACTCCGGATGTAATTCTGCACGAACCTGGGAGTATTATCACCATCATCGGTCATAACGATTGTTATCCTGTATGGTCAGCCCTGCTTGCCAGCACTTTTTCATCGCTCTTCCTTCTCCCCACCTCTTGTCCTTCTGCCCACCCTCTCTCCCCATCTATCTCTGCCTCTTTATCTGTGCTCCTATAGGTGCTTTTTTTGCCCTTTTGTAATCTTCTTTTGGGTAACGCTTAGCTCAGTTGGTGGCACGTGAAACCAAGTTGCTCACTGCCCCCTGGGAAGGGTGGCCCAAGCCAGGGGGAGGATTTGACCTAATTCCTCAGATGCTGGGCATCAGACTGAAAAGGTTTAAGAAGAACAAGATGAGAATTAAAGCAAAGACCATCAAGAATATTTTGTTATTTTTTTTTTAAAGATGTATTTTTTTTGAGACAGAGAGAGTGTGCAAGTGGGGAAGGGGCAGGGGGGGCGGGACAGAAGATCTGAAGCCCAAAGCAGGCTCTGCACAGATAGCAACGAGACTGATACACGACTCGAACTCATGAGCCTTGAGATCATGACCTGAACTGACATCAAATGCTCAACTGACTGAGCCACCCAGGTGCCCCGTCCATCCTTTTTGCCATGTGAGTTGTGAGTGCATGAGTGTTTACCCCAGAATATAACCAACTCTGGGGTGCCTGGGTGGCTCAGTCGGTTGAGCGTCCTACTTTGGCTCAGGTCATGATCTCGTGGTTTGTGAGTTTAGGCCCCACATCGGGCTCTGTGCTGACAGCTCAGAGCCTGCAGCCTGCTTTGAATTCTGTGTCTCCCTCTCTCTCTGCCCCTCCCCTGCTCATACTCTGCCTCTCTCTGTCTCTCAAAAATAAACAAATGTTAAAAAAAAAAAAAAAAAAAGAATATAACCAACTCTGGTTGCCAGGACTAATTGAGGTGACATAAATATTCCAAGTAGCTAAAAGTCGTCGTGCTTTCCACAGATACCTTTGTAAATAAACTGTTGTGTTCTGGTTAAACAAATATTACACATAATATCTATATCATATATAATATATATATATATGATGGTGGATCTTTGGATATATATTCCACATAGAGAGGAGTGAGAGATGGCTAGGAGAGAGAGAAAGGGAGAGGGAGGGAGGAGGGAGGGAGAGAGAGAGACAACACAATATGACCATCAATAAATCAATATCCAGGATTGCTGTGTAATGTGCAGATTAAATCCAAGCACAAGAGCCCCTGGCCAAAAGTGCCAGCGGGTGCTGAAATCTTGTTGTGCTCACACATTTGTGGCTGCATCTGTCTGCAGGGAAGTGCTTTTTAAACTTAATTTACAGAAGACCACATGTGGGCTCCTGACTCTTGTGTGCTTCTCAAACTCAAATGTAACATGAATCACCTGGGGAATCTTATTCAAACACAGATTCTGACCCAGTGAGTCAGGAGCAGACCCCGAAATTCTGCATTTCTAATGAGCTCCCAGGTTTTGCCCTTACTGTCCTCCTTGGGCCACGCTTAATACAGTGGGATTTTTAACACAACAGTAAATTCAAAAGTTTAAGTTACATTGAGTGTCTATTTTATTGCACTAAATGGTAACATTTGTAATAATGTCTTGGCCAGCAGTGGACAGGTGTGTCATTTTTGGGTTGGGGACCGCTAAAGTTTCTAAAAGGAAATTTCCACAGTAAATTGACTTGGAAAGATGTTAACACATCTGTGGGAAAAAAATTCCAAATGTAGTTTGAATGTTGGCCTATTGGTATCCAAATGGCTGCAACCCAAGTGGATGTTTCAACTCTCTGATCAGCTGTTCCAGGTTGGACCCTCTGGCATGAGCATGGTGTGAGGCCTGTCGTGAAAGTGCCAGAGTATTTGGCAAAGTGGTGCTGGGCAGTGACACAGGGCCAAACGAGGTTGGCTTGTTAGAGCTTGTTGGCCTTGGGCGCCATCTCGTGGTGAAAGCAAGAAACAATATTTTAAATCTGGAACCGACCAAATTTACTGCAATTCTCACTATCTCACAACTACGCTGTTGTGTGAGGCATTCGAATGAAGAGCGGTGCATCTTAAAAATATTGGATTTCTAAAATGTATGAGTGGGAGTTTATAAATTCCTTTTATAAGTTGCTTTTCTAACTGTAAAGTTGACATTCTCGTTAAATTCACCACGTTGAGCTGGTGTCCACTCTTATTTGCTGTGTGACCAAGGCCAGATTATTTCCTATTGCAGGGTCCTGAGTTCTGAGTCTGTAAATGCGACTAATAAATCTACTTCATGACACTCTGGTGCCCAGGGAAGGTGCTTGGCCCCAGTGCCTGGTAAGTGCTCAACCATGAGAGAACAAAAAGTGGCAGGAATTGTTATTGTTGGTTATAGTAGACAAAATAACAACGGTGATCAGGAAAAAAAAGAAAAAACACAACGTTTTGTTATTTCCAATTTGCAAACTAGGAAAATGAGGTTCAGAGGTTGAGCGATTTATCCAAGACAACAAATCCAACGTCAGATCTAGAGTTCAAATGCGGGTCTTTTAACTCTAGATCACGGACGCTTGCAATGACAAAGCCGCTCTCATCGTATGTATGACAAAGGGCAAAAAATATTAGTCAGCTTTCACTGAGTTATGCTTAAGCCACAATGGACTCCAAAGTCTCAGTAGCACATCAAACACAACGGCCTATTTCTTGCTCGTGTCACATGGGCTTCAACAGTTGACTGAGCTCTGACTGCTCCTATCAGCTGTGGGCAGAGAAAGTGAGCAGAGTTGAAGGTCCACTGGTGAAACTGGTGGGAAAGCAAGGCATCTGTATACTGATTATTTCTATATTTTCTATGAAGTTATGAAGCAAGGTCACCTAATGACCATGAGGCAAGGAAAAAATTTTGGAAATGCAAGGAAAGTTAAGGTGGGGCTGTGTACTTATTAGGAAAATGTAGTCTTCTGTTCCATGGTAAGAGTCCATTTGAGCTATTGGTCATAAGTGTGAAGCGGCCTCAGCCAACTCTGCTGTGTGATTCCCTCCAGGAACACTGAGCTTGCTTGGGTTCTGGTGTGGACTAGGCAGAAAGTTGGGTTGAGGTCTTGCTGGGTGAATACAACATTGGGAGAGGGGGCAAGGGAGGTAAGGATGTTTTAATATTTTTTGTCAAAAACATAAACTTCTAAGTCTGGAGGGAACTCGGAGGTCACGTAGCACCTTCTGCCCACTCTACAGGTGAAAAATGGAGGCTCTGAGTAGACAAATGACAGCCTGAAAGTTATGAACGGAGGCAGAGAGTATCCTGGAAAGTAATCCTTTGTGAGAAAAGAATGTTCACATGGTGTCGCATTGCTGTGGGCCACTCCTGTGCCTGCTTTCCTTCACACACCTCTGCCCCTGCCTTGAGAGGTCCCCTTATGCCACCAGAGCTTCCTGAAATGAAGATTTTATCCAAATCCTGGCTGTTCATGGCTTTGAGTGCAGCAGCTCCCGTCCCGGGAATTGGGGATATGGTAGATTGAGTTCGGTGGGTGAGTTTTTCAGCCCTCTCCATATTCACACTGTTTATCATGTGACTTTGAAGTTCTTCCTTCCCCATCCTCTGACCCTGGGTTTGGCCATGTGACATGCTTTGCCCAGTGGGATGTTAGAAGAGGTGATGTAACCAGAGGCTTGAATTGTGCCTGGCCAGTTGGATTTCTGTCCTCTCCATGACAAAAACATGCTCAAGAACCCCACTGATCCAAGGGTGAGGAGAGACTCTGAACAGAACTGTCACCAACCTGCAGCTTTGAGCCCAGTCTAGCCCCGCCTGGATCAGTCGCCTGCAGCTGACCTGCAGCTGTGTGAGCAGTGGTAGATAATCCCACTGAGGTTTGGGGTTATTTGTTACACAGCATTTTTGTGGCAATAGGTTACTATGTAGAAGTATCCTTTTGAAAATTGATTATGCCTACTTTCTTGTCATTCACCTTTCTCCTAAATATAGGGCACCACGGCACTTGTAGAAAATTGAGGATCTCCATTTATCAAAGCTTTGCCATAGCGTGATGCCATTTCTGACTAAAAATGTACAAGCCTCGTGGGAAGAGAAAAATGTTGACATGCATATTCCAATTCCCCGGAAAAAAGTTAGGGGAAGGGAGGAAGCCACTTTTACTCAGATTTTTGGTTTTTCATTTTCATTTGCCATCCACATATCAGCTGTAAAAGAGAGATGACAAAGAAGAATGGTGAAGTCAGAGTCTGAAGCCAGGGAAGGAACATGGGTGGGTAAGAGCAGGAGGGGAGAGAGGAAGGCTGGAAAAAAGTCTAGACAGAAAGGGAAAGGGGCAGATTTCCCACTGGAAAATACAAGGAGTTGGGGATGAGGAGAATAACAGAGAAGGTGGCCCTCCTTATTGCAGAATGTTAACAGACATATTTATTTGTTTTAACAAACAAAAGGTGTGCTATAGCATAACAACTAAATTTCTGAACTGTGTTTCATAGTGTACGTAGCTGATTTCAGGTACTTCTGTATTTCATGCCATAGTACATTGGAGACAGTTACAACTCCCCCCACCCAGCCCCACCCAGCCTTTGGGACATGATGTTGGAATTTGGTAGGTTACAACATAGGCAATATGGGCCCCCACCCTCTGCTTCCCCACTGCCGACACTGGTGATATTGGGAAGTGGCATCTGGAACGAAAGGTAGTAAGAACAGGAATAGGGAAAGAGGAGAAAAGAAGAGCCAGAGTGGTCACCAAGAGATGGTCACCCTTCTGCTCCAGCAGACACTTTGCACTCCTGGTTGACAGCCCAGGCCCAGCCAAGAACCAATGGTTGGCTGGCCTCTGTTCTGCAGCCTGAGGACAGGAGTGGGGCATGGGTTTGCGGGGCTGGAAAGTGGGCAGATGACGTGACCACCATTTTCTCTACCACATCTAAATGTATTTATGGGATCTGGGTTTGTGGAGTCATGCCTCTGTCCTTTTCCTCATTCCCATATTTCTTTCAAGAAGTCTCCCAGTTCTCAAGATGGAACCATAGGTATAACTGCACCTATGCCGGAATCATGGCAGGTCAGCTTCCCCTCGGAGATGGCCCACTGGGGCCTCCAGAACACCGATCTCCAAAGTTATTTGGCCCAAAGACATCACTTTCATTCACTTAATTTCCAGTATGCTCTCCTGAGTGGAGGAGTAAAGGGGAGGTACACAGGTCAAGGCTGGGAGTTGTGCACATACCTAAGCACACCCATGGGGAGTCATCAAGCAAGTAAATCCAATGTGAAGAAAGAAAGGTTGAGAATCATATTTCGAATGCATCTTCTGCCATAAGGCATACTATGTCCAAGCTTTCCCATATAGTATTATGTACCCCATTTTGAAAGCTTTGGGGAGAACAAGGGCCCAAACACTCCTTAATAGCACAAGCCTCTGAATCTTTCCTTTTGTGTAGACATATTCCCTCAAACATGTTTTCAGGTAGGCTCTACCTCCCAGCCCTCGCGGAAGTAAGTGACTTGTTGGAATACTCCTGCTGCCCTCTGCCTTCAGTTCCTCTGCTATTAGGGATGCTGGCTGTTGAATTTTGGTTTTGCCGCTTTCTAGAATTTCTAACCTTAGGAAAGATGCTTTGCCTCTCTTCCTCCATTTCCTCACCTATAAAATGCGGCAAGTAATAGGACGTCTTTCATAGTGTGGTTGCAAAGATCAAATAGTAAAGTAAATTAAGTACCTAGAACAATACCTAAAATAGTCAGTGTTCTATAAATATTAGCCAACAATAGTCAAATTATGGAAAAAACCCAAGTGTCCATCGACTGACAAATGGATAAAGAAGATGTGATATATATATACACACATACATACATACATACATACATGCATACATACATATAATGAAATACTACTCAGCAATGAAAAAGAACGAAATCTTGCCATTTGCAACAACATGGATTGAATTGGTGGATATTTTGCTAAGCTAAGTAACTCAGTCAAAGAAAGACAGATATAAAATTTCACTCGTATGTGGAATTTGAGAAACACAACAGATGAATACAGGGGAAGGGAAGGAAAAATGAGGTAAAAACACAGAGCGAGGCAAAACCATCAGAGACTCTTAAATACAGGGAACAAACTGAGGGGTGCTGAAGGGGAGGTGGATGGGGGGTGGGTTAAATGGGTGATGGGCATTAGGGAGGCCACTTTTCGGGATGCGCACTGGGTGTCATATGTAAGAGATAAGTCACCGGGTTCCACACCTGAAGCCATGACAACACTGTATGTTAACTAACTTGACTTTAAATAAAACATTTTAAATTTAAATTAAAAAAATAGGGGCGCCTGGGTGGCTCAGTCGGTTGAGCGTCCAACTTCGGCTCAGGTCACGATCTCACAGTCCGTGAGTTCAAGCCCCACGTCAGGCTCTGTGCTGACAGCTCGGAGCCTGGAGCCGGCTTCCGATTCTGTGTCTCCCTCTCTCTCTGCCCCTCCCCTGCTCATGCTCTGTCTCTGTCTCAAAAATAAATAAAAATAACATTAAATTTTTTTTTAAATTAAAAAAATAAATATTAGCCATTTGTAGCTGATTTTGCCAACAAAACAAATCTAATAATAGTAATAATAATAACAACAGTACTAATGAGCATTGTTTGAGGATTTATCATACCTTAGGCAGTATTCTACATGTATTTGCCTATATCAAGTTGGTGATTAAGGTTCTAGAGCCAAACTGTATGATTAGATAAGGGGATTGGACACGATCAGATAGGCAGAATCTATGCACTAAATTCCTCAGGAAAAGGAATTTACAAACCAGATGGAAAGGAAAAAATGACTTATTGTTGGTGGAATTTAGGCATCAGCTACAATGTAAGACAAGGGGTGTGGTGCAGAGAAATGACATTTATGCCTGGACATTTCCAGTACCCTTCAAATAACACCTCATATAGCTGGCCATGGGAAGAATCTTTTTTCAGCCAAGTGCAAGATGAGCTTACTGGGGCTATATTTTCAGGTGTTTGGGGGCCAATACAGGGATAGTATGGAATGAGCCTCCCTTTTGTACCAGGGCACATATGTTGCTCTTAGTCTCCTGGCCCAGAAAGCATATCTGCTTCTATAACATCAGCCCCTGAGACCAGAAGTGGCACCAATGAAAAACCAAATAATAAACAGGTGGAGAAAAGTAATAACTTGAGCTTTGCCTGGACTGGATTCAATTTCTGCCTGCAGCATTTCAGTTTCAACTCACTAAACCTTGGTCAGAGTCTTGGGAGAACAAGACAGTACAATTCTGAAAAGCAATCAAAAAGAGACTGCCAAGTTATTGGGAGGTTCCATGGTGCGTTCCTAAACCAGTGCTAATCTAATAAATGTACGGGCAATGAACTGCGAAATTGAGAACATGATTGTCCACGTTCCCTAAGCCAAAGGAATAAAACGGTCATTTTCCCCTTTATTTCATATGAAAAAGGAGTCGCTAATAATATGTTATTTTTGCACCTTTGTATAAAACACGGAAGTCTGTATGTCTAATGGCATTTGTTAGCAGGGAGAAAACACTTAGAGAATTATGATCCTGGGTTTGCCAGACCCCACCTTCAAACAAAAGGCACGGAGGAGTACTGACTTCTGAGCCAGAAGGCCTGGATTAGGAGCCCAAACTCTGCCATTTAGCACTTCGTGAAGTGAGTATTAATTCCTATTCTACATCATTGTGTGAGCTTTAAATGAGATAATGTTTGTGGGAAGCACTGTTTGAAGTGTATGAATGAATGAGTGGGTATAAGGCAGGATACAGGGAGAGCAAATATTTTCATTTCAGTTTGGGGAATTACTGGATTTTTTTTTTTTTCACTTTAATCGCAGTTTTAAAAAAAACCCACAAATTTTGTGGGTACAACTTATACAACATAGCAAAAGCAGTAGAACCATTGAGTACGGGCAATGACACTCTAAGATCTTAGGGTTACATTCTGGGACATCAATTCAAATCAACCAGTGTTTGCTCAGAACATCAGCTGAGTTGTGGAACTGAGCTGGTTGCTGTAGAAAATACAACAATGATTAGGATTCAGTGACTGCTTCTGATGTGATTACGAACTAATGGGAATCAGATGGGATAAAATAAGTGAGTTTTCGGCGAGATGAAAAATTGTAAGTGCAAAAGATGTTCAAAAAGCGGTAGCTAATTGCAAATAGTTACCTCTCGCTGGGTGATCAAAGATAAGACTTCATGAAGGAGAACGCATTAGGGATATACTTTGAAGAATGGATAGTGTATCATTCTGGACCTAATCTGGAAAACAGATACCAAGCCAAACATTTCTAACATAGAGGATTTAATTCAGGAATCAGTTACAAAAATACTGAATGAGCCAAGAAAGCAAAAATGGGAAGGCCAGGCAAACCAGAGATTTATAGTTTAAGGAAGAAGTTTCCATCCCTCTGGATGTAGAAACAAAGAAGAGGGGGCCATCTTACCCACAACCAGGAGCTCATTCTCCTGCACTGCTGGGGGTGCCGCCCAGCTATCTGGGACCTGCTGTAGAGGGCCCTTTACTTGGAACTGTCCTGGAACCATAAAGGCCCAACAGCTGGCACTGGGACATCCCTGATGGGAATCACCATGGCTGCATCTTTCAAGTAGCACTAATTTCATATGAATACCTTCCTCACCAACCCAGGAATGTTGTATTACTTTAAAACAAAATTTTTGATAGGGCTTTTGGGGTCTTTTGGATCCTTCCAAACATGAAATATCTTACTCCATAGCTAAGGATTCTTTCATTAAAATACTGATTTTTAACTATATACCCAAGGACTGGTGAAATAACCAAGATGTGCTTGGGATCGCATTAAGCTGTATTTAAGGTGGATTTGGACAAAACATCACTCATCAATGCATCAGCCTCCATAAGCCCCCTATTTAGTCTCTAAGAATTTGTTCTTTTTTAAAAAAAAATGTTTATTTCTTTTTGAGAGAGTGCATGTGTGGGGGGGGGGCGGGCAGAGAGGGGGCAGAGAGAAAAGGGGACAGAGGATCTGAAGCGGGCTCTGCACTGACAGCAGTGAGCCCAGTGTGGGGCTCAAACTCACCAGGCACGAGATCATGACCTGAGCCAAAGTTGGATGCTCAACTGACTGAGCCACCCAGGCACCTCCAGTCTCTAAGAGTTTGTTAGCGTATAGTTGGTGTTGAAATAGTATGTTTCCCCAGTACCCAGTTAGTCTGGTAGGTGGTCTTCAGGTATCTTGGAAAGCCAGGAGGAGGAGCCACCGAGTGTGCTTGAGGTGTGATTGCAGAGTCTTTCCTAATGGCGCCCAATTCCTTCTTGTGCTGCCTATGGCTCCACCTATTGTCCCCTTCTGCCATGGTGGCCTAGTTCAAGTCAGACACATGGTCACAAGATCTGGAAGTTGCTTACGTAATATAATATTGGGTCAACTTCATTGCTAACTTGCAAATGAGGCATCAGAGACTGAGAGAGAAGTGTTCGATTTAGTTTATCAAAATACTTCATGTTTTTAGTCGAGTCAGGGATGTTGCCTTATCGCCAGGTTGCCAACAGGATGGACTTTTCCATGCGGTCAGTGTACTGGAATACTTGAAACAAGCATAGTATCTCGCTCACTACTCTGCCAACAGGGAGGTCATCCATTCCAAAGTACTGTTGGATTCCGTCCTTCTTCATCAATAATAAAGAGACCTGAAGACTGTGTCCTGTGCTCTCCATACATGATAATCCTTTGAGATCTGATAGGTCAAATCTGAAAGAAGTGAGATCTCCCCAGACCCAAGCCCTCTTCATGGGGAGGGGGGAGGTATTCCTTCTCACTATAACAGGTAAATCATGAATCAGCAGGGCATGCTATCACTTCAGTCTTTATAGATCTGAAGTCTCAAGTCTGTCGCTAAATTGATCGATCATTTAACACAAAAATGTGAAATCAAGAAGAAAAAAAATATAGGGATTTCCCTGTGACCCAGTTAAATTGAGCTCTTCGGGTTCTCTCCATTTGTCACTGCTGATGCTTCCCAGTCAGGTGCACATTTGGCTTTGCTGAAGTGCAGGCAGTGGTCAGGCACGGGCACCCTACATGCCTCTCTGGTGTCGATGCTCTGCCTACATCAAAGTGGCACGCCCTTCCACTGTCCTCAGGTCTGACTCCCATAGGGAGTGTTTCAGTGTTGTTCCTCCCTGGCCATGTGTTCATATTACCTAAATTCTGGCAAATCCACAGTCTCTCACCCTGAAAGTTACTTTTACTTACACCAATCAAGTAGGACCTTGATGAATTATCCATATACTCATGGAACTAAGAATCAGTTAACTTCTGCCAAAGATTCTTGTCAGTCAGCTCATTGCTATTACCAAATCCACTCTGCTGCCTGTTACAGTAAACAAACACCTTCGTCTCTGGTAAGGCTGGTAAGTGTAGGCACGCTTCTCCTATGGAGAGGCCGAAGGGCTCCCCAGCCCCACTGAAATCAGGGAACCCATTTCAATCGTAGAACCTCCCACTAGCATACTCAGTCCACATTCAATAGCCATAAAAGCACCACTCAAAGATGGCGGGTCTCCTTCCCAATGTTATTTCCAAAGGCCTTGGTGAAGAGCATGGTAACTGGACCCTCTCCGGACACACAGAGGATAGATGCTGATCAAACACACTAAATGTATTCCAGCTTTCCCATTTTGACTTCTTTTCCCACATCATGATAAGAAACTTATCTCATCTTGATATCATTTAGTGGCTTCAGTCTATCAACCAAGCTAACAACAAGCATCGCTTCCAGATGATTGAACTGAATTCATAGGTAGGTGCACTTTTATTGATAAGTCCAGTCCTGGCTAAAATTATCCCCTTTCCTCCTTGGGCAGGCAACCCAAGAAAACACTCTTATGTTATTCCCCAGATTTTTTGCTGACAACATTAGAAAGAGGCCACATTTTTGGGGTGGGGAGATATAAGCTTTTATCTAGATTTGTCTTTATCAGTGTACCCCCAAGGGCATGGCTACTGCTGGCAAGGAAGAGACTTCAACACCTTTTGTTGGTTTTTTTAATGCCCATAACCCTGCCCAGACCTCTGTTGATAGTCTCTTCATTAAGAAATCTGCAGCTAAACCCTCTGAGTGTTTCATCTGATACCACTTGAGTACTTTGAGGGATCTGTCAAAATTCAGAATTTCAAAAGTCCCTCAAAATTCAGAATTCTGAAGAGTGCTTCATGAGGGTAGGGCCTTGTGAATTGTTTAATGTTTCTTTTTCTAGAGGTTAGTCCAGCGCCTGGCAAACAGTGAGTATCCAAGCAATATTTATGATTGAGAGCCAAGAAACAAGGATTAATTAGGAAGCTACTGAGTTAACTCTGCTGAGAAAAATCAGTCCTGCATGGAAGGAATCAATCTTATGATGTACATACTGTTTCCATTTTACAGAGGTTTAAATGAATTAAGTAAAAAGTCCACATTCCTACATGTAATGAACAGCAGAGTTGGGATTTGAACCCAGGTCTAACTGTGAAACTCATACTTGCCCATTATATCATGCCATGGGGTGGGAAGGGTGGTCCAGCAGCGAGGACCCAGTAAAAGAGGCAAGATACAGGAGGTATTGGCAAGTGACTAGATGCAGTGGGTGGGACAGAAAAATGAGGCAAAGTTGAGGGGTTCTGGGTTCTGGGCTGGAGTTACAAGGAGAGTGGTGATACGATTAAAAGAAATGGAGAAGCCAAGGAAAGGCACTTCCAAGGACAGGCTTCTGGAGTCTGCTTCGGACTAAGCAGGGTTAATGGAGGGACAACTGGATGGAGCTCTTCTCCGGGCAGTTGGATAGAAGTAGGCATCTCAGGACCAAGGTGGTGGGAAGGAAATAGATTTGCAAGTGACTCATATTGAGATGCTGATCTGAAGGTATGAACACCGAGGAGAAAAGTTACCGAAGTACAAGGGGTGAATGTACGTGGTCCAGGCATGACCTGTGGGTGGTGCTGAGTACATACAGATCCTAACGTATGTCCTAAAAGCAGGTCTCCTTATTAACTCTTCCTATCAGCGGTTTTCTTGTGATTTTCACATTTATTTAAGTGGGGTGTGTTGGCAGGGGATGAAAAACACATAGAGGATCTCTGACCAATGAAGGATCCACTCTTGGTGTGAGTTGGGTTCTGTCTGTGCATGACTTAGTCTTCTCAAGGAGACTTTATTTATTTATTTTTTATGTTCATGTATTTATTTTGAGAGAGAGGGAGCATGCATGCACACCAGTGGGGGGAGGGGCAGAGAGAGAGAGAGCGGGAGGGAGAGAGAATCCCAAGCAGACTATGTGATGTCAGCGTGGAGCCCAACGCGGGGTTCAATCCCACAAACCACAGGGGATTATGACCTGAGCCGAAATCAAGAGTCAAACGGTCAACCCACTGAGCCACCCAGGCGCCCTCTAGGAAACTTTAAATAGCCAAGCGAAGAAACTGCAAATGCTGGTGATTCTCTGTCTGGGGGCTGAAAACCCAACCTCCGGGAGCCATGACTCCTTGGGTCACCCACCCGTCAGCAGGGCTTTGACTGTACAATCCCCAGGCACAGCCTCCAGGATTGGGTGTCTGCGTCCGCAGGTTGGGGATCCCCTTTCCTCTCCATCCTTCCCTCCCCGCCTTCCCTGAAGATTTACTGGGCTGCACCACTTTGTCTGATGGGTCTTGGCCAGGGCTTTCTAAGAAGCCAGATTCCTCCATGAAAAATAGTACTGAAATTCCACTTCTCAGGCCAAGTTGCCCAATTACAGCCGTGTCAGACATGGCCACCTCTGTCATTCTATCAAATCAAAAAACGACCTCAGATTTCTATCTGAACACAGATAATCCAAAACGGCTGGGTTTTAAAAGAGTCTTTCTGCACGCAACATTTTTATAGTGGAAAAGTGCCCTGATTAATTTAGGAGAGCATTTTACCCTGATTTAGTTATAAGTGACTGAAAATGTGCTTTTGCACCTGTTTAGGATGACATTTCATGGGCATCTACCCTACATAGCCTTTCCATGACAATAAACACGTAGACTTGTTATTTGCTAGTTGCATCATTGCAGTTTTCTTCTGCTTGTTCTCAGAAAGGTGGAGAGCTGTTGGTGTGCTCTTTGTTCCCCTTTCTTTTTTTTTTCGAGGGGAAAAATGTAAAACGCATCAAACCTAGGGAAAGAAACAGTCAATATGCCATTGCTGCATGTAGGCTGCTGCTGCACGCGTATTTATTTGCCAGTTCATTCTCTGAATTCTCCTCTGAAGCGTTTTGCGGGCTGGTTGGGCTCAGGGCACGCTAAGTGGCAATGCATGCCAATGACCGCCAGAGGGCAGTCATGCCCTCATAAACCTCAGGAAGGCAGTCTGTCCTCCATCCGCAAAATGAGAATGGCTCTTGCAATCTGTAACTCCAACCACCTCTCTCAACCACTGAATAAATAATTGCTATGATAGAAAATCACTGCATGTGCTCTGCAGTCAGACTGCCTGACTTAAATCCCAGCTCTGCCACTTACTAGCTGTGTGACCTTGGCTGAATTACCTAACCTCTCTGGGTTTGTTTCCTTCTTGTTTGTAAAATGAGGATATTAATAATATCCATCTTGTAGGCTTGTTGTGGACATCGAATGAGTTAATATTTGTCAAGTGCTAAGAACAGAACCTGGCGCATGATAAGCTATTATATTTGTTGTTGTTACTAATAATAGTAAATTAAACCGATTTTATTTTCTCTTTCAGGGGCCCAACCGAACTGACTAAGGAAAAGGGACATGATTGAGGAGAAAGGGGGGAAAGCTGTGCCTGGAATCTCCGGGTGACGGAGAAGGGGGTGTCAAACATGGCAGCACTCGGGGAGGAGAGCAGGAAAATGGCTCTAGGGAGGTTGGAAGGGGCAAAGCCTGACAGGTTTGTCTGTTTCTTCCCAAAGCTGGAATGACAGACCCAAGCTTGGGCGGCGGGAAGGCCAGCAGGCGTCTGGGACAAAAAGGGCTTGAGGCGAGCGAAGAGCTGTTTTCCCCAGCAGCGTTCAAGCAGGGCACAATTAGCTGCAGCCTGGGGAGGTGGCTGTGGGGTGCCTGCCGCCTGGGCACCTCCCCTCACAGGCTGGGGGAAGGACAAAGGGAGGACGCCAGCTCTGAAACTGAGGCCTTGGGGTTTTCACCACCAGCATGGCAGAGGCCGAGGAGACAGGTGGATGTTTCCAGCTGCCTTTGGCAAAAGCTTTAAGGTGGGGGTAAGGCGTGGGGGATTTGCAGCAGAAAGTGGGGTGCACCCTTCTGAAGGTCTCAGAGGCCTCTGGGAATGATGTGGAGGTAAGTTCTGGGCAAGCTTCTCGAGGGCCAGGGGCACGGCTCAGCCATACTTGTAAACCGGCAACTGCACCTGCCCTAGGGCTGTGGACAAACGCTCCGTCTCCCCCTGCTGACACACAATAGGATTGCACTTCCCTGCTGTTTCGAAGTCGGTGTTAACTTTCGCGGGCTAATGAAATAGAAGCAGCGCTAAGAGCCAGTGCAGACTTCGCTGCGTTCTTTTTCCCCGTCTGACCCAGCGGTGTGACTTCAGTGAGCAGAGTGCCCCCTACGCTGGCCTGTGGCAGCCGTGCCACACGAGTAAAAAAAAAAAAGTCAACCTTGGTTGCTTTAGGCCATTAAATGCTGGGGCCACCGCAGCATGACCCGGCCCACCTTGGCACAGCCCTCTGCCATACACACGCGCCTTTCCCCCACCCCACCACCTCACTGGATCCTCTGGAAAGCGCTGTGGGGTAGAGCTGTTACCTCAGTTTTCCAGGTGAGGAAACTGGGTCCCAGAAAGGGTGAGTCTTCAGGATGTCAGAGCAAAGTGACAGAGCTGGCAATCCACCTCAAGCCCCAGGACTCCGCCACCCTCCCTAAGTATGACACCCGAGGACGCACAAACATGCATTGATGTAATGGAAATGGTAACACCGGCCAGCACAGCCCAATCACTGCCATCACATGGCTTTCACGAGGACGAGTCTTTTCTGGGGCCGTGAACACAGACGTACAGCATGGCTAGTTCCGTGAAGAGCAAAGGCCAGTAAGAAACAGCGCCTCAGAGAAAGGACACACATCGGAAAACATTGCCTCGGCAAGACTTACTGTTAAGCATCACCTAACACTCATTACGGTGGCTTTGAACCCAGTTTCTCTCATACCACTCCCTTCATCACCGAGTCCCTCACCACGATCACCCCAAGGCTGGCTCTCTCGTTCTTTGTACCAAACCTCCCTCCGATCACACTGACCTGTTCTAGTGCCTCAGTCACTCAGGGCCCTTTTCTCCCCCTTGGGAAACTAAGTCAGGAGAAGGCTGTGCGTGTACTCTGTCTCCCACATATCACTCCTGCGGGTTAACTTGCTCTCCCTGCGCTGGTCCAGCAGAGAGGTTTTGGACCCACTCAGCCGGCTGGTACGGGAGGTGTCTGGGCACTGGCCGGCTTTTCATTACACCTCAAATTACATCCTGTAATCGGCAGTCGATTCCACCCACCCTGAGATCGCTTTCTGCATCCATCCATCCTTCGCTGCTAACTTTGGAGGGATCAAAAGAGCCCTGTGTGTTTTCCTAATCTCCCTAATCCTCCTGACTATCCCTGTGAGGGTGCAGGTATCATCGCCACCAGTTTTCAGATGAAACGAAAGGCCCAGAAAGTTTTAGCCACAGGCCCAAGGTCACCCCCATGGGCTGGTGGCAGGGATGGGAGCAGAACTCAGGCCGGCGGATCTCCCGGGCCATCAGTCTCCATTAGACCCTGCTGTCTCGCTGAATTCCCCCCGCAGTTTTAATTGAATATCATGTTCTTCACTTCCTGCCCTAAACAGAGCAACAGCTGCCACTCACCCTCTGAGCCGGCTGGCGGTACTTCAGTGGGGGGAAGTTATCCTGGGATATAAAGTGGGTGAAGCGTTTCAGGATAAAAGGGCCCATCCAAACGGAAGATATTCACGAAGGTATAAAAGAGATGCCTCGACTTTACTGCTCTCCCTGACTTTCAAATGACATCGTGTCGGGCACCGGTCTAAGAGGGAAATCCGCGAGGGAGGGTGAGTACCGGAGTCGGAAGGAGGGATCCTGTGGAGGAAAATAAAAAAAAATATGTGGGTGTAATTGGATGAAAACTTCTCCCCATAAGAAATAAAAAAAGCTATATCATTGGTGAGACGCCAGTGTGCGGCCTTGTGGGACCGTCCTGGGTTCATCTTCTTTTCTGGGGAATGATGCGATAGGGTTTCAGGAGGATTAAAAGGAGGAGGAGTGTAATTCACTGCACCCTGGTCCATCCACTGGACGGGGTCTACACCAGGAGCTCTCAGACTTGGGGCGTGTTGGCCTGGACCACTGGGGAGACGCGTTGGTCTCTGGCCCCGTTCCTGGGAGGTGTGACTTGGGAGGATTTGCGGCTGACTCGAAGGGAAGGCCCGTCTGTGCCCCCGCCCCACCCCCATGCACATTGGGAGGGTCTTGTCCGGTGGAGGACAAAGGAGCAAGCCCCAAGAAGGGGCTGGTTGCAGCGTTGGGTCTGGTCAGCCCCAGGCAGCCTGCTCCGCCAGGGGCGACTGTCCGCCCTCTGAGTGAGGCCCCTGATCACACTTCAGGGCACGGAGGACCGGTGTGGACAGGGGAATCTCGCCCTTGGAAATCTGAGCGGTTTGGTTCAGGCCAGGAGGAAATTGAAAAACTTCCCAACCAAAACGTTTACTTCCCGAAGAGATAAAAAGCAGCTCAGGGTCATAAATCCGTGCCAACAGTCGGGACCCAGAGGTCAGGCTGGAGGCCCAGAAGGGAACCAACGGCCCTGAGAGTGGGAAGTGTAAGGGGGGAGACCCTTGGCCATCAGGGTGCACAGCTTTTCCACAACCGCTCGGGTCACAGGAGCCGAAAGGGTGCCAGGGGACACCTCCCAGGAGGCAGGGGCTTCGGGGTTCATGGCATTCACACACAGCGAGGCAGCGGGGTCCTGGGGATGTGGTCCACCCGGAACCCCGGATCCATCACAGCCTCTTTGTATTTTGCAGGGTGGCATTTTTCCTGGACCCCAGCTTAGGCAAGTTCACCGAAAAGGAAGCAAATCATCAGGGAAGATGGTGCAAACAGCTGGCAGGCTCTCTTTTCTAAACTGAGAAGCTGAGCTGAACCAGGAGGCCGGCGGACCAGGTGCCCAGCCCCAGTGCCCAGAGGGGGGCTGTTTGTCCCACTGTGCCCCATCTTGGGCAAATGGGCCCCTGAGAAGGCAGCCCTAATTACCCTCAGGAACCTACGCAGTGTTCAGGTAATCGTGAATTATGACTGCCACAGCAAGGACTGAATGAATTATGACTCAGGATGCCTTTGACTGTTAATTTCCATCTGCAGGGGCTTCTTCTTCTTCTTCTTCTTCTTCTTCTTCTTCTTCTTCTTCTTTTGTTGTTGTTGTTGTTGTTGTTGTTGTTTTGTTTATTTTGCAGGGGCTTCTTATTTCAACATGCTAACTTTCCCATTCTGGGTAGCCTTACCCACACTCCCTCTCCCCTGAAAGGTTCCCCAAGGTTAGGAAAGTCTGCAGAAGAGTGTCCTTAGAATCAAGGAAGTTATTTATAGTTTCCTCACTGAACCCTTAAGATGTGAGGATCACACTAGTAGGGAGGAATTGTCATTTCCAAGGACAAATGGTGGTCCTGCTGATCCTAAAACTTCTTTATTTCTATATTTCAGTCATCTCCCACTGCTGGAGAGTGAGGTAGATAATCATCCTCTGATATGAGGGTGGGGGGGAGTCAATGTGAACTTAAAATAAAGCTTGTTTCCCTCAAGAATGGCATTGTAATGTTACATAAGTCCTTTAACCTTCCTGGGCCTCATGTTTTTCTCGCCATAATACAGCTGTCATTTCATCGAGTAAGCAAATCATGACTCTTCACTGCCTCCGAAGGGCCTTGAGCTCTACATTTGGAAGGCAGAGAAGGCTGAGCAAAATATTCATGTGTGATTGCTTATAATAAAATCAGAAACTCAATTTAAGAGCCTGTAGATGTTGGATGGGCAAGCCTCACAAAGATATAAGGAAACATTTAGAGACATCACTGTTCAAAAAAGAGTTGATTCTCTTCTAGAGCAATCATCACAGAAGGACATCTCACATCTCTGAAATGGAGTTACAAATAAAACAGAAATCAGAATAAGGAGAGGTGGTAAGGCATAGCAAAAGGCCAATGATCTGGACTTAGCCAGCCCTGATTCTGTCCCAGCACTAACTAGTTCATGATCTTGGGTAAGTCATCTGTCACTTTGGCCCTTGCTTTCATTGTGTTTATGTTTTGTTTTGTTTTTTTGTTTTGTTTTTTTGTTTTTTTTTTTTAATGTTTATTTATTTTTGAGACAGAGAGAGACAGAGCTTGAACGGGGGAGGGGCAAAGAGAGAGGGAGACACAGAATCGGAAGCAGGCTCCAGGCTCTGAGCCATCAGCCCAGAGCCCAACGTGGGGCTCGAACTCACGGACCGCGAGATCGTGACCCGGGCTGAAATCGGACGCTTAACTGACTGAGCCACCCAGGCGCCCCTATGTTTTGTTTTGATTGTAAAAACAATATAACAAAAACTCACCCTCTTAATTGTTAAATATATTCTGGGCACTGTGGGGTACTATGGATTCTAAAACTTTTCATCTTGTGTTAATAAAATTATACCCACTGAACAACAGCTCTGTGTTTTCCCTGGCCCCCAGGCCCTGGCAACCACCATTTTACTTTATGTTCTGATCAATATGATTGCTTTAGATACCTCATGTAAGTGGAGTCATGCAGTATTTGTCTTTTTGTGATTGGCTATTTAAGTTCACATGATGTCCTCAAGTTTTAGCCACATTATTGCACATGCCAGGATTTCCTTCTTCTTTAAGGCTGAATAATATCTCATTGCATGTATAATCCACATTTTCTTTATCCACTCATCCACTGATGGACATTTAGGATGCTTTCTTTTTTTTTTTTTTAACGTTTTATTTATTTTTGAGACAGAGAGAGACAGAGCATGAACAGGGGAGGAGCAGAGAGAGGGAGACACAGAATCTGAAACAGGCTCCAGGCTCTGAGCGGTCAGCACAGAGCCCGATGCGGGGCTCGAACTCACGGACCACGAGATCACGACCTGAGCCGAAGTCGGCCGCTTAACCGGCTAAGCCACCCAGGCGCCCCTAGGATGCTTTCTAATCTTGGCTATTGTGAATAATGCTGCAGTGAACGTGAGTGTGCAAATATCTCTTCGAGATCCTATTTTCAATTCTTTTTAATATATGCTCAGAAGTGAGATTGTTGGATCATAAGTAGTTATATTTTTAATTTTTTTGAGAAAACTCTATACTGTTTTTCAAAACAGCTGCATCACTTTGTAATCCTACCAACAGTTTGCAAAAGTTCCAATTTCTCCACATCCTCGCCAACACTTGTTATTTTCTGTTTTGTTCTCGATTGTTTGTTTGTTTTGTAGTGGCCATCCTTTTTTTTTTTTTTTTTTTAACGTTTATTTATTATTTTTGAGACAGAGAGAGACAGAGCACGAATGGGGGAGGGTCAGAGAGAGAGGGAGACACAGAATCGGAAGCAGGCTCCAGGCTCTGAGCTGTCAGCACAGAGCCCGACGCGGGGCTCGAACTCACGGACCGTGAGATCATGACCTGAGCCGAAGTCGGACGCTTAACCGACCAAGCCACCCAGGCGCCCCTGTAGTGGCCATCCTAACAAGTATGAAATGATATTGATCATGGTTTTTATTTGCATTTACCTGATGATTAGTGATATTGAGCATCTTTTCATTTGCTTTTTGTCCATTTGCACATCTTTGTTGGATAAAATCTATTCAAATCCTTTGCCCATTTTTAATCAAATTAAACAATATCTGTTTGTTGTTGTTGTTGTTGTTGTTGTTGTTGGGTTGTAGGAGTTCTTTATGTATTCTGAATATTAATCCCTCATCCAATATAAAGTTTGCAAATATTTTCTCCCATTCTGTAGGTTGCCTTTTTGCTCTATCAATTATTTCCTTTGTTGTGCAGAAGTTTTTAAGTTTAATATAGTATTGCTTAACTAATTTTGCTTTTATTACCTATGCTTTTGGTGTCATATTCAAGAAATCATTGCTATTTCAATGTCATGAAGACATTCCCTATGTTTCCTTCTAAGAATTTTATAGTTTCAGGTCTTACATTTAGGTCTTGAATCATTTTGAACTAGTTTTTGTATTTGGCATAAGCATCCATCTTCATTCTTTTGCATGTGGATATCTAGTTTTCCCAGCACCATATATTGAAGAGAATATCCTTTCCCCATTGTGTAGCCTTAGTATCACTGTCAAAGGTCATTTGATCATTTATGTGAGAATTTATTTCTTATCTCTCTATTCAGTTCCATGTATGCTTCTTTATGCCAGTACCATACTGTTTTGATTACTATTACTTTGCAATATGTTTCAAAACTAGAAAGTGTGAGGCCTCCAGTTTTGTTCTTCTGTCTCAAGATTGTTTTTGTTTTTTGGTGTCTTTTGAGATGCTATGCAATTTTTTTTCCCTTTCTGCAAAAAATGCCATTGGGATTTTGATAGGGACTGCATTGAATATGTTTATGGCTTTGGAAAGTATGAATATCTTAACAATATTAAGTCTTCCAATCCATGAACATGGAAGGTCTTTCCACTTACTTGTGTCTTTAATTTCATCAGTGTTTTGTAGTTTTTAGCGTACAAGTCTTTTACCTCCTTGTTTATGTTCATTACAAAGAATTTTATTCTTTTTGGTGCTATTTTAAATGAGATTTTTTTCTTAGTTTCCTTTTTGAATCGTTCATAATTGATGCACAGACATGCAGCCGAATTTCTAGTGCTGGTTTTATATTCTACAACTCTGTTGAATTCATTTATTCTAATAGTTTCTTTTTTGTGTGGCATCTTTAGGGTTTTCTACACAGAAGATTATGTCATCTGCAAGCAGAGATAATTTTACTTCTTCTTTTCTAATTTGAATGTGTTCTATTTCTTTTTCTTGTGTAATTGCTCTGGCCAGTACTATGTTAAATAGAAGTGGTGGGCATTCTTATCTTGCTCCTGATCTCAGAGGAAAAGTTTCCAGGTTTTCACTCTTCAGTATGATGTTAGCTGTGGGATTTTCAAATAAGACCTTATTGTATTGAGGTAGTTTCCTTCTATTCCTAGTCTGTTCAATGTTTGTATCATGGAAGAATTTTTAATTATGTCAAATGCTTTTTCTGCATCAATTGAGATGATCATGTGATTCCTGACCTCCATTCTTTTAGTGTGGTGTATTACATCTATTGATTTTTGTATGTTGAACCATTCTTACATCAAGGGATACAGCCCAGTTGGCCATGGCATGTAATCCTTTTAGTGTGCTGTTGAATTCAGTTTGCTAATATTTTGTTAAGGATTTTTGCATCAACATTCATCAGGGATATTAGTCTGTAGTTTTCTTGTAATATCGTTGTCTGGCTTTGGCATCAGGGTAATGCTGGTTTTGTAAAAAGAACGTGGAAGCGTTTCTTCCTCTTCAGTTTTTTGGAAGAGTTTGAGAAGGATTGATGTTAATTCTTTTTTTAAATGTTTGGTAGAATTCTCCCATGAAGCCATCTGGTCCTGGAATTTTCTTTGTTGACAGGCTTTTGATTACTGGGTCGGTCTCCTTACTAGCTATAGGTCAGTTCAGACTTTCTATTTCTTCATAATTCAGTCTTGGTGGGTTGTATGTTTCCAAGAATGTACCTTTTCTTCTCAATTATCCAATTTGTTGGCATATAATTGTTTACAGAAGTCTCTTCTGATCCTTTGTATTTCTGTGGTACCAGTTGTAATGTTTCCTCTTTCATCTCTGATTTATTTGTCATCATGTTAAAAGGAGATTGTTGACTTAGATTATTTCTAAGGCCTTTTTATCTCTTAAATTCTTTGGCACCTCAAAGGAACATTTAAAAATGTATTATAAAATATTTAAGAGATACAAAATGATATAAAATACAATGAATACCTACCTGACTTAAGAAATAGAAGTTATCAAGGTAATAGACAACCTTCTGCGTATCCTTCCCTAAATGTGTTCTCCATCCCAGAAGAACCCACCATTCTAAATTTTGTGTTTTTCATTCTCATGCATTTCTTCATAATTTTATTGTACACATATAAATGGATCCATGAAAATTATGTGGCATTTTTGCCTGCCTTTAACTTTGCATCAGTAGTGTCATACTGTATTTATTTGTCTACAAGTGGTTTTGGTTCTCTTAACATTTTGTGACCTTCATCCATGTTGATGCGTGTAACATTTGTTCATTTTCAGCCCTGTCTAGTAATGATTATATAAAGGTGCCACCATTTATTTGTGCACTGCTGATGGACATTAGGTTGTTTCCATTTTTTTAAGCAATGCACTCATATGATACTTGCCGTAATAGTGGATTACTTGAAGCACAGGGAATGTACATTTTCACCTTGACTAAATAATGTCATTTTTTTCCCTAAAGTAATTGAACGAATGTATACTCCCACGAGCAAGGTACAAGATTTCCCATTGTTCAACATTTATACCATCACTTGGTGGTATCATGCATTTTATGCCCAATTTGATGGACATAAGGTGGTAAACTGTTGGAGTTTCACGTGCATTTTACTGGTAACCATCATGGTAGTTCATTTTGTCGTATGTGTAGCAGCCATTCATGTTTCTCCTCTGTGAATTGCTTCTTCATATATTTTGCCTACCTTTGATTTTTAACATGGATGGACTGTATTTACTCCCACTCCCAGGAAAGCCACGATTGTATGACCAGATCTCACTATTGTGCAGTGCATTCTTGGGGAATTTATAATATAGCTCCCACTTGTACCACAAGAATTTGTAGACAAGCATCGCCTTTCCTCAGTTGCATTCACTGCATCCACATTTTCTTCACACCAGCCAGTGCAGGTGGAGAATGTGAGTCTCCTGTTAGAGAACTGAAACTCGGGGTCCTCATGGCACTTGTTGCTGAGCTGATGCTGATTCTATCCAGATGGCCACCTGCATCGCCTGATCTGGAGAGGCTTAAGCATGCACTGAAAGGAGGCCGTGCACACTGATTCTCCACAGAAAGAGTCATGGAGTTATGGCTCATGCTCTAATACTTAGAATTTCCTGGGTTTTATGAAGAAATGTGTATTCCTGGTATTTTTCATGGTTGCAAAATACTAACATTTATATAAAGACGTGTCACAAGTGAAGCCAAAAGAAACGCCCAAGGTTGAATTTGGGATTTCTCTCACTGCAACTTTGGAGCAGAATATTCACCAAAGAAAGGTTGGCAATGAAGAGGCAAAAAGCCTAGTGTATGAATCTTTGTTTAACTGTTCTTATGGACAACTAATTTTGTCCATCCGGGTTTTAAACAAGTCAGGATACAAGAGGCGGTGGGTACAAAGGATAAATTGACCTCAGTTTGTGAATCTGTCTAGTCTCTGATTAGTGTGAATTATTGCTGCTGTCACTTCAAATTGCTGCCCCAGCTGTAGTTAGGTTGGTTGATTTGTCAAGTGTAATGCTAACGTAGACTGGTATGTCCACGGTGGATACAGTCCCATTGGAGAATACTACACGCTCACTGACAGAGTCCAAAGTAAAAAAATAGAAATTGTGGCTTTGTCATTGAGACACAGTTCATAGGACATTCAAAAAGCAGAGAGGAGTAGGTTGTATTTTCCATAGTCCCCAGTCCCCTTCAAAAATATGTACACACACACACACACACACACACACACGCACGCACGAGTTCAGAAAAGCATAGCTACTCCATGCAGCCCCCATTCTGCTGAGTTTAGTTTGTCCTATTTCAACTGCTCAGTAGCAAGAAAAGCCAAAAGTCAGGGAAATGAAATAAAGAACAATAAAGACAAAAAGCAAGACAAATTCTATCAGACCTAAAATTCATAGAAGAATGAGCAAACATGTTTACCACAAAACCACAAAGCAAACCAGCATGCCACCAAAGTGCCAATCAATTAACACATGATTATGGAGTCAAGGTGTTCTGCATCTTCTGGATTGGGAGGCTCCTGTGGCTGCCCTAGCGCTTACAAGAACAGGAATTTAGGAATAGCCCTCACTTGGATGGCTGTTTCGATTTTCAATCAGCATCATACACACAGCCAGCAAAAGGAATATAGGAACAGAGAGCTAAGTAGAGAAGAAATAGATGACTATGCAAGACCTGGGCAAAGAGAATCTTTGAAATAAATGAACCTTGACTAATCGATCCATCTGCAAATATTTATCTAGGACTCAGTATGTGTGGTCAACGTCTATGCCCTATCAGCAGCATGACACTATCTTTCCCTTTTTGCTTCAGTTTTCTCAGCTGTAAATTGGGGACAATAATAGTACCCACCTCGAAGGATCATGGTGAGTGTTAAGTGAAATAACACAATTAAAGGATGTAGAGCTGTTCCTGTGCTGGTCAGGCAATCAATATTAAGGAAGGAGACAAATCCTAAGCACATAGAAACTGAACAACAATAAAGACATCAATACAAGAGATGTCACAGGCAGTGCATTATTAATTGCCAAACAAGTGCTTCTCACCCCTGAATGTCAAAACTGAGGGCACAGAGCTAAGAGAGAGCCAAAAGGAGTTTGGTTTCTCTCACTAGCCAAGCACCTGCCTTTTGCACGTGTCTGAGAAGCTGCAAACTGGGTCCCTCCAGAGACACCACGAATTGTGATGGGCTTTTGGGAAAAAACCCAGAGCTGCCCCTTGGCATGGAGGTGGTGCAGCAGAGTGCTGGAGAGCATAGCCATGGTACCAGACCGCCCAAGTTCAAAGCCCAGCACTGGTGTTTACTACTGGTAGGATCCTGGGAAAGTTACTTAACTCCTGAGTCTCCGTTTCATTATATGTAAATGAGGAAAGATAGTAGCATCGATTTCATAGGTTGGCATCAAGATTAAATGAGAGGGTTCATATTATGCTTGCAATAGAGTACCTGGCATGTACAAAACCATTTCTCATCTAAATTGAATGCTAAACCAGTTGCTTCTTCAAGATCTCCTAGGAAAGAAATTCCACAATCTGCCCCAATATTCAAAACTTCCCCCTGTGAGGAAATCCTCCCTTTTTAAAGTTCATATGATTGGAGAGGGCCATTAGAGATTTTATAAACCAACTCATTCTACAGATGAGGAAATTGAAGCCTGGGAAGTTGAAGCAACATGCCTCAAGTTACCCAGATGGTTAGTGGCAGAGCTTGGGGCTGACTCCCAGTTCTTCTGACACCCAAATCCATACTTTTCCTACAAAGGCTGCATTTATTGCTTCCCTCTGCAGGCGCTCTCCTCCTGGGATTCCAAACTCAAGGCAGAGCATCCCAAGCCCTCCATGGTCTGGCTGTCATCTGCCTGGTGGGCACCCAATGCATAGCATCCCTCTTCCCTACATGGAAAAACTGTGAAATAAAACAAGGGTGCAAATGTGGCCAAAACATCACCTTTATTATTGATAAAGGTTAAATTGGAGAATACAGCTTAGTATGAGAGCCAACGAGCCTGCCAACTATACCCGCCTCCCCTCCCCCATTAGGCAGCTCCTACAGACAGCCCCAGGCATGTGGACTGCAGCACAGAGAAGCAGATTTCCCTGTGGCAGACATTTTCAATCCCAAGAGGAAGAAGGAAGACGGGGCTGAGCAGAACATGCCCAAGCATTCTTCTGCCATGTGCCAATCAGAGAAGTCACTGCACCTCCCTAAGAATGGACAGAAGTTAGGGGCATGGGTAGGGAAAATCCCCTTTCATAGACACCAAGAGTGGGAAAAGACTTGCTTTTCTATTTCCACCTTTTTCCAACTACCCTTCCCTTGTTCCCTATTCTGGCCCTACAAATGACTTGTAAGCCTGTGTCCCCTATTCACTATTCCTGTTTTTGTTCACATTACCTGTCTTGGATAGATTGCCTGTGCCCTCTGGGTCCCTGAGTGTCAAGTGCCCTTCCATCTTTCAAGACTCAGTTCACGCATCACCTTCTGCATGGAACGCCTCCTTTTCCTTTCTCATTTCCACCCTCAGCATCTCAGAGGGAAGAATGGGTCAAACCCTTCTGTGTGATCCCATTGTGTTCGTACACTTTCCTTTCCTCTCAGCCCTTTGAGCACTTTATTCCACTTAATTTCCTGTGGCAGAGGCTACATCGTACCTATTCTGGGTTCAAAGCCTTGCATGGAATTTTGAACAAGGTAGGTTCTCAATAACTTCTGGTTGAATAAATGGTGAATACTTTTCCTAGGTATATGACATGAAGCCAAGTCCTGTCTTCTCCTATTAAAGGATCTCATTCTTTCATTTACCCTTTACACGTCAATAGGTGAGTGGTACTGTGTTAGGTACTACAAAGATATATAACTTCTAGTCTCCCCTTTCTAGAAACCTCAGGTCTATTTGGAGAGATAAGGTATGTTCACAAGACACAATTGAGTGCATGTACATCATTAATACAAATACTTCTTTGTACCCATAGAATGCTTTACAATTTACAAAGCGACATCTGCATAATTTGCCATTTGATCTAAAGACCACCCTGTGACTCAAAGTGCACTGACCAGTCCCATCTGACAAATTAGGAGACTGCACTTGAGGAGCACCAGGTGCTTCACCCGAACACACACACGTGGCGGATGACAGAGCTGGAGCTTGAACCCACGCATTGGCTCCTAACCCACATTCACATTAAGCAGCCGAACAGAAGTGATAAAATGTAGTGTGTTTGCGATACCACGAAGGGAGGGCGGTGTGTGTACACACTCCTAGTGTCCCTGTCTTTGGCCAGGTTGAATCCCAACATCCTTACCCTTTCCTCAAAATCTGGCAACAGATGAAGCCCAGGGCCTTCCTGCCAAACAGATGAAAACAGTTTTTTTAATGTTTATGTATTTATTTTGAGAGGGGGTGGGAAGTCTAGAGAGAGACAGAGAATCCGAAGAAGGCTTCACTCTGTCAAGAGTGGGGCTGACGTTGGGCTCAATTTCATAAACTGTGACATCACAACCTGAGTCGAAATCAAGAGTCAGATGCTTAACCAACTGAGCCACCCAGGCGTCCCTCATGGGGAGTTAGAGTTTAGGGGCTGAGAAAAGTATTACCTAAGTTGGGATGTCAGCTATCCAGGTCTATCGAACAAACTAGAATCTGAAAGAAATACGGATTTGTGTATGTAATATCAATGTCTTTAAAGATTCCTGCTATTCTAGCCCTGAAGATTCCAGTCCATAGGAAAATTCTTGTATCAAAAATACCTCTTGAAGACTGTGTGGGATAGTTGTGGAATGAACAAATTTGAGTGGGAACTGAGTCATTTCATGGCCAAAAGAAGGGATTACAATAAACAAGCCATGAGATGGAAATCATTCAGATCTGAGAAAGACGGTATTGTTTGTTCCTCCATCTAAACAAGTGACTGCGATTTCACATATATCTTTAGGTTTCACTTGAAGGACAATTAAATGTAAAAGGAGAACATTACAAGGAAAAGCTGTATTCTAAATTACAAGACGTTTCCGGGCAACAGATATTTAAAACAGAATGGTTAAAGTAACCCATGGCTAGAAGCCAAATTCTGGAGCAGGAGGCCAAATTCTGGAGTTCAGACTCTGTGGCATAACAGGGAATTAAAGTATAGAAATAAAATTAAACGGTATTGGGTACACCACTACACTGGTCACAGTTAAAGAGAGAACTTATAAATTGGAAGGCAGTTCTGAAGAATTCACCCAGAATACCGCTCGGAAAGATAAAAGAGATAAATATGAAAGAGCTGTGAGAGACAAGGAGGACTGATAGGTTCCAATGTAGTATCTTTCATTTCCGTGAAAGAAAAGGAGTGGCTGGGGGAGAAGCAATACTTGTAGAAGTAATGGCTAAGACTCTGTAAGAACTGAAGAAGGTCATGAACCCTCCTGATTAACAGCGCATACTTACACAGGGCAGCATTAAAAAAAATAAAGCAAAACCAGATGCTTCGTGGTGAAGGTGAAGAACACCAAAGGAGAAAATCTTAAGCTGGAGGGGGTGGGGGTGGGGGGGATAGGGACCTGTCTTCAGATATCTGAAAAGCTGTGTCTTGGGAGAAGAGTTAGTTAGGATACCTCTGAGCCCCTCGGGTGGTGACCTAGAACCTAGGAGTAAAAACCACATGGAAGTGGATTTTAAGCGACTTTAAGGAGAAGCTTTCTAATAACAAGGGCTTTCCAGAATGCATAGCTTGCCTTAAAATAAGGAAGTGAGTTCTGTCACTAGAAATTTTCCTTCCCAAATTAAGTTCCCCATTCTAAAGGGCCCTGGAGGAAAGCTAGGCAGACATGGGAGGTACTGGCTGGTTAGGGCCAGGGTGGTAGGACCAGGGCTATCTGAATGGCTTAAACACTGGAAAATGGTGCATGAAGGATGCAGGGAATTAGAGAGAAAAGAGCACTTCCAAAGGGGAAGTGTGATTTTACCCCTATCATGGTTCATTTGGGTCTATCCCCTTCCTTGTCATCTTCTAAATGAATTATATACCTTTCCTCAAATTCTGCTCCACAAATTGACCTCCCCTAGAGTCAAGCCCCACCTGGATCTTTCAGCAGAACTATTTGCCATCTTGAAATTCATCACCCCCATCACCTTTTCTAGAGGAGATTAGACAACCAACATAAAACCTAACCAGCAATTTCCATTTAAGAAGGTGTCATTGAAAGATGTCTATTTCTAAGTCCTTTTCCCTTAATTCTCTGATATAGAAGACAGAGTGACGGCTCTAAAATGACAACTCAGAGAGCAGACTTTGGTTTTACAACGCTCTGTTATGTATACTAACCTCATTTAATTTTTACCAAAAGAAGGTAAAGCAGTCATTATCATTACCAGGAAATCAAGGATCCAGCTGGTTGTGTAAGGTGTCCAAAACCAACACTCAGCAACAAACCGAGTGCCTGAGTCTCCAAATCAAGAGATGGCTAATCATCCCAGGTGGTTGAAGCCATCTGGTGAAGAGCAAATGAAGAAGAGATGGAGCTAATGTTCCAAATTGCTTCCAGGAAGATTTTTGTCTACCGGGCATTGTATCTTATCTGCCTCCTCCCTGAGTGGGCTCTGTATGTCCCTAACCCTCCCCAGCTGACACCCAAAAGAAATATTCCCAGAGAGCCATGGTTATGGTAGTTAAGAGAACTAGCAATATCCCCCAGCACTAGTCCCTGGTAGAGAGAAGGTGTTCAGTAAATGTGTATTGCATTGAATTAGAATTATAGCTCAGACTTGTTATGGGCTGAAGCGACCACCAGTGGGTAGGCCAGGGAAACCAATCAGTGTTTTTCTATCCCCAGTGCTCACTCTGCTATAGCTACTCTGGCCTTCTTGTTGTTACTTGAACATACCAAGTTCATTCTTGCCTGGAGTCTGGAACGTTCCTCCCCTGCTCTCTCACTCCTTCAGGTCTCTCTCCAATAAGGTGTTCCTGAGTTATAATCCCAGCCCCTTCTGGCATGCCTCGTTTCCCCACCTTTCTTTATGGGATCACCCGACGTAGCCTACATTTTACTTGTTCGTTTGTGGTTTATCTGTCTCCCCTGACCAGGGTATCCACCCCTTGAGGACAAAGGATTTTTTTATCTACTTTGTTCCCTGAAGGTTCCTCAACATTTATACTTGTCATATATAGTGCTCAAGATGTATTTCCTGAATGAATGAACGAATGAGTGAAAACATTCATTTACAGTACTATTTCTGTGGGCTTCCACATTCAAACAACTTATTTTCAAGCAGTTCGTAAATACGGACCTTGTGGAAATTTTTTGTGTACTAATAATGAAACACAGAAATAATTTTTAATAAGCCTAGTCTCCCCTCAGGCCGAGCTGTGCACCACGCAAGCCTTGAGACAGGCACAAGGAAGAAGACTCACAGAGCCCCGTGGGTCAGCTTGAAGCTGTGTGAGGACAGAGTGGGCGCTTTGCTGAGTGGGAGGCGTAGAACTGAAAAAGAGGGAAAGACATCCAGAAGGAGAACACAGGTCCATCAGCCTGGAAACCTAGAATGTCCTTGGTGTCTTGGCCTGTGCTGGGCAGTGAGGGCCAGACAGTCTCACTTATGGTCCCAAGGAATCCACAAAGCGGGGAAGGGACAATCAAAGGGGAGGAGCCCAGGGGCACACAGAAGAATGGGGAAGGTATTGACAAGGAGAGCTCCATGGAGGAGGACAGAAGAGGCTCACTGGAGGAGGTGGTCCTGCTGCTGATGTGGAAAGGTGGGTGAGTCCAGGGCCTCAGGAGAGGAGGGGGGAAGGGAGGGCCCTTTCCGACCTGGGCCAGTACAACTGCTGCTGAAGAAATGGGGCCGAGGGTGCTGCAAACACGAAGCTCTGTGCTAGCAAATCTAAAAATACCCACCCTCCATTTTTTTCTTTCCTTCTTGGTCCCTTTTCTTCTCACCTTTCTTCCTATTTTCTGCTTTCTCTGATTATCCCTTCTGGCCGCCTTCACGCATTTGCTCATCCCCTCCCCCGCCCCCAGGGAATCTCTTCCCCTGGGGGTGGGTCAAAACCTTCCTGGACTCCCTGCTGTTCAGGTACAGGTTGGCAGCGGCTCCAAAGGCCTCCCATCCCCCTCAACTCAGCTCTTTCGCATGCCAATTAACAGGTGTCAGCAATGCTGGCCCGGACTAAGAGACCCACGTCTGCATAACAACCCAACTATTTTGGCTATCCAGGCCGAGAGCATAAATATGGTGGCGTTTGAGCCCCCGGCGGGGCCCACGGAGTTTACAAGTATGCTGTCCAGCTCTCTTCACTGGCCTAGCGCTTGAAGTGTTGCCAGAAAGCCAGGGGACTCCTGTCCTTTTATGTGTTCCCAAGCGCAGTCCTCCCTGGCTCCGGGAGCAGCCCTCTGGGGACCGCGCGTCGGTGTGAATCTCAAACAGCAAGCTGACATTCCGGTTGGGAGAGTGACAGTGCATGCCTGGGTGATGATGCCAGGGCGGCAGGTGACACGGGTCGGCCGCAGAGGGGGAGAGGAGTCGGAGTGGCTTCTAATTACATGTCCTCAGAGTTCTGAAGGATGGCATTGGTTGGGGTCGGGGGAACAGTTATAAAACGAGGTTACAAAATCCGGATGTCCTGATCAAACTGAGACCACTGAGATGGGGCATTGGGAGCACAGACTACATCCGTGTTCCCCCAAAAAAGCCTCTGACTTGGATGGATCTAGGATTAAAACATTGCAAGCCAGACAGACCACTGTCTACCAGTGAAAACACATATGCACCGTCTCTCAGCGAGAGCAAGAGGAGGCACCCATATGATGTGCCCTAGATGCCTCCCTGAGGAATTCCTCCTTCAGGGCCATGTTCCCTACCCGGCCCCCACCTCCACCCCAACCCCCACTCCCATCCCAGGCCTCATGCCGGCCACTGAGGTTCTAACTCAGGGTAAACATCTGAAAACAGAGTGGCTGCCAGGGAGGAGGAAAAAAAAGGCGAGGATGGAATGGGATGGGGTGGGGCATGGCGACAGGAAGAGCTCAAAAGATTCTCAGGTTGGGCGACTACCAAGGTTGTCTTGTCCGGGAGGTCAGTTTGGCCGAGACCCTGAGGGCATCGGGGGGAGCAGTGTAACGCGCGCTTCTGCCGGTGGGGGCAGCATTTCCTCCAACTGCTGGGGTTCAGATCTAAGTTCGTGGGACCTTTTGTAAACTTGGTTCCACTCCAACAGAACTGTATCACAGGGCCTGAACAAACTTTGCCTCATCTGCTTTGTGGTCTTTACGAAAGTGGGAAGAAGCCACAGAAGGAGGCCTGATCCAGGGGCTACTGAGACCTCCCCCTCAGGATC
Organism: Panthera pardus; assembly: GCF_024362965.1. Taxonomy (NCBI): domain Eukaryota; kingdom Metazoa; phylum Chordata; class Mammalia; order Carnivora; family Felidae; genus Panthera; species Panthera pardus. The sequence continues at coordinate 30,626,258 of NW_026526765.1, read as the reverse complement.
AGCCTGGTTATGCTTTTGTGATCACTGTTCCAGAAACTCCAAGGAGGGAGGCTTTCGTGATTTCCCCAGCTCTCTCACCACTTGTCATAGTAGCCCAAGATATTATAGATTTTACATTCATGGGGACCAACGCCCAGAGAGACACAGATCAAGATCGTACAAGATCACATACCTCCCCTTGGTCCCTAATAATCTTTCTGCAACACTATTCCTTGTTCTGTATTGTACATATCTCATTATCGTATTGAAATGATAAAGCATGAAAAGTATAAATCCCTGGGAATGTTTCCTCTTCACTGAGATAGACGATAAACTCTTTGTGAGCAGGGTTGGCCTTTATTCCTTCACTCTCTGGTCCTAATTTAATTTATAGCCTCTGTTCAGTGCCTACTTCAGATGCTCCTGACCCCTGACGATTTGAAGTTAAAACAAAGAGTCTGCACAGCCCTGAGCCGCCCTGAGAAATGCGTGGATGAACATAACAAGAGTCCCAAAGACAATGCAGAGTCCTGCCCCTCATCTGTTTGGACTAGAAAGTAGTCGTCTGCCTCTAAGCAAAAGCCAGATGCCTGCAGAGGTGAAGTAGGAAGCTTTCAAGAGGATGAGGTCAGTTCTCCTGAAAAGAAATCTTAGTGGATGAAGACAGAAAACAAATAATTTCACCCAACACGAGAAAGCTATTTATTTCTCTGCTCCACGGTGGCCAGAGGCTACCGATCTGTAAAATCTGAACCCTGTAGGTTTTAGAAGGTTGTCAGTGGGGTAATTTCTATTGTACAGGGAGTGCGTGCCCCAAGATGGCCAAAGGGGAGTGTCAGAGTCTCACATCTTGGCCCTTTTTGGGGAAGGCCGCTCTGGGCAGATATTTTGCTGATCATAATCACTTTTATATGTAACTGGACCTTAATTCATTTGGTAGTTTGAGCTACGGAAGGGCGGCACAGATTAGAGAGCTATGTCTGTAACTGACGAAATCTGCGCCTGGCGTGCATTTGTGGGGAAATTAAAAATAAAATGAGGCTCATCTGAAAAATGCCTGGACTGGAATTAGCCGTCTCCTGACCGGTCACGCATGGAACTTGTCGGAGATGACCAGGACAGAAAAGTGAGACCTGGGCACAGATCGGGCCGCGCTGCCCGCCAGGCTCCTGGGAGCCTGTCATAATTTATAATGGATTATCTTAGGAAATAGATGAGGACGGCTTGTGTTCAGGAGCCAGGAAGGACTACTTTGGTTTAAAAGAAAAAAAAAAGCCCCGAAAACATGCGTCAGAAATGCGTGACCCATTGTTATTTATTCCACAAGACATTTAATGCCTTGACTTGGCTTGAATTAGCTCATCAAATCCTGTGCTATGAATATGACATTTTTGAAGGGAGCTAATACAGCCAGACCAGGTAAACGGCGCCTCTTTCTAGCACTGGTCTGGGGGCTCCTGCTTGCACTCTTTGCCATATGGTAGCTCTCCTAATGTATTGGAGTTTTCACTTTATGCTTTGAGTTTCAAAATCTGGGGCTTACACACACACACACACACACACACACACACACACATCCCAAAGGTATATTCCCTCCGTGACTTCTCTTTCTTTCCAACACTGCCTTTAATGCCCACTTCATGTGATTTGATCAAATGTTACTGCTCTGGACCAACTACATTTGGTTGCATAGAGAAGAGAAAGGGCGGTAGCATTGTTGACTTTTCTCTGGGCCGTATGATAGGGCATTGCATAAATTCTGTTTACTTTCACAAAGACCCTTGAAGGTACTATCATTCTGCTGATTTTATTGATGAGGCCACTAAAACATGGAGAGATTACCTGACTGCCGAGATCTACTATCCAGTAAGTGGCCCAGCTGGGCTTTGAACCCAGAACACAGGTATAAGCCTGGGCCTGTGCACCAGGTCAAGGTGAAGTCAGAATCCTGCTATAACTGGGCAGGATGTGCAATGCCAGAAGTTCAATGCAGCAGCCAGCTCCATCTCAATCTTTAGCTCCTAACCTAGTCCTCAAACGCTTCTTTTTCTGGAACGATTATGAAAAAAAAATGCACTTCCAACCTGCAAGCATAATGGCAATTAAACAACTCACATTCCATTGTCAGCCTGGTTTCTCTGCCTCCGTAGAAAGTCTGATGGGATGTTTTGTAAGGCTGATAGAGACACATGATGAACATCAGGCTTATGCACAGAGCTTCCTCGAAAACTTGGTCATTGACAGCGGCATTGTTCTGTGATAACAGTTTTCTTTTTAGTGCACTGGAACAGAGGTGATTTGCATTTCAGCCACTGTGCGCCGACGCAGCCGCTAGCTCTTCAGGCAGAGGAACTGCATTTCCGCCTCTGTAGAAAGAAGACCAAGAGGCTGTTTTGTCCAAAATGTATCTAATCGTGTAGCGCATGAGAGATGAGGTGTGAATCTTCACATCTATATTTTGGGGGAAGCTTCTGGATTGAAAGGAGGGACTGACAAGAGGCCTGGATGCAAAGTATAGTCTCAACTTCCCTGTATGACCCATCTATGTCACCCAGCAATGGAGAGACAGAGAGAGAGAGAGAGAGAGAGAGTGTGTGTGTGTGTGTGTGTGTGTGTGTGTGTGTGTTGGGGGGGCACTCACTGGGGAAAAGTTCCATGTGTTCCCCCACAATATCTTGTGTTGTTTATGGAATAAAGGAAATAGGAGGTCATCTGCTTTTGAGAGATTTCAGAAATGTGTCCCTGCCTAACTTCACTCCTGCTTAGCAGAAGCATGAATTCTGAAACTGGGTGGAAAAAAAAAAAAAAGGAAACAACACTGAACAGGCACCTACCATGTGCCAGGCACCATGTAAGGTTCATCCTCCAATCTCCTTAATCCTCATTAATATCTCCTCTGAAATATTAGTCTCTTTTTAGAGATGAAGAAATTGAAACTAAGACAGGTTAGGTTACTTGCCAAACATTACATAACCAGTAGGCAGCCTAGGATTCAAGTCTATGTGTGTCAGACTCCTAAGTTGAACTTTGTTCCCTGTTAAAATATGACTGTCTCTGGGAAAGGTGGCACATGGGACCCTGTCAGTTATTTACACTGTAGTCTAATGAATCGATCCTACCCTTTCCTGAGAGAAAGTTTTGCTTAAAGGGCCTAATGATCCTAGATTCCACAAAGGGGAAGAAAGAGTTCAGAAGAGAGGATGGTGACGGCACAGACGCGCATCAGTCACTTCCCAATTTTGTCCAGCCCAGCCCTAAATTCCCTGGTAGTTGTGACAAGCAGGTGGAAGGGGGAGGGAAGATGTGACCTACAGTGTCTTCCTTCGATTCGCATTTCTGACAAGATAGTGAAGAATGGAAATGCTGCTAAGTTTCCAAGAGCAATGACATTGAGAAGGGAGACGGGGCCTTATCGGTAGTTGCGTGTAGCACAACTCAAGGTACAAAAGCGACTGACACCACCTGGGCCACAGCATAGCTGCGGGGCTGTGGGGCCTCTAGACTGAGTGGGTCTAGGAATTATTCCTCCTGGTCCCTTTCCTCAAACCAGCCTGCTCAGCACCACAGTCCTGGCCCCTGGGATGCAGCGCTGCGGGTGCCCACAGGGTACTAGAACTCGCTTTCTCCTATCTAAGCTGTGCGGCCTGCAGCATATGACTTGCCCCCCTGTTTCTTCATTTTACAAATGAAGAAAATCATAAGGCCCACTTCACAGAGTCATTGTGGGAATGATGGGCATGGCACTTAGCAAACAGTAACTAAAGCTACACATAATTGTAGCCAGGAGACAATGGGGAATTGGGATGGGAAAGCTGTGGGGCCAAGTTGACTTGAGCCATTGATATCACTTTCATTACTACTCAGTGTGAACAGAGGTACAAGGGGAAGAACTGTCAGCTCCAACACCAAACTACCTTCCTGACCCAATGCCACAGTGTCTGAACCTCCACATTCAGGATACATCCCTTTGGCAACTGCCCCAAACATCTTTTCACTAATTCTTCTGATGGGTAACCCATGAAATCTACCAATTAATTAAAGCCACCAATACCAGCTACCCATAGGAATTGTCTGGGCATAATAATAATAAATGCTGACGCCTGGGCCCCACCCCAGGCCCCCCAAATCAGAATCTCTGGGAGGGGCCCAGGCACTAAAAAAATACTTGCCAGGTGTTTCTAAGTTGCCAAATGTGTAGCCAAGGTTGAGAACCCCTGCATTCAACTATTTCACTTCAGAAGAATGCAAGCTCCAGAAGACCAAGGAATATAGCACAGTGTCCTCAAAGCTTACTTATTTATGCACTTGGCACAAAATCAGTTAACCTACAAGTTCATGGTGGCTCTTGTTGCTGAATAAAAGTGAAGATGTTGGTGACTCTAAATGGACTGCCGTGAGACCCAAAATCAAGGTAAGGGACAAAGGGGCTAAAAGGCAGAGAGAAGAAATAGGCTCTGGGTTATTACAGGAAAGCAAGTCACACTTCTAAGGAAATTCAGCTGCTTGTTACTCTAATGATATTTCTTTTTTTAATTTTTTTAACGTTTATTTATTTTTGAGACAGAGAGAGACAGAGCATGAATGGGGGAGGGTCAGAGAGAGAGGGAGACACAGAATCTGAAACAGGCTCCAGGCTCTGAGCTGTCAGCATTGAGCCCGACGTGGGGCTCAAACCCACAAACTGCGAGATCATGACATGAGCCGAAGTCGGACGTTTAACCAACTGAGCCACCCAGGCGCCCCTCTAATGATATTTCTAAAAGCAAGATAGACCCCCCCCTTGGAAGGAGGCGCAGATACTACACTAGGACTGGGGGGGTGGGGGGAAAGAAAGAAATGCTTCTTCAAGTTTCTAGAAGTATCAGAATACGAAGAGATAATTTTTTAATTAAATATTTCCCAAAGTCCCATTGGTGGTTAGAAGAAATAGAAAACCATGTGCTCTGGAATCAAAGGGTTCTGGCTTCAAATCTCACACTTCCCACTTCTTAATAGGATAACCTCATGGAAGGAGGTTAGGTTTTTCGTTTTTTGTTTTTTTTTTTTCCTATTTTTTTAAAGCCCTTCTGATCCTTAGTTTCTACATCTATAAAAGCATGAGTAATATTATAGATCTCCCAGGGATGATAAGGATGCTAGGTGAACTTGCCGGCACATAGTAGGTGACTGACTAATGCATGTAAATCTCCCCCTCTGCTCTCTCCATTCCATTCTAGCAAACCAGGTGATTCATGACTCTAGAGAGAACACCTTTTCAAAAATGAGAAATCGGCTCAGTGATTGCTACATTTCTGAATGCTAGTTGTTGTGAGAATGTTCAGGAAAGGTGAGGTGAGTGCATGAATCCTCAAAAATGCAAGAAAGGAAAGAATTACACAAGGAAAGCCCAGGTCCACAAAAATTCGGCCCCATAAAATTGGCAGGTAAACTGTGAAATAACCATGTGGTAGTTATGCTGACTTGAGAAAACATGAGGGAGATGTCCTTCTTTTTCTAGGGCCTGGAATAATGTAATCATAAGGTTGGAATTGTCTCCTTTTTTATAGGAGAACTGACTCAACTGTAAAACTATTTCAGTGGAAAATTGTAATCACTTACCTAATATCCTCATAATAAACTTTCGATTCAAGGTTTTCAATTAGTCTTTGGTTATTTTGGGTACTATTTTTCTAGAATTCTATATCAATTTATCTATGGGATTTTTAGCTATGCCTATTTGTGTTATAGTTTTTTACAGTTGCTCTGTAAATTAAGATGCATATTATTAATATCCCACATTCTCCTTGGAGTTAATATTCTTGTACATTGCAACTATATAGGTCAACTTCCCCCTACCCTGTATTGTATCCTCTAGTTGTCATAGGTAATTCATCTGATATATGTTATACATCCACGAAATAGTGTTAAAATGTTATAATTTTTGCTTTAACCAGTCACATGTCTTTTAAAGAACCTAGCAGAAAAAAATCTTTTTTCATTTTTACTTTTCACTGAAAAAAATATTTTATTTTTATCCAGATATTTACCATTTCTGATTTCCCTCATTCATTCCTGGAGATCCACATTTCCTCTGGTATCATTTCCTGTCAGTTATGAATTTCCTTTAGCTCAATACTGTAGGGCAGACCTGCTGATGACAAATTCCCTTACTTTTCTTTGGTCTGAAAAAAAACATCATTCTCAAAGGATATTTTCACTGAATATAGATCTCTGTCTTGCTGGGCTTTTGTTTGTTTTGTTTTTCTTCCAACACTCTAAAGATGTCTAGTTGTCTTCTTTTTTTTGTTTTGTTTTGAAGAAAGCTATTTTTTTTGTTTATGTATTTATTTTGAGAGAGAGAGTCAGAGAGAGAGAGCATAGGAGAGGCAGAGAGAGGGAGAGACAGAATCCCAAGCAGGCTCCACGCTGTCAGTGAGGAGACTGACATGGGGCTCAAACTCACCAAAAGACTCATGAGATCATGACCTGAGCTGAGATCAAGAGTTGGATTCTTAACCAACTGAGCCACCCAGGTGCTCTGATGTCTGGTTGTCTGCTTAGCTCCATAGCGTCTGATGAGGCAAGAAATCATTTGAAATATTATTACCCTCTATGTTGTGTGTCATTTTCCTCTGGCTATTTTCTTTTTTGTTTCTTTTTTATTTTTTTAAAATGTTTATTTATTTTTGAGAGAGACAGAGTATGAGCAGGGGAGGGGCAGAGAGAGAGGGAGACACAGAATCCAAAGCAGGCTCCAGGCTCTGAGCTGTCAGCACAGAGGCCGATGTGGGGTTTGAACTCACCAACCACAAGATCATGACTTTAGCTGAAGTTCAACGCTTAACTGACTGAGCCACCCAGGCGCCTGTCCTCTGGCTATTTTCAAAATTTTTTCTTCATCTTTAGTTTTCAGAAGTTTGATGTGATTAGGCATGATTTTCTTTGTATTTATCCTACTTGGAGTTAGTGGAGTTTTTTGAATTTGTATGTTCTTTACTTTTTTCAAATTTGGGAAATCTTTAGTCATTGTTAATTCAAAAAATTTTTTTCAGCCCCATTCTCTCCCTTTTAGGAGAGACTCCTCTTCCTGAGATTCCAGTTGTACACTATTAAACTTTTTGTCCCATAAATTCTAAGGCTCTGATCATTTCTTTTGGGCATTTTTTCTCTTCATTCTTCAAATGGGATCATTTTTATCCATCAAAGTTCATTGGTTCCTTCCTCTGTCATCTCCATTCTGCTTTGAATCTCATCCATTTTTAAAATTTCAGATTTTATCATTTTTTATTCTTTTTTATGACTTCCATTTCTCTGCTAAGATGTCCTATCTTTTCACTAATTTTGAACATATTTTCCTTCATATCATTGACCATATTTAAGTAACAGCTTTAAATCTTTGTTAGTTCCAATATCTGAGCCACCTTAGGATTCTTCTTTCCCTTAAAAAATGGGTACATCTTCCTATTTCTTTATATGTCAAGTAACTTTATTTCTTGAACATTGTAATGTTAAGTTGTAGACACTGTGCATTCAACCTTGTTTTAGCAACAACTAATTTGGTTGGATTCAAACCACAAACAATCTCTTGGGTGGCACCTCAAATCTCCGTTCCATTCTTTTAGCCTTAGAGAGGTCTCTCAGAATCTGCTTCTTTGTAATAGTTCAGAGATTTGAGCGGAGTTTACACACAACTTGGAGCTCTCCTTTCTGGTTCTAACAATCTTCTTACTTTCTTGTAGCTGTAGTGGTCCCAATTCCTCTGGCTCTGCCAGCCAATAACATCGGGAGCTTTTTTTCAGAGTTTTTGCCATTTTGTATGCTACAGGCTAAAACCTGCCCTCTGAGAAAAAGAGAAGGGAACTCACCCCATGCTGTTTGCTTCTTCTAAAGGTCAATCCAAAATCTGCCTCCAGAATCTACCTTCCCAGTGCCTTCACGTAATTGTATTCTTATGTTTGTCTACACTATATGGTTAGTCTGGTAAAAGCTTACTTGTCTGTACTATAAATAGAATCAGTCCATAGTTTTCAACTTTGTTACCACAGGGGAGTTGTCTCATAATTACTTTAATTTCATGGAAATCTATATTATGTCTCCATTTTCATTCCTTATCTTTTGCACTTTTTCTTTCATCAGGCTTGTAAAAATTTTTTGTCTGTTTGTTTCCCTCCTTATATTTTGTAAATATTTTTGAAGAACTACTTTTGGAATTTATCCTCTTTTCTAATTTTTCCCTTTATTTCAGTTGATCTTATATGTTTGTAATTCTAGGAGAAAAGTATAAGAAATAGTTGTGTGCTAGCATTTGAGCTGGAACAAGATCTGAGAGGCAATTTTTTTCATCTTATTCACCTGCAACCATCCAGGTAGAGGGATGCTTAGGAATACAGAGAGGCAGTAGGGGAAGAAGAACCCTCTAACCCTCTCCCAATCTCATTGGTCTTGGACTTTTTTTTTTTGGATCTTAGAACAATTTTCCTGTTTTTATTTGTTTTGTTTGTTTGTTTGTTTTTAGGTCTGTACACATCTTGTTCTAAAAGGACTACTGAAAGACTTTTGTTGAAGCATTGATAATGCAGCCTGGATCTGACATCAAAGGGGAATAAAGAAATAAATATTATAATAAGGACTGGAAGAATGCAACTGTTTCTTTAAGATAATGTAAATGGCCTGGACCTAAAGCATATCCAAATGGAACCATGTCTCAGGAACTGACAGAGGAATTACACATGGAGCAAAGATTTCTCCCTGTGATAAAGCTTTCCTCCAAGCTGATAAAATGTTGAAAAACCTGGATATGGTTAAGTGATAGCAATTAAATGTCAAAAAGAAGCTTAGCCATAAGCATTGGCATTGGTCAGCTCCTGAGTACTCCCAACTCACTAAACCCGGAGAGGACAATACAGCAAGAGGAATAAGAAATCCCTGGATAGATTTAGTCTACCAACTGTTTATTCCTGATTACAGCAAACATTTGGACCCCCTACCTGTTTTGAGGCAGATATGCTCCCTCAGCTCCAGCCAAACTGACTTACTCATTGTTTCTGGGACATGATCTGTGGGTTCAGGGCACACTGTGAGCAAAGCACAGAACGAAAGGCTGCCAAGGCATGCCTCTAGGCTATAAGTAAAGCAGTTTATGTGGAGGGCACAAAAAAGTCTACTCTTCCAAGCAAATGATGGGTGAGTGTACAAACTTCAGTTATTTGTATATGTGTTTTGCCTCTATGGTTCAAAGCTCTTTAAAAGTAAGGTTTGTGCTTTCTTCAATTTTTATTGCCCATATCATCTAGCATAAAGCCTGCCACACAGTAGGTTTTTGATAAATATTTCTTGATTCCAGCCCACTCAACTTTTTCTCTTTCATATTTACTTCCAGCTTCCAATTCAACACCACTATCACTCCCAGAGACAAAATAATCCTATCTTTCGGCTGCAAACTTTAGGAAGAAAAGGCTTGAGATGGTGGCCAGACTGGATTCTTTAAGATCAAAGACTAAAATATGAACACTGACATTTGGAAACCCATTGTGATAGGCTGAAGAACGGTCCCCCCAAAGGTGTTCACGTCCTAATTCCCAGAACCTGTGACTACATTGCCTTACATTCGCAGATGTAATTAAGTTAAGGATGTTGAGATGGGGAGATTATCCTGGATTGTTTGGGGTGGGTCCAATGTAATCACAAGGGTCCCTTAATCATGGAAGAAGGAAAGAGAATAGTTAGTATTACAGTGATGCAGTGTGAGAGCAACTCAACCAACCACTGCTGACTTTAAAGATGGAAGGAGTCATGAGCCAAGATATACAGGCATCCTCTAGAAGGGAAAGGCAAGGAAAAAGATTCTTCCCTGGAGCCTCTAGAAGGAGTACAGCCTGCTAACATCTTTATTTAAGCCCACTGAAACTCATTTCAGACTTCTGACCTCCAGAAACATAAAGTAATACACCTGTGTTGTTTTAAGCCACTTAAGTTTTTGGTAATAGGAAACTAATATACCATCTGGATTTTTTTTTTTTTTTCTGAAGACTTTTCTGATTGCACTGAACTATTAACTCTAATTGAGAAGAATGTTTCATAAGCCAAAGGATCTTCTGAATATGCCACTTAGTTTTCTGAACTATATTAATTTCCTTTTTGTCTATATATTACTACCTAATAATCTATAGATATAAAATCACCAGTAGAGAGCGTATCTAACACAGGGTGTAGCAGGATAAAAGTGTTCAAGTTAGAGGTTTCACAACTTATTTTTCTCTACTTGTTTTATTCTTTACATTTTAATTCAGCATTTTGTGCAATGGTGATAGTCAAATAATTAATTAACTAGTACAAGATGGACCACCACCAATAACAGAATGGATGCTGGCCAAGATGCTCTGCCAGTGCACACCAGATGAAAATAGACCCTGATATCGAACGTCCTAAAAATTACAGATACCTCCTTTTACATATGTATTTGGATAAGGTCTAAAGAATTCATCTTTGCTGTTTTGTAATACATCCCACCTCCCAATCCTCAATTAGAATCTATCATATGTAGCATGGTCTCACATAGATCTCGGTGAGAACTTCTATTCAAATATAGTTAAAATAGCTGGGGAAGTGAATTCCAGAACTTTGGACCTGCCACCAAGAATCTTTGAAGTACAAAATAAAGATCTAAGTATTTGTGGCGGAATTGCACACGTAATCATCGCTGCCATGATGGAAAACTACCGAGAGGAATAAAAACCCCAAGGAAACTAGGTCTCGTCTGCCATATTAGGGGTTCATAAATCAAATCAAACAACATGAATAAGAATCTTCTGAGTCATTTGGAGAGAATGGAGGGGATATTTGGTCATTGGCTGGTGTCAATTCAGGGAATAGCCGGAACTGTAGACAGTGGTAGGGAGCCCATTCCCCATGGATAAGAACACCTGTCAGTGCTTGGGAGAAATCTCTACTCTGTGCCAAATGCTGAGTTTGGTCAAAGTTGCCGTTGGACCTCACTCCAACCCCTGCACCCACTCTGAACTACTGCAGCATCTTGGTGTTCTTGTATTGCCTCCTGGATGTCAAAGACATTTCAGTGGGGGGACTTGTCAGAACCTGAACTTCTCTAACTATGACACTTGTCCTGAATGTTTCATCTTTTCTAGATCATTGCAATTATCAAAATGTAGAATCACTTTATGATTAGCTAGGTCTTTCAAATAATTAATGAATAAATAACTGCCTTTACCACTGCCACAGTTGATTACCATCCCCCCCATTCAATATTCATCAATCAAAACCATAACAATTTCACTAATAAAAGCTCTAATCAAGAGGCACTTCCTGAAAAGACACGGAGAAAACAAATGCATATTACCAAGTAAAAGAAGCCAGTCTAAAAAGGCTTTTATACATATTGTGTGATTCCAGCTGTATTATATTCTGAAAAAGCAAAACTACAGAGTCAGTAAAATGATCAGTGGCTTCCAGGGCTTAGAGGAGAGGAATGAATGGGTGGAGCACAGAGGATCTTTAGGGCAGTGAGACTATTCTGTATGATACTATAATGGTGGATACATGGCCACATACATTTGTCAAAACCCATACAATGTACAACACCAAGAGTTAACTCTAATGCAAACTATGGATTTCAGGTGATAATGGTGTGTCATTGTAGGTTGTAATAAATCATACTACTCTGGTGTGAGATATTAATAGTGAGGGAGGCTGTCCATACTTGGGTGCAAGGATATATGGGAGCTTTACTATACTTTCTGCTCAGTTTTGCTGTGAACCTAAACTTCCCTAAAAAATAAATTCTATTAAAAAAGTTATCTCCTTCCCATATCTTTAGTGGGTCCTCTCTGTATTTGTCACAAATACCAAGCTCCTTGGTCTAGCACCAAATGCCAACCTTAGGCTACCAACATCTTTCCTCCAGAAAAAAATCTCTTTGTTTTTCCTGCATGCTCCCTGTGCTGTCATCTCCCCGTGAAATCTTTATGTCTCAATTGTTCTTTCCTCTGTCTCAATATTAGAGTCCTTCAAGGTGCATTCAAAGACTGCCTTCACCACCAATCCTCCCTCCATCATCTACACATTCAGAACTTATATTTTCTACCAAACTCCAATAGCTGGCATCTCTATGGCATCACTTTCTACCTTGTTTTTTGGTGCACATAGCTCACTCAAACTAATAGATTGTCAGTATGGAGGACTATTTGCATCTCCCATAGCACTTAACATAGTGTCTTAAGAAAGAGTTGCAAAGCTAAACATTAAATGCGTAACTAATTTACTGTGCTATACTAGTCCAAAATTATACTGCATTTTATTAGCTGCTTTCATTCTGGATAAAGTTATTTTTTTAGTTTATTTATTTTGAGAGAGAGAGAGAGAGAGAGAGAGAGAGAGAGAGAGAGAGAATCCCAAGCAGGCTCCTCCCTGTCAGTGCAGAGCCCAATGCAGGGCCTGAATTCATGAACTGAGAGATCATGACCTTAGCCAAAACCAAGAGTTGGACACTTAACTGACTGAGCCACTCAGGAGCCCCTTGGACAAAATAATTTAACTGAAAGGAATAAGGTAAAACTTTTCAGGAGACTCATTAGTGATAAGGGAAGGTAAACATGTTCATCCATCATTCATACTTTAATAACCCCATATCTTCACTTATAAACCACCCTTACAAAAAGTCACATCACACTCCTCAAACACTTCTCTCCCCTTTGTAGTGGCAGGTAGAGCTGGATTCATGGAAAGGCAGCTAGAACAGACATTGCTGGTTTCTTGGCCATCACCTATTCCTCCTTTTCCTTTCCTTTTGTTCAGATCTTCACCCTTTCTTTGACTCAGGGAGCAAATCTTGATTAATCTTAACTAATTATTGTAATTTCATCTCCCTTGTCAGAGATTGGTTTAGAAAGAAGCATGGATCCAATCTTGGCCAATGTTATATAAGGACTTGCTTGGGGGATTCTGAGAAGATTTCCTTCCAGAAAAACACAGATACATGAGAAAGGCAGCCTCTCTTCTGCTGGACGTCCTATCTGAATTATCTATTCTATAAGATGTCTACTACTATAAAGTTATCAATCTCATAAATTTAGGCTTTACTAATTTCATATTTTCAATAAGACAGGCACTTAACTGAATTTTACCTTTGCTTTAAGAGAATTTTATAAAACCAATTCACAGTATAAATAACATTTTAGAAAGGTACTAGATAAAACAATGAATAAATGGATGGATAAATGATATTATAGTTTGTTCATTCATTCATCTAATTAAGAGTTGATAAACTGACATTAGCTGTGGTTACAAAGCCCCATCTTTGACGAATCAGGGAATCAGTACGGCCAAATTGTGTCAAAATGATCCTTTTTTTAAACAAAGTTTGCCTTCTCCTGGAACAGTGGATGAAGGCACTAATAATAGCATATCCTAATTTTATCAAGGCATTTGAAATATCTTCTACAGTGACATTTATTTCAATATAAATTTTGGTACAAAATATTCTATAATTCAGTCATTAATTAACAATAATGATATTAAGACTGATGTCTCAGTAAGTCAAAATCCATGAGATACAAACCTACTTTCTAGTGATTTCACAATGTCCTGTTCTGTGTGACAAACTTTGAGGTCGTCAAAGAAAGCCCCTCTTTTGAGTATAAAGTGTTATTGATTACTCCTTGCTTTGACATAATTGAACTATGGGACACTGATTGATTCACATTTCTTAAGGGATTACAAGGGGACAAAGAAGATACAAGTTCAGCTGATCGGTTTCAGAAAAATCATTAGATTTGGTCCATGGGTCACAGTAGTTCCCTTTCTTTTCCCAGAAACGTTCTTGGTATTAATTTTGAACAGTTGAGCTTTAGAAAGTCTGCACATCATTAGTGTCAGGGGATGCACAATAGTGTAATCATCACATGAGGACAGCGTATTACAGATTGGCACCCCATCTGAAAAAAACCAAACAGAAGGAAAGAGAGTCATGGTAGTGGGTTCATCTCTTGAATATCCTTCCTGATGGGCAACTAGTTGGTGTTAAAAGTCTGGGCTCCATCAACTGTCATTGGCTGGTCAGCAGCAATTTCTCTCAGTGCTGTTCCCATGACGCAAGCAAACAGACCCTACTTTTGTTCTGCTTCACCCCCACGCCTGACAGGCACAAATGCCTTCTTGATAGATTGGCTCCTGGAATTGTGCAGCCCCCACAGCTGATTTCCTTTCTGGCAAGCTGCCTCCTGGTAAACACCGATGGGATGAGCAAGAGGATGTGTGGGTACAGAATAGTGATACAGGGCTTTGACTATGATTATGCTTTCGGTCATCATCATTTCCAAATTGCATATTATGAACACAGATTGTATTGGGGATGTTGAGGATGGAGAGGAAGGCTTGTGCATTTCTATTCGGGGAACAGTTATCAGAGTTTACCGTCTCCAAACTTCTATTGCTTTAGAATTGAAGGAAGAAAGGCCGCACAGTAGAGTCTTCCCAAGCCTCGAAAATAATTAGAGATTCACTTCTGGTTCAGCTACATCATTACTCCCTCCCTCTTGGCTTTCTTTTACAGACCTTTCACCCACATTGGAAGATTGGCATGTTTCTTTATATTAGGGCAACTCTCCCAGATGCGGATTCTGAAGATTTGTTCTATAAGGGGGTAGAGGAAGATGAATGGTGGACAGGGAAGGGGGAAAAGCCAAGTATAGCTGTGATTTTAGGAAAAGTTTCACAAAGGGTATTTGAGCCTGATCTTTTTCAGGAGAACTCTGGAGTGTGGATTAAACCTCCAAGTCTATCCCAAATTGAGGCAGTGGGTCTGGGCTTTCACTCTCTTCTGCCAGTCAGTCATTGGCTAAGGGCTGGACAGGGAGATACAAACTCTCAGGTGCTCTGGCTTTCAGGCTGCAGGCAAACAAAGGTGCAGTCTTCTGAGAGAGTCACACGTGTGAACTTACTAACAAAACACACAGAAGCCGGAGAAGAGAACAGCAAAATGGTAAAATGGATCAGAGGGGATCTGAATAGAGCAGGGCGGGGTCCTCTACGCTCCTGGTCAGATCTGCTGTACCCTTTGGCTAAAGTTGGTTCTGTAGCTTTCAATGCCTGTCTCAGGAAACTATCAGAATCTGGGTGTTGTGAGAGTCAAAACAGGATCCAAACTCAATAGAATCAATACATACAAAGAATAAGTTTATAATCTGTACTTGGTAACTGATCTGGCCAAAATATTTTAAGGAATCTTGAAAATCATTAGACTGACTGGTATTTGGTTTTACCCCTTTCTCTGCATCTCTGGTTTGCTAACATCAGTTCTCTCCACTTGCTTTAGCTTCACTAATCCTTTACTTTATAAACACATCTGCCTTCAGAAAGGCTTCCCTGATACAGTGAGGTGGTGGCACCACTGCCTGAACTATCATATAAAGAACATTCAGAATCTGCCCCAGGTTATTCATTTTGTGTACACACACACACACACACACACACACACACACACACTAATTAGACAAACTGTAAGATCCTTGGCAAAGCTCAGTAACCACCTCTGCTCAAGCAGAGCCTTACATTTGTCCCATTTGCCTCAGGCAATTTTTATGAGGACATAAAGGTATCTGGGGTAAAAAAAAAAGTGTAAAAGAACTAAATAATATAGGGTGACGTGTTTATTAACTAGTCAACAGTAATATCATTCATCCATTTGAAGTTGCTTCTTTTCTCTCTGAAGGCAAAATATGGATTGGTTAACTTTTCTGTGATTTGTTTTTCAAATTGCTTTTTCTTTTAATATACAGATTTGTTTGTATGTATTTTGAAAAACAATCCAGTTGTTCATTAAATTGCTGTACAGTTTTATGTATTATACTTTCTCATTCCTTTGTTCCAACTCAGAAAACATAGAAATATATTTCTGTGGAATGAGGAGGGAAATATGGTCAGCTTACTTAATAAGGACTGGTTAAAAATTATCCAAAATGTTTCCTTTCCTTGGCCGCCTAGGTGGCTCAGTCATTTAAGCGTCTGACTCTTGATTTTGGCTCAGGTCGTGATCTCACAGTTTGTGAGATCCAGCCCCACGTCAGGCTCCACGCTGACAGCGCTTGGGATTCTCTCTCTCTCTCTTTCTCTCTCAAGATAAACAAATAAACTTAGAAAAAGAAAACCCACAATGTACTTCCCTTCTAGGTCAAAAAAGTATAATCCCTTGCAAATAACTGAATGTAAAAGACCCATCAGATGGCCAGTGAGTAGTTGAAGATGCTTCTTAAGTCAGTCCTCCCTCTGGAAATCAGAAAAAGAAGACTTGAAGAAGTTCAGATTTGAAAATTCTGACACTACGAAAATCAAGTCAACAAGTAAAGTTGTTGTCAAAGAATGTAAACAAGGCCTTCTGCAATTTATTTACACCTAATTCTCCAGCTCTTCATTCACTCACCTTCTCAACATCCATTGAGCAGCTAGCATATGCAAAATTTTGGGCTGGGTGCTGAGCAGAACATTAGGCTTTTTACTAAAAGTTTGAATCATTTGTGGACTGGGATATTACTGAAATCACAGACCAGTAAAGCACATTACATCAAGGGAACACGAAATGGAACAAAGCCACTTTTTAAAGGCCCCCTTTGAAAATCAGGTTGACCGGCTCTTCCTATTTGCCCAACTGCTAACCTTTAGAAAGATTTTTCTTATTGCTGATAAGGCCAGCTGGTGATCACCCTGTCTCCCCTCTATAGGGCATAAAGGGTGCCTTTGTCTTCCTCAGCACGAACTCAGAGGCAAACCCAGGGAACAGTGAAACACCCAGGATGGAAATGAGGTGTCTTTGTGACAGTAAATTCTTTCTTCGGCCCCCATTATCGAGATCAACATGACTGAGTCACCGGTGGATGAAACCAATGATTGTTTTACTCTGCCTACCCAGAGTCACTCACTGAGTCAGTGGGTAAACTGGGATCAGAACCCAGACTTGTCCTACCAAGGCTGAGCGGTTCTACTATATTTATCCAGGGTCTCATGATTCTTAGTGCTTTTGCTCTGCCCTCTAATTTGCACTGTGCCTGCTATAATATCTGAACGGGAAGTTGCCAGCTAAAATGGTCATTATCCGAGAAATCTATTTAAACATGTTTGTAAGGTCAAATGAAGTGGGTGGTGGATAAGCTAGACAGAAAACAACACAAGCTTTGGCTCAGCACAGCCAGTGAGGCTAAAGCAAAAAGAGAGCAATGTTTAACGTCAAGCTAGCACATGGTAGGAAAAGGCAATCTAACCAAAATCATATCTAAATGTAGGAATGAGCAGTCAAAATATTCAACCAACCAATTGATTTCTATGCAAGAAGTGGAACAATGATTTGACTTATTTTTTAACTCAATGGATTGAGAGTTTGAGGCAGCATGCCAATAGGGTTCCAAATCCAAACTTTGTAAAGGATCTTTATAGCCATAGTTTATCCCAACAAGAGGGAAGAGTCGGAATATTGAAGAAAAATGCCCAGAATCAACAAAAAATGGTCTTTGATGGACTTAACAATAGGTACTAGTGAGTGCTATAGGGCCACAGAGAAATTAGGAAACTGGGGGAAAATCTAATGTCTCTGGGAGCCCAAACTGGACTTCCTATACATTTGAGACTTTGAAGAACAGCTTTCAGCCCCAGCAAAACCCACATCTCACAGTTTAGAGCCAACCACTGCATTACATGACCACCCAGACTCTGCTCAATTATCTCTGAACATCAAAGAGGAAGAAGGAAAAGGGTATGCCTTCATTTTCGTTTTCTAAGAAATATGGGTACATGAGTTGGGAGGCTTTAGGTAGCAAAGAGAAATGTAGCATCTAAAATGTTTCCTACATGTTCTGCATGAGTGTGGATGCTAGTTCATAAAGATAGAGACTGAGCAATTAAGCAGATTCTGTGCAACTGAAAGATCCCGTATGGTTACTACTGGAAAATATGACATACATGGGCATCAAGTAATTAAGTCATAGAGGAGAGTATTTCCTTTTCACTATGAATGAAATTAATTTAATAAACACCTGTCCATACACAATTCACTTACAAATATTATTTCTTCCTAGAGCTTGATGTGGTAAGTTTCGGGCTAGAACTGCATAGCATTCGTCCCAGATTCCTTCCACTATACCAAAACATTAAGCACTTTCTGTCCCTTTCTTTCTGATTCTGACTCTCTTCTCATTTCTAATGATTTCAAAAGTGACTTATACAGGTCATTGCTAAAAGAAAGAAAAGGAGAGAGAGAAAGGGAGGAGAATATTGGAAAAGAATTTGGGGAAAAGAGGGGGTAGGTCAAAAGAAAAGAGAACTTTCAGAATGATCAGTGAGAGAGCACAGGGAAGACAGATGAAAGTGGCTTTGATATATTGCAGCAATGGATGTTCCTAGAACCGTGCTAATCAGTATAGTAGCCGTTAGCACGTGTAGCTATCGAGCACCGTAATGTAGCTGGTCTGAATTGCAATGTGTAAGTACAAGATACACATCAGATTTTGAAGACTTTTGTACAAGTAAAAAAAGATCACAAAGTATTAATAATTTTACATTGATGACATTTTGATATATAATATTTGGGATACGCAGTTGACCCTTGAACAGCACAGGTCTGAACTGTGTGGGTCACTTATATGCAGATTTTTTTTGGTAATGCAGTACAGGACTATAAATGTATTTCTCTTCCTCATGAGTCTTTTTTCTCTACCTCATGATTTTCTTAATACCATTTTCCTTTCTCTAGCTTCCTTAATTGTAAGAATACAGTATGTAATACACATAACGTACGAAATATGTGTGAATCAACTGTTTATGTTGTTGGTAAGGCTTCCAGTCAGCGGTGGGCTATTAGCAGTTAAGTTTGGGGGAAGTCAAAAGGTACACATGGATTTTTTTACAGTGCGGGGTTGGGGCGGGAGAAGAAGGTAAGTGCTCCTAGCCCCCATGTTGCTGCTCAAGGGTCAACTGTATAGCGTTAAGTAAAATATGTTGTTAAAATTAATGCCATCTGTGCCTTTCTAATTTTTTAATGTGGCCACTAGAAAAATTAAAATTCCATATGTGGCTCACGTTATATTTCCACTACTCGGTGCTTTTCTCCATCGTCAGGAGAAGTAGTAGAATGGCATTCCACTCTCCCCACTGTCTCTGCCACAACGACCCCCAAGCTCTCAGCCCAAAATTCGGGTCCTGACATATTATAAAGCCTGCGATAGCAGTGTCAATGCCTGAAGTTTCTTTTGGGAGGCAGGAGATATCTCCAGCAGCTTCTAGTTCTTGGGAGGCCGATCCATGGCCGACGTGCAGGGGCCTCCAGAAAAGGCGGTTCTCAGACCCACCCTGGGGCCTTGGCGGGCCTGCTGTAGTCCTGACTCTCCCCACTCCAACCCCAGGGGACCCTGGCTTTGTCTTCCTCAAAGCCCCCTTGTCACAGGATATTTTCTCCCCCAGCTACCTTTCCCAGGATTTACCTTTTTTCCCCAAACATAGGTACCTTCTCATAATTTGGAGTAAACCAAAAAAAGGACAAAAACCTTTTATGACTCAGAACGTAATACATCAAAGGCAACTTGGACCTGGCCTACAGTGTGTGTAGGGTGCTACAGAAACTCTGGGTGATTTTGGAGCAGAGATTAGAATAACAAGGGACGCCTGGGTGGCTCAGTCAGTTAAGCCTCTGACTTGGGCTCAGGTCATGATCTCACGGTTCGTGGGGTCAAGCCCCGCATGGGCGTCCGGGCTGTCAGGGCAGAGCCCGTTTTGGATCCTCTATTCCCCACTCACTCTACCCCACCCCCGCTTGCACTCTCTCTCTGTCTCTCTCAAAATAAATAAATAAACTTAAAAAAAAGAGAGATTAGAATAACAAAAGGGCTCCAGGTGGAAAGAAAAAGGAGGGAGCAAGAGGAAGGAGGGAGAACTGGTAGAGCATGTGAGATGCAGACACAGCTGGAAGAAGGTGGTCAACTGTCAATCATTTAGATGCATTTGCTGTGTCTTATCTCTAAAAAGTCATTGCATGCTCCAGATAGCAGGTGACTGTCTGCAGTGGCACTTCTACCCCACATCCAGTTTACCTGTTTTCAGAGCGATAGCCAAGCCCAACTTGATTTCAAATGTGAATACAAACACTGGAGTGGAAATTCTACACCCCTACGGGAGACCTAGCACAACTCAGATGCCTCACAGAGGAGGTCGCAGTAGCATCATGTCTTCCCGGATGAACTACTCATCTGGCAGGAAGCTTATCCTTTGCACCGAGTATTTCCACTCCTGGCACTTCCTCTGCTGAGGCAGTAGAGGCTTCATGTGAGAAAACCCGTGTCCTTGTCCCAAAGCACGGCCAACTCAACCAACAGCTCAGAGGATCCAACAGTTATGCTGTAGCTTAATACAACCGTTTACCCGGCGTAACAAAGAATTCCATATCTGATCTGCACCTCAGCATATCTGATGGGAAAAAATACACCTTTTCACGGTCATCCCTGAAAGCCTGGGGACAATAGTAATTTCCTTTCTCCTTCCCTCTCTTCTGTCACTTTTTATCCTATCACTTAGAATTGGGTTAAGTCTGGTGATTCTCAGGCAGACATTAGAAGAAAGGCCAGAGAGATCTCTGAGCCAATTTTCACTATTCACCCCAAGTTGGAAGATTCCTGTGATTTTAATAGCTGCCTGCTGGGTTGTCAGTGTCCCTTTTTTAGGGACCCTTTTTCAGTGACCTGGGAACTCATCCTTTTTGTAAGTTCCCAAAGGAAGGTTTCCTTCCTTACTTAAATTTTGTGCCCTGATGTACAGAAACAATTCAGGATTTTGGTGTAGTGTGGCCAAGATTATCTACCCATTATCACTTTCTTTCTTACCAAAGCAACCCTAATTTTATTCCAGGAAACAATGTGACCGGCTGAGAGATGATAGTCTCAGGCTCCCGTGTAATTAGGAGTGGTCTCTGAGATCCAAGTGGTATTTGTCAGGTGGGACTTCAAGGAAATCTCCTTAAAAGAGGAACAGGCAGCTGGTATATGTCCTTTAGCCCTTTCCTCCCCTCTCTCTCTTTCTTCCTGTCTAAACCCTAGAAGTGATGGCTGGAGCCTGAGCAGCCATCCTAGACCATGAAGTGACCTGAGGATATAAGGCAAGCCCTAAGGGTGATTAAGAAGAAGGATAAAAAGAATCTGGAACACTGGTGATCTTATAAGCATCCATAACAGTCTGGACTGCAGACCTACTTATTTTACAAAAGAGAAAAATTGAAACCTGTATCTTAAGCCACTGTCACTTGTGTTTTCTGTTGTAAGCTACCCAACCTAATCCTAACTGATACATGTAGAAAGAACTCTAGGTTTATTTTCCAGAAATCAATTTCTGTAATTAATTTCTATAATTAGCCAATCATCAATTTAGTAATTTGCCACATTATCCATTTGCTTAAAACCTATTTCCTTTTTTTAAAATGTTTACTTATTTATTTTGAGGGAGACAGAGAGAGCACACTCATGCATGGGGGAGGGACAGAGAGAGAGAAAGAGAATGAGAATCCTAAGCAGGATACCCTGATATGGGGCTCAATCCCACAAACCATGAGATCATGACCTGAGCCAAAATCAAGAGTCAAGACGTTTAACCAACTGAGCCACCCAGGCATCCCAACTTGTTTCTAATAATTACTTACAAAGTTTATGCCAATTTGCATTTTTCTGAAGCCTTTTAAAGTACACTGTATTTTGAGGTAGTCTTGTTTTTGGTAGTGTTGAACATATAATGACATGAAAGGATTTTATAAACAACAACCATCTCTTTTTTCCAAAAATTGTTCAATTTTATGTCTACAACTTTTCACAGAGAAATAAAAGTGTAGGGCCCTGCATGGGAATTGGGAAATTGTGACTAGGAATACCTTTACACATGTGTCCTCCTTGCGCAAACACCCAGCAGCCCTGTATGCACTGAAGAAAACATACCCTCATGTACACAGAGACACCCCTGGCCCACATGAAAACCTCACATTCAGATTTATACAGATTTGGTTTGCCCATTTGACAAAAGAAAGTTTCCATTTCATCTCTAACAAACAAGCTACATTTAAGGAAAAGTCATCCCATTCATATATGAAATATTCAGCTTTGGAGAAGTGCTCAGAATTGTCTGAAACATGAAACACTCATGAAATCGACCCTCAGTAGAATGCACTGACAAATATATATATTAAACAGAAAAGACAGTGAATTGTGTTCAAAGGATGACTTCATCAGATTCGGTATGCCATTTATGTTTCTTCATAATAGCCTTTCAGACATTTTCTTCCTACTAATTTGAAGGTTCGACGTTATGAACTATCTGGTTTCTTCCTGCAAAAGGCTAAGTCAATTGTTCTGTCATTTTTTTTCTGATTTATAAAATGGGAGTGCTAACAACATCATAGGAGCATAGCAGGGGTTAGGTGAGAGAATGCACACGAGTAGAGTATCGTCCCTGGCATATGACAAATAGATGCTCAGTAACTACTGGCCTTATTGAATGGCCATAACAATGACTGGTATTGGACGATTGCACGTTCCTGAGCTCATCCATTTTCTTCTTTTGGTTAAGTTTATTTATTTATTTTGAGAGAGAGCAAGTGGGGGGGGCAGTGAGAGAGAGGGAGAGAGAGGGCATCCCAAGCAGGCTCTGCACTGTCAGCACAGAGCCCGACACAGGGCTCAAACTCACCAACTGTGAGATCATGACCTGCGCCAAAGTCAAAAATCAGACGCTCAAGTGACTGAGCCACCCAGTCACCCCTTTTCTAATTCTGTTTCCTCTGCCCTCTAGAAGCCCTGAGCAACCCATCTCTGCTCTGGATCACTCTCTGCTGCTCCATGTATGTCCTTATCCAGGCAAACTTCTTTCATCAACTTCCACCCTCAATAATTTCCATGGTCCCACCCCAGATGCCTCTCCCACTCCTTCCTCTGGCTTCACATGAGCCACCCTCTAGCTCAGCACACATCACACCATCTTGCTATTGCCCCGTTACCTTGCTTGTCTCCTCCCATTTACTCATCATTGTATCTGCAGTGTCTACTGTAACCAACTCCTGACAGTCTTGCGAGATACATTCTGGGACTGTCATAAATGTCTAGATTTGTCAATAGTTTCCTTCTTTTCTTTCTTTCGAACCTAATTTTTTTTAAGTTTATTTATTTTTTGAGCGAGAGAGAGACAGCCTGAATGGGAGAGGGACAGAGAGTGAGGGGGACAGAGGATCTGAAGCAGGGTCCATGCTGACAGCAGCAAGCCCGATGCAGGGTTCGAAGTCACGAACCGTGAGATCATGACCTGAGCTGAAGTTGGACACTTAACCAACTGAGCCACCCAGGCACTCCAAGGACCTAATATTTTTAAGTTCAATGTCCATCATTAATTTTATTCAGACAGCCTGAGTTCAAACCCCATCTCTACCACCTATAAGTAGAGACCTTGGGCAAGTCATTTCATCCCTCTGTTGCTTCAGTTTCCTCATTGGTTCCAGAGGAATAACAATAGTGCCCATCTCAAAGGGTTGTTACATGAATTAAATGAATTAATACATTTTTTAAAAGTCCTTAGAACAGTGCCCATGACATATGAGGCATTATTAAGACCGACCTCCAACAAATAATCATGAGTGCCAACTTCCCAATAGGCACTGTGCCAGGCAGTGGGGGTGCAGCAGGGGAGGGAAAACAGATCATCCCTGCCCTGCTAGAGCCTGCAGCACCCTAGCAGATTTCCTCAGCCCTCCCTCAGAGATCCAGTTTCAAATGTGCCATAGGGGTCCAGGAACTTGCATTTTTAAATATTTATTTATTTTGAGAGGGAGGGAGGGGGAGAGAAAGAGAGAGAGTGTCTGAGCAGGAGAGGGCAGAAAGAGAAGGAGAGAGAGAATTCCAAGCAGGCTCCGTGCTTTCAGCACAGAGCCCGGCGTGGGGCTGGATCTCACAAACTGTGAGATCATGACCTGAGTCGAAATCAAGAGTCAGATGCTTAACTGACTGAGCCACCCAGGCACCCCTAGGAACTTGCATTGTTAATGCAGGTGGTGACTGAACCAAAATTTGAGAACTGAACACAAATCCAGTCTGGTATATGTACAAGATTTAAATTCCTACTTCAGCTCAATCACAAATGGTTGTATACACTGAGTCTTTGGGAAGAGCCAGACCTCGGAAGACCAAGCACCTCAAGGACAGAGTCTGGCACACAGTGGGGGATGGAATTTCATTTCTTTGAAAGGTTTGAACACAGGTCTGTGTGTGGAGGGACAAGGAACAGGGAAGGCAGGGAAATCTCTCCCAGTATTAATGGTCTCATGTTGTTCTTTAGGAAGTGAGCAAGGACCACAAAACAGTTACGTTTTGGAACTGTCTGACCACCGTGTTCTTTCTTATCTCCCCTCCCCCCCACCCCACCCCAAATATGAACTTGGAAACAAACACATTTGAGTTTGTCTGTAACATTAAGTAGATTGGTTGAAAATAGAAATAGATTCCAACAAGTTCTAGATACATTCGGGGCATACATCCATAGTGAGGTGCTAATTTCTAGGGATGTTTAGGCCACTCTCCTCATCTTTACTTTGAAGAGATAGTGAAGCAGATTTGGTGGTCACCGCTCCTGTTCCTCACAAATCTTCATTTTGTTGGGAGGTGCGAGGCACCTCCCAGACAGAGCTGTAGCCTTTGAGGCATGAGCAGGAGCCTTGTGGGTGGGGCTTAAGAGAGGACAAGCCCAGCAGGCTTGTACCTCTTACCTCTTTGCTCCTCCCAGTGCTTCCCACATACTTGGGCCTTGGTCTCTTAAAGCCACTGAGCCAACATCACTAACCACTTACCTCCAGACTTCTTGAAAGTTGGGTAAAGTAAACGCCCCAGTTTGTGCAAGCTGTTTTTCGGGGGTAGGCTATTTACCTACAGCCTAGGTAAGGGGGCAGGGCTGTTTCTTGTAACTGAACACATTACCTGATACAGATATCAGGAAATACACATCTTTGCTTTCCCATAAACATCTTTGCTGCCATGACTGGTGATAAATACAGACCCATGTACTTCCTTGAACTAAATGATAATTTGACTCTGTATGTTGGGGAAAAAATAAAACAGTAAACTGTCTTTGTGGTTTTCCTTCAGGTCTTTAAAGTAGTTTATTACTCTCTCATTATTTTGATTATTATTTAAATTTTATTTAACAGAAATAACATTGCTGAAAAAAATCACACATTTTCTTCCATAAATTTAGGCATGAGAAAACCTTCAAATGGCACACAGCTTTAGAAACTATATAGCACCTATCCTTTTAAAATCACCGAATAGTAATTCTTTTATTGTCAAATTGAGGCTTAAAACAGGCAGCTACAGTTGAATATTTCAGGAAATATCTTGCCAAATTAACTTTCAGAAACTTTCTAGGCCAAAAGTCTGTGTAGCTAATGTGGTAATAACCAGAGGCCACCATTTATCCCATCAAATGACTGGTTTGTATCGAGCTGAAGGCCAGCTGAGGTTAATGAACCCCACCTGTGTCCTTAAGGACCCCTGTAAATCAACCTCAGGTGGGGGTCACTCATAAATGTAAAAGTATCCAGTAGGGATCAACTATTTCTCTCCTCCTGGGCAGTTGAGATGATGTTCACAAACAATTTTGAGGTAATTCTGGAAACAATGTCATGCAATTTGGACAACCATTAAATTTATCTCCCCAGACACTGAATAGGATTGGATTCCAGGTTGAACTCTAAAATGAAGGAAAATAATTTTTACCTTACATTTAGGTATC
Source organism: Panthera pardus (assembly GCF_024362965.1). Taxonomy (NCBI): domain Eukaryota; kingdom Metazoa; phylum Chordata; class Mammalia; order Carnivora; family Felidae; genus Panthera; species Panthera pardus. The sequence goes on along the minus strand of NW_026526765.1, from coordinate 30,600,500 downwards.
TACAGAGCACCTCAGTATTGGGAATGAATAAATTCTAAACTAATTCTTTCCCATGTAGAAAATTCAACTGCTGGTTCTTTCTATAAACCACATCTTCAAAGGCCCAACATCATTTTTCCTCTCCTAATTGCTATTATGAGACAATAAATTTCTTATAGGGAAATAATGCAAATATAACTGCATGGCATATGTAGGCCACGTGTTCTAGCAAATCCATACAAAATGTTTCATTTATATTTTTGATGAAAGGTACAACAATCTTCCAAGACCAGTAATCATTAATTTTGAAAACATAGGATTAATATGCGACTTATCTCAATACTGGAATAGGGCTCAGTAAATATCTGTCCAAGGAAGATATTTCTTTGTTTGTCAACAACAAATATTTAGTGAGTCCCTACTATGCTGGAATTTAAGTATCCTGTCTTCCCTGGCTTAAGTGGCATTTTATGTAATAATGTGAATGATATTCATATGACATTTTAAAAAATGTGTTATAGTTTAGGGTTTTCTAAAACAAAATACCCAAGATAAATTATTTTCAGGATCCAGAAGGACATTTTATAATAACAGAGAAAAGTGTAGACTTACAAGGAATTAGACCAGAAACCGTACAGCTATCAGACTCAAAGTCCATTTCTCCACCTCTCTGGGGTGATGTGGTCTCTCATTTCTGCCTTTGTCTGCATATCTGCAGCATTCTATTTTTCCCTTTCTGCAGACTAGCCTTTGATGCTTCTGCCTGAGACCCAATTTTGCATCAGGGTCTGGCCAGCATCATAGAATCCTAATTCTGGATTCTGGGAAAAGAAGATTTGATCGGTTCAAGCTAGGTCCCCCACTCATCCAATCAGCTTTGACAACGAAGGAGAGTTTCTACAGTAAAGATATGCTATAGGGTCTGTCCCTATGGTGGTGAGGAGAGGTTCCCAGAGATAGAAGCATGGGTTGGGCAGTCACCTCCAAATTTTTTTCCAGTTGAACTGCGTAGAAAATATCTTTAGTTGTGGGCCTTAGTATAAAGATAACCATCTAATTCGGAACCTCACTCAACTTTGCAGAAACCTACCAGAACAAATTTCTCTCTCTTAGCTGGAAGAAAACTTGCAATTCATTCTTCCTTGGTCCTCTGAGAAAAACTAGCTTCACTGAGCATCACAGAGCATCTCACTTTTTTTTCAATTTTTTTTAACATATTGAGAGACAGAGAGAGACAGAGCATGAGCAGGGAAGTAGCTGAGAGATGGGGAGACACAGAATGTGAAGCAGGCTCCAGGCTCTGAGCTGTCAGCACAGAGCCTGACACGGGGCTCAAACTCACAAACTGTGAGATCATGACCTGAGCCGAAGTCGGATGCTCAACTGACTGAGCCACCCAGGTGCCCCTCACTTTTTTTTTTTAAAGAATGTATTAAGAGGTGTGCATTCCTGTGAAGTCTTAGTTTCATTCAAGTTTTTTCCATGTATTTTCCATGGGAATTTCTTAGTGTTTCTTATTTATTTATTTATTTATTTGAGAGAAAGAGCATGAGTGGGGTAGAGGCAGAGAGAGGGGGAGAGAGAGAGAATCTCAGGCAGGCTCTGTGTCATGAGTGCAGAGCCCAACATGAGACTTGAACTCGTGAACTGCAAGATCATAACCTGAATGGAAACCAAAAGTTGGCCACTTAACCAAATGAGCCACCCATGTGCCTTTCTGATTGTGGTTCTGTAGTTCTTCATCCTGAATTGTCTCCTAAAATATATCACCCCACTTAGTTATGGGTACATTTGACACAATTTACATGATTGCACTGGCTTGGAAATCTGTCATCCTTATCATAACACAATCCTCAGAAACATTCCCACAATTCAAATTAAAACCAAGAGCATATAGGGCACTTGGGTGGCTCAGTTGGTTAAACATCTGACTCTTGATTTTGGCCCAGGTCATAATCTCCTGATTCGTGAGATTCAGCCCCACATTGGGCTCTGCGCTGACAGCATGGAGCCTGCTTGGGATTCTCTTCCTCCTCTCTCTGCTCCTCCCCTGCTCACTCTCTATCTCTCTCAAAATAAATAAATAAACCTAAAAAATAAAAAAACAAGAACATACAAATTGCCCCATATTCCCATATCCAGATCAACAGTTTACGTCTATTTCAAATTCTCCAATATCATTTTCTGGAACCACCTCTTTGCCTTGTCTCAACCCCCTTCCTGTGATTGCTCCAAGATAACCCCAGTGACCTGCACGGTTTCACTCCAAGCCTTCTTCCTCTATAGGAGATCACGTCAAAACTTTTCTCTCATGGCTCCAATTTCTACAAACTAATTTCAGTGAAAAATTATAAAGCTGATGAATACCAAAAGTGGAAATGCAGTTTATTAAATACAGCTTCCCTCCCAGACATGAGAAACTGATTGAACTCTTCTATTCTCATCAGAGGATGTTTATCGGATGAGGGCAACAGGCTTCCATTCTAGTGTTGTGACCCCACCTAGGGTCTCAGACTTTCTCAGTAGAGATAAAAACCTGCCCAGAATAAAACCGAGTTTGCCTGTGTTTATTAAGAATACTATTTTATTTAGCTCTTCTAAAGTTCTTTTTCAAAACCCTCCACATAGATGATCTTGCTCTATCCTTACAATTCTATGAATGAAGCAAATAATAATGAAGGGAAAATATTATACATCCCATTTTATTTAAACATTTTTTAATGTTTATATATTTTTGAGAAAGAGAGTGTGAGCAGGGCAGGGGAAGAGAGAGAAGGAGACACAAATCCTAAGCAAGCTCCAGGCTCCACATTGTCAGCACAGAGCCCAACGTGGGGCTTGAACCCACGAACCGTGAGATCACGACCTGAACCAAAGTCAGAGGCTTAATGGACAGAGCCACCAAGGCGCCCCTATACATCCCATTTTAAAGATGAACCAACCAACACCTGAAATAACTAGCTTTGTGGCGCGGTCACAACCTTCCAAAGGAGCTTTGCCATGATCTGTAGAATGAAAGGCTGAAACCGAGGGTTCCCTAAAGTCCTGTCCAGCACTATTTGACTTTTAATTAGTATTTTCTCAACAGAATGTACAGGTTAGTGATAGGGCTGAGGCGCAGTAGGGAGATTTCATAAGATCAACCAACAACAACAACAACAACAAAAAGAGGATGTTACAATTCCAGAGTTTGAAGTTGCCGAATTCGAGTTTCCATTTCTAAGGTTAGGACAATACTCAGAGTGGATTACAGAAGACAGTGTAAATAATTCTGAGGGTAAAGCTTACTTTTCACTGGCAGAATCTTAGCAACAAGTGGAATATTTGAAGCAGAACAAAAAAAAAAAGTTTAACTTTGAAGCTGCAAAATGGTCATGTTGAAAAATTCCATCCATTTTCCAGCCAAATGGCCCAAATAAAGTGACACATGCAGGTGCACCTGGAGTAATTTTTCAAAATGGAAAGGTTTTTTATACAAGTAACATAGTTTTCACAGAGATCCTCTTTGGATCATGGCTTATTGCCTGGGTCAGATTTAGCTCACAGGTCAGAGGCAAAACACTCTGAGCTCAGCACGGGACTGCTGAAATTCTGCTCTCCAGTGTGTGCCTGAGCTGCAGTGGATGCTTACCCTCTGCGGTGCAAAGGCCCAACCACTCGGGGACATTGAGCCTCTTGGTTCAGGAAGCCTTTCGCCAGATAACTTACTCTCTTAGACCAGCTGTGAACATGGCATTGCTTGGCAGAATCTTTAACCCTTCATTAAATAAAAACCCTGGCCCAACTACACGGCTCCACCTAGATCAGTATTTCTAATTTGGAGGGTCTGCCCTTGTGATTTTGTATTATGGGCTTATGATTAAAATTCCTATTTATATTTTCTGTCCAGAGTGTCTTAAAAAAAAGACTTATTGCGATATAATTTGCACATCATAAAATTCACTAATTTAAAGTGTAATGGTCTTTAGCATGTTCAGTGTTGTGCAACCATCACCATAATCTAATGCTAGAAGATTTCCATCATTTCCAGAAGAAACTGCATATCCACAAACTGTCACTCTCCACCCCCAAGCAATCACTGGTCCACTCTATGGATCTCTGTCTCAGTACAGCTGCCTACATAATACACGGTCTTATGTAACTGGCTTCTTTAAGTAGCACAGTGTTTTAAAGGTTCATCCATACTGTACATGTATCAGTACTTCATTCCTTTTTGTTGCTGAATAATATTCCACGGTATATCACATTTTGTCTCTCCATTCATCATCTAATGTACATTTGGGTCATTTCTACTTTGGGACTATTATAAATAATGTTACTATGAACATTCACATGCAAGGCTTTGTGCAAACGTATCTTTTTATTTATCTTGGGTAGATAACCCGGAGTGGAATTGTTGCATTATATGGTAACTCTATGATTAACATCGTGAGGACCTGCCATCTGTTTTTCCATGGCACCTTCACCATTTTACATTCCCACCAATGATATAGGAGGTGCTGATTTTTCCACATCCTTGCCAACACTCATCATTGTCCGTGTTATCCATGGTGTCTTCATACCAATGGCATGACTCTCCCAGTTGGTTCTTCGTTGTAGTTGTGGTAACTCTGGAAGATAACTGTCCATCTCTTTGATAGCATCTCTTTTGGGACTCCCAGAGTGTCTATTTTGTGTAGACCAGTCAGCTCACCCCAAACATACCAGAAAAAAGATTCTGTATCATTTTTGCATGATATGAGAACAACAATTAAATTCATTGATGTAGTTAGGTTGTAATCATTTAATGCCTTCTTGGTCTCCTTCTTTCTAGGGTCCCATGACTCAAAGATCCAAGCACAGGGAAGAGACCAGATCATCTAGCCAAAAGAAAAGTTTCAGACTTCTCAAAAATCTTAGTTAACTCAGAAACTCACAATACAATCACTACTTATTATTTTGATATTTGATACTACTAACTGGTATTTACTTTTTAAAAAGAAATAGCTCTGCACAGTGAAGGAAACAATCAACAAAACTAAAAGGCAACTGATGGAATGGGAGAAGAAATTTGCAAATGACATTTCTGATAAAGGGTTAGTATTCAAAATCTATAAAGAACTCATCAAACTCGACACCCAAAAAACAAATAATCCAGTGAAGAGATGGGCAAAAGACATGAACAGACACTCTTCCAAAGAAGACATCCAGATGGCTAACAGACACATGAAAAGATGCTCAACATCATATATCAGTGAAATACAAATCAAAACCACAATGAGATACCACCTTGCACCTGTCAGAATGGCTAAAATTAACAACTCAGGCAACAACAGATGTTGACGAGGATGCAGAGAAAGAGGATCTGTTTTGCACTGCTGGTGGGAATGCAAACTGTTGCAGCCACTCTGGAAAACAGTATGGAGGTTCCTCAAAAAATTAAAAATAGAGCTACCCTACAACCCAGCAATTGTACTACTAGATATTTATCTAAAGGATACAAAAATGCTGATTCAAAGGGGCACATGCACCCCAATGTTTATAGCAGCACTATCGACAATAGCCAAATTATGGAAAGAGCCCAAATGTCCACTGATTGACAAATGGATAAAGATTATGAAATACACACACACACACACACACACACACACACACACACACACATTTCCATTCATCAAAAAGAATGAAATCTTTCCATTTGCAACAACATGGATGGAACTAGAATGTATTACGCTAAGCAAAATAAGTCAATCAAAGAAAGATAAATATATGATTTCACTCATATGTGGAATTTAAGAAACACAACAGATGAACATAGGGGAAGGGAAGGAAAACCAAGAGAGGGGGAGGCAAACCATAAGAAATCGTTAAATACAGAACAAACTGAGGGTTGCTGGAAGTGTGCTGGGTTGGGGGATGGGCTAAATGGGTGATGGGTACTAAGGAGGGGACTTGTAAGGATGAGCACTGGGTGTTATACGTAAGTGATGAATCACTAAATTCTACTCCCGAAAACAAAACAAAACAAAAAGGATATAATCCAAAGACCGTAAAGCATCAGTTCTCAAAAGGATGCCTGTGAACTACCTGGGAAGAGAAATGGCTTGCTAATTATGCAATGTCCTGGCCCAGTACAAAGCTATCATATTGGAATCCCTTGAAATGGAATCAAGGAATATGCAGTTATAAGAAGAGGTGAGTCTGGTGTGCTTGAATAACTTAATAATCTCTGCAACCAGCCCTGAAGTATGTGTCTGAGCCCGGCCATCCTCTAGAGAAGAGTGGAAGAGCTCAGGTCCACATGCCCCTGACGTTGTTTGCATGGATACCGCAGTAGGATAGTAGGGAGGCTGAATGGAGAAATGTAGCCCAGCAAGGAAGAAGCAATAATTCTGTAGGGCATAGGTAGCAGCTCTCTTACGAAGGAGAATCTTAGAGGCAAGGCCCCTTAACTTATTTGAGGTGGGGTGGGGTGTATACACTATACCAAATTGAAGGCTTGGGACTATTGTGTCCGTCTCACGGAGCTGAGCCCCTTCGAGAGGACTTGAATGCCAGTCCTCTCGGCGAAGTGGAAATGAAAGACCCACCATGTGAGACATGGGTCCTGGGTGGAGGGGCCAAGAGGACAGCTGAGATGCTGGAGTGGAGAGAATAATTAGGGTGATTCTGCCAACTCAGCTCTTCAGGTAGAGCAGTGCGGACAACCTCTGGCACAGTGGGGGAGCGGAATCTGGGTATTTCCCAGGGATTTATTTCCCAGTTCCCAATAGAGAGAGGCTTTCAAGAGTGGTAGCCTCAGACTTAGCCAGAATCTCACCCAGTGGGCCACAGCTACTACTCCAAAGTATCCTTCCCCACTGATGGCAGGTGGCAACGAGGTAGCTACTCCCAGTAGAGGGAAGCCTGGGAAGGGCTGTGGTGGGGGGCAGAAAGCAGCGGGCAGCCATTACCAGGAGAACAAGGTCTCCAAAGCCCATGGCTGCCAGTGCCTGCAGCAGCAATAGGGATGATAATGGCTATTCCTCACATCGGAGAAGGAACACCTCCTTTACCTGAATCCCACCCAACTGCAGTCAAGCGTGGGTTCACAGTCCAAAGGGCTGGTCCAAGGCAGGAGGAGCCGGCGAGGTGACTCTGAGCTAAAGTCCCATAGGGGACCCTGATGAAGCCTGCAGGTCAAGTCCTCAAAGGGATGGTGTGGAATCACGGACAGACTCAGAAAGCAGATGCCATCTGGATTGAAACAAATATTGATCCCAGGTGGTAACTGGGTACTGTTAAGGAGTGGGCCCCTTTATCCACTGGCAGGTGAGGGCACAGAGTCAGGGGACATACGGACAGGCTGGGAGCTTATGCTCTCTGTGCTTCCTGGGACTGGTCTACGGTAAAGGCTTGCTCTGAGGAGAGAAATCCGGACCGAGTTTTTCCGGGGCCTGACACATTTCACTCACCAAGGAGTGAGCCTGAGCCTTTCTGGTTCTCTCTGGAAGGAGCTGGAAAAATACACCTGGGGGTCAGGAAAGGAGTTCTCAAACTACTAGTATCTGGGGTTGTCAGTCCCTAGAAGCCCAGGGGTGTGCTACTGACTGTTCACCTTTCGAATTCCCCACTAGGGTTTTAAGTGTAAACCTAGTGAGTTTATTGTCTGGAAGATTCCCAAATAGTCTACACTCAGCGCACGCACACACACACACACACACACACACACACACACTCAGACATACACATAATCAAATACACATAGATTACGAATGCTGCTCTAGAGAATTTAGAAAAGAGTCGATGCCAATCTGTCTGAATCTGCCCTGAGAGAAGATTCTTTTTCAGCCAGGAGACAAAGGGACGAAGGCAGCTTTGTCCTCAGCAAGGCTGGTGTAGGCTGGGATACTACAACTCTCTGGGCTGGAAACCTCGAGAGATCAGGTTCCCTCACCAAAGTCGAAGTATTTCCTGGTCTGAGCCGGCCCTACAATGCCAGAGGTGCCCTGGAACTCCTGGCATTTTGGTATTTCCAGCAATTAGTGGTGCTGAAAATCCTTGAGGGGAAAAAGAACCCAGGCCATGATTTCACAAAGAGAAAACAAACAAATCCCCAAGAGGGGGTGAGAAGGTGAACCAGACTTCTACTTTAATTTTAAGAAAAGCATAATTCTGCATCTTCCCTGCTCTGGCTGGCTCTCTGGCATGTGGGAGCAGGGCAGGTAGGCGGCCTTCCCTCAGGTCAGGCAGTGTATCCAATTTTTATCCTCTGTTAGTTCTGCCTTTTAAAGGTTTCAGACAGACTTAAAATCATCATTTAGGAATCTTAATGTGAACAGAGGCTCTCAAAGCGGCCTCCTTCTGGTGCTGCGGAGAAGGCTGAACGGACACACGCTTGAGTGGTGACCGAGTGCTGATAAGCGGGGAGGGGTGAATTTATGAAGTGAGCAGTTCGTCAAATACACAAGTCACTCAGAATTCATCGAAGCAGGTGTGAAATGACCAGGTTTCAACAGCTGAGGTGGGATGGCACTTTGTCATAAGAGAAGCCCCGCTCCTGGGCCAGGGTCGAGTGAGACCACGACTAATCAGGGCATGCTGTAACCGGGGGCCAGCGCTCCGGAGCCAGCGAACCCAAGCGGAGATGACAGGCCCAAGCTGGGGGCTCAGCCGAGGATGTGCGGTAGCCACACAGGAGGTTCCCACAGAACCCCCAGCCTCACCCAGTAGCAGAATGCAGCAAGTACAATTTGATGCACACTGCAGGCCTGTATTTTATTCAGTATAAATATTTTCAATGCAGTTTTAAATATTTTGCAAACCCAAAATAGCAGCAAGCCTGGAGGAGACTTCACTACTCGTTTTCTGCCTCGGTCTTGCAAAACGTGGAGTCGATAATGAGCCTGTTGTTTGTTTTCCATTTTAAACGTTCAGTTTCCTTAAACGTAGTTCAAAATGAAATGCAAACTTTTCTTTTTTTTTTCTTCCCTTTAAAGAGTGCTTCAACCCAACAAAGCAGGTGAGTTTTATGGATAGCATTATTTGGAATAAAATCATTCTTTAACCAGAGAGAGAGAGAGCAAGAGAGAGGGAGCATCGTCCTAGGGCACAGATCTGAAGGGCGCAGGGCCTAGAAAGTGGAGAGCAGCCTTTCCCAGAGGCTGACAACACAGGTTTGCTCTGAAATCTTTGAGAGAAGAGCCACACACGTGTCACACACAGCCCCTATTAGGGTGGTGCTTGGCCAGGAAAATCCTGCCGCACAGCCACCCACACGCCACAGCAGCCACATAACTGAAAGAGGCTAAAAAAAAATTAATCCGCAAGCTGAGCGAAAGCCACCACCGGCCTCTGACACTGTTGAGGTGGTTTGCTTTGCGTTTTTAATAAACAGAAATAGTGTGCAATGCTATGCAGGAAATATACAACGTTCTCGGTAAACTCAACCTGGGTGGTGTCCTTGCAGAACAGACGTTAAGAGGCAGAACGCTAAGCTGTTCTTTTCCTCTTTTCGTTTTTCTTTTAAAATCTTTGACGCTGCTTTTGAGAGGTCAAAGTTCCAGGCAAGACTAACTACAGAATCTGCAGGGTCCAGTGAAAAATGAAAATTCAGGGCTCTTGTTCAAAAATTAGTAAGACTTTCAACATGGTGTCACTAGAACATCAGCCAAGTGCGAGTCCCTTCAGAGCTCGACTCTGTTGCTTTAGAGGTCACTTATCCTTTTTGCCTTTAGGTACAAAGCCTAATAGCAGTCAGATCTCTGTTTCTTTTTTCTTTAATGTTTGTTTGTTTATCTATTTATTTATTTTTGAGAGAGACAGAGACAGAGAGAGAAAGTGCACAAGCAGGGGAGGGGTGGGGGACACAGAATCTGAAGCAGGCTCCAGGCTCTGAGCTGTCAGAATGGAGCCGTGAAGCAGGGCTCGAACCCAAAAACCGTGAGATCAAGACCTGAGCAACCGACTGAGCTACCCAGGTGCCCCTACACCTCTGTTTTGTCATCGCACAAGGCTGTGCTGCTGAGGCAACCCTACATGGGCTTCCATCTCACCACAGGAGTCACCTTTAGCCCTGGCCATGCCTGTGGAGGGAGCACTGAGGTCTCAGCCGCAAAACCAAGAAGTCAAGGCCGTTTGCTGACCTACGGCCAGAGGAAACACGGGAGTTTCTATTTCATTTCCTAAAAATAACGTTTGTTGTGGGATATTTCTTTCTGATTTAAAAAATAACACATGCTTATTGAAGACAATACAAAAAACACAGAACATCTGAAGAAAACAAAATCACCAGGGCTTCAACCACCCAGATATGACCACTGGTCACATATTATTATAGACCCTAATTTTTGAATTTTTGCTGTGTGTGTTTTCCGTGTGTGTGGCGGTGGGTGTCTAATTTTCCAAAGCTAGGATCATACTTAATATTGTTTATAAACTTTTTCAACTTCTTTTATTATCTCCCCTTGTCATTCATTGAATGGTCCTTAATTACCTCATTTTTATAGGTTGTACATTCATCATATATACACATATAGAGACTATTATACACTTATAGCACAATGTATTTAACATATATTATGCATATGTGTAATTGATATTTAAAATCTAACATATACACATATGTGTATACACACACCAAAAAGCACTTAAGCTGGATTATATGAATTTGGTCATTATTCACAAAAACAATACAGTCTATGTCTGGCCACCGTGGTCAGACTGAAAACAAAATTCCCTCGTCTGTTTGCTTACTTTGCAGTGTTTCAAAAAATGAATTCATTTTTTCAATCATAAATTAAAAAGAACACCAGGGCATCCCCAGCCTCTGAAAAAAAAAATTCCCTCTGCATAATTGGCACAAAAATCAACCAGTTCACTGAGTGCCGTTCTGCCGGGTCTAATAGGTAAATGGCATTTCTTGGTATTCCCGAGAGATGATTCATTTGGAATCGACAAGTGTTCACCAAGGAGATGACCGGCGATACCCCTGCTCACCAACCTGGAGCAGTCCCTCATGCAGTCACGCAGGCGGGGGCGGCAAAGAGCCTCCAGATTAGAAAGAATAATGCTAATAATACACCAAAATGTTTCTGAGCGTGAAGAGACGTTTCAGAAGTGGCTTTTCGTTTCAACATTCTTTCAGCAGTTCAGTCAACTTCTCGTAAAATTAATAGTAAATACTTTTTTAAGGGGTGTGTGTGCGCTGGTATTTTTGTGTGATTTGTTTGGTGTTGTTGAAATATGCTACCCTGGAAAATGCTCAGCTATAAATGCCATTCTTCATAAACATGAGCCGGGCTGCTGATACATGGCTTTGCAGTTCTCTTTGAACTGTGCTTTTGTTGCTTTCTGTGGCCTTCTTCCCTCAGAGCACGTGTCTGGGAACAAGAGCTGGAGACGCAAAGGTCACGACGTTGTCGTGGAAACAGAACCTCTCCTCGTGGGCAGAGCTGGCTAACAGCGACCCGCAGCCGCCCGGTGCCAGGCACTGTGCGGGTTTTGCCAGCATCTTCTCTCGTTAACCCTCCAGAAGCCCTCTTCAGTACTACCAGCCCCATTTTTAGAGTAGAAAACTGAGTGACACCAGCCAACTCTCTTGCCTAAAGTCGTGCCACTTCGAGGTGGCAAAATGGAGACGGGAATCAAATCTTATTCTCTGAACAACACTGCTTTTCCAGTTGGTCTGCCCCCACGCCCTAGGCGGGAGGAGAACGGGGGCCCACGTGGTTCCATTTCTCTGTAGCATCCCAGGGGCTGCAAATGGTGGTGTGGTCACTTTGACAATGATTCTTCCAGTTTCCGCACTTGACAGAATTCTCTGGCGACAAGTTCCCTGTCATGTGTATTGCTTTAAAGATTGTAACAGGGGCTAGACGAACCCAGAGGAACAGGCCAACATCTTCCTGGTGATCTTAACAATAACCTAAACTTTCAGAGTTTCCCGAAGAGTTGAAAAGAGGGAAAGCGTATGCGTGTGTGTGTATGTGTGCACGTGTGTATACAATGAACATGACTTGAAGCAATAGGGATGGGCAGGAGCTGGATGATAGAAGGAGCAAAGACCTCAAGAACTCCACTCAGAAACACGATAAACCCGAAGTTTGCACACACAGACCCCCCCCTCCCCCCACCGCTAGTACCATAGACTTCACCTGACCTATTTCTATAGATTCCCATTCTACACTTGTATGCACATCCATACCACACCATCTGTTTCACATATTTGCACCTCTGCAAAAATCCCATGATTTTCTGCAGGGCTCTAGTGGATGTTTGAAGCGGTCTAAAACCTTTTCTGTGTCAGATTATTTCTGGGGATCAAACTCCAGCTTCAGTTGGGCGAACACAGGCTGCCAGGTCAGGTGGGGTCAGCGTGTAGAATCCTCTGGGGACAGGGACTGCGTCAGCCACTACCCTCCCCATCCCGATACATACTTCCAATACACACACATCAGATTTTCCTCCTTACACCTGGGTACACGCTGTACTCGGCAAGAAAACTATTTGCAGCTTATTCAAGACAAGTTGGACCAAAGAATTGTTCATCTTACCTGGTGCCACTGCAGTGCTAAGTGAAAACAAGGCCTGGAAAATGCACCCAAAACGCCTGTCGACAGTTGTGGGTGGGAAGGGGGAGCTGATACTCTCTCAATTATTGTAGGCGTTTGCCCCAAGCCCATCTAACACTGTGTAACCCACAGAAGTTCCGGGACCTGTGGGACATAGCTGGGAACTTGTGAGAAACACAGAATCCCAAGCCCCACCCCAGACTAAAGAATCAGCACTTGAACAAATCTCAGGTGATTCACATAAAATTTAAGCTTGAAAAGCAGCTCTGCTCTAGAATCCAGAAGAGGCATCATTAACTCTGGTTTCACATTAGAATCACCTGTAGAGATTCTTAACCGGAACAAAAGATAGGCCCCACCATTAGATTTTGATTTACTCTGTCTGGGGTGTGGCCCAGGCAAAGGTGTATCTCAGAAGTTCCTCTGGAAGGTTGCCAGATTTCGCAAATAAAAATACAGAATACTCAGTTACATTTGAATTTTTGGATAAACAGGAAAAGGTTTTTTGTTTATTTTTTTCTACTGCAAGTATATCCTATGCAGTATTTGGGACATACTTACATTAAGAAATTATCTGTATTTACCTTAAACGTGAATCTTGTTGGCATCCTGTATTTCATTTGGTAAGCCAATCCCCAGGTGATGCTAATGTACGCTCAGGGTTGAGAACTTCTGCTGTAAAGAAAGCCTAGTTCTATGCAAATATTTGTCCTGGAATTTTCTGAATGGTCCTGATGTAAAATATTCTCTCCCATGCTGGTGATGAATCATACTTTTGGAAAAAAGGCCTTTCTCGTCATGACCCTGAGAAGCCATTAGGCCTATGAAAGTCCAGTAATGCTAGTGAATGGAGGAATCTAGTTGCCAGGTAACTTATATATACAGGATATGTCCTGTATTTAATGATTTTTGTCCTGTGTCATCTATTGGCTTCGTCAAGATCCCTTAAATGTCTTGTATTCAGCTATTGTTTTTTACTAGATTACAAAAATTTGGCAGTCAAAGCTATTTTTCAAATTTAATTGGGTGTCCTATATTTTTATTTGTGAGGTCTGGCAACTATGTGGAGAAACTACTCTGCTAAAATCCTGGGGATTGTATCCTGAGAAATTTGTCATCCCAGATTCGGTACTTGTCTCAACCTCTGTTGAAGTGTTTTACTTCAGTCCTCTGAACTTCAGCAGGTCAAGTCTGCTGAAAAAATGTGGCTACTCTACCAGCCAAGAATTTCAGTTCATTCTTTGCCGTTCCCGTTATTTAAGTTGAATTTAATAGTTTGGCACTTACCTCACTCATATATTACACATGGGATAAATTAATATTGACAGACATTTGTTGCTAATAAAATGATCCCAAACTTCTTGGTATTTTCTTTCTTGAGTTATTTTGAAAAGACTAAAATTAAGACAAGCAGTGGCTATAAAAACAGGGAACTGGGACCCACAGATAAACTGGGATGGACATGAAGTGACTATTCATGGGCTTCTGGCTCCCATATGGATACCAGGATTGTAGATGCTCCAGAAAAGAAGAGGAAGTTGATGGAGCTCAAGTGTGCTCAGCCAAATAACACAAACATTGTGGGAAACCCTCGGGGAGAGTCTTGGTTGGGACCCAGTTGGCTGGGGGTTGTGGCGTAGGGGAGGCGATGACGACCTTATGCTAGAGAGAACATGGGGCACAGCTGATGCACCAACCAGCCTGTAAGAGAGAGCTGTTGTTTGTGTCATTTTCTCTCCCTCCCATTCCCTGGCATTATTTCTATATCCATCCTCACTGCAGGACAGGAAGCAGCAGATACAAGGTTGCAAGCTGGAATTTCAGGTTGGAAAATTATCCCAGTAGGCATCAAGAAAGCCAAAAGAGAAGGAAAAATTAAGAGAACGATTGGAAGCTTTGAAAGGTAAACATGGAAGTGTCACATCTTTCTAATAGGAATCTCAAGGGGAAGAATGAGAGGAATCAGAGGGAAGGAAACAGCATATAAAGCAGAAAACACACAAGCACATGTTCAGAGGATTTTAATAACATGATTAAGAAGTGCTGATATATATTAATAAAAGCTCTACACTATATATTCTATAATATAAGCACTAACATATATATATATACATATATATATATGTATATATATATATACCTTCATTATCCACAAACAAAATTAATATCCTTCCAAGCCCATATAAAACTTCACAAAAATTGGATACATTCTTGACTGCAAAAAAAAGATTCAAGACATCTCAAGGCATCAACATCATGCAGACTAACTTCTCTGAACCAGTGCAGTGAAATTCAAGATCTATAAAATGATAGCTTTTTAAAAAATTCCATGTATCTGGAAACTAAAGAAAAATACTGACTTCTGAGGAAGATGGTGGAGTAGGAGTATCCAGAGTTCACCTCTTTCCACAGATAAACTAAACAACACCCACATCAGTGTAAATAACCCAGAAAACAACCCAAAGACTGGAAGAATATATTCTCCACAGCTAAATGTAGGGAAAGGGCCACACTAAAGACAGTAGGAAAGATGGAGATGTGGTCGAAAGCTAAAGGGACCTGCAGGACCGTTGGTGGAAGGGAGGAGTACCACCTGTGGTGAGAGGGGAGAGAAACAGACCCTCATACCAGGCACCCACACAGGGAACCCCTATGGGGAAGATGAATCCCTATGACATTTGGCTTTGAAAACCAAAAGAGCATAATTTTGTGAATTCTTACAATCAGCAGGGCCTAACACACAGAGCTTAAAAAATCAGCAGACTGGGCTTTAGGAGAGCTGGAGGGCAACGGGCAACTGAGTCCCCACCCTTGAAGAGACAGCACAAAAAATAGCCCATGGAGATACAACATAGAAGAAGCAATTTGAAAAATAACTGGGTTAAATGAAAGAGAGTTTTGTTTACTAATCTCAGGGTGTATGGTAGAGGAGCAGGGTTCCTCGGGAGACTTGTCTAGCAACAAAGGAGCTGGGGTACACCAGTCCCGCCTCCCTGACACCAGCCCAGGCACACAGATGCCTGCAGGAATCAGCGTGGTACAAATACTAGCTACCTAACTTGCTAACAGCAGCCCCCTTAGTCAGGCCTTGGTTCTAGGTCTCCTCCCACAGCAGACAATTGAAAACCTTGCTACCACATGTTTCCCCCCACCACCCTACCCAAACTCAAGCTTTTACAGATCTGATCCCTCCAACCCAGCAGACCTTGGTCTCACCAGCTGCTGTGGACCTGCATGAAACTTGCTGGCACTGGGAGCCCAGTCCCCATGTTCTCCTATGAACTTGCCCCCTCTAGAACATCCTTAGCTGGAGCCCTTCCAAAGTGGTGTCACAAGTGTATAAGTTCAGTGTATAAGCAGGTCTGAGAGGGTCCAGGACCACTCCAAAGTAACTCCCACCCTGGGAAGAGGAGAAGATAGCCACACACCAGTCAGACTTTGCCCAGCAGTGAATGGGGGAAGACATCTCGTCTGACTGCAGGCTCTGCCCACCAACAAAAGTTTCTCATGGGACATCACAGGGAAAGCTTCCTGCAGTTCAGTGCTACTATATCTCTGGCAAATGCCAGGTCTGTCACAACTCAATCTCAAGGTGTCCCCATACTGGCCTACTAATAGCACAGGGACTAAACTTTGTCCATAACAGGCAAAGAGAGCCATTGCAGACTACTGAAGGAAATAGCAGCTTAGCTGCAATAGATGGGCCCAGAAACACACATAGGAAACATAGGCCCCTGAAGGGCCAGGTTTTGGTGAACAGGGGACATTGTACTGCAAGACACTAAAGTACTTCTTCTTCATAAGGCCACTACTTTCAAGAGTAGGAGACATAAATGACTTTCCTAACAGATAGAAACAACACAGAGTTAGACAAACTGAAGAGACAGAGAAATATGTCACAAATGAAAGAACAGAACAAAATCACAGCAAGAGACCTAAATGAACCAAAGGTAAGTAATATGACTCATAGAGAATTTAAACTAATGGTCATAAAGATACTCACTGGACTTGAGAAGAGACTGGAGGACATCAGTGAGATCCTTAATGAGATCAAAAAAGAACCAATCAGAGATGGAGAACTCAATAACTGTAATTAAAAATACACTAGATGGAATAAATAGTAGACTAGAGGAATCAAAGGAAAGGATTAGCGACCTTGAAGACAGAGTCATGGAAAACAATCAAGATGAACATGAGAAAGAAAAAACAATGACAACAAATGAAAATAGACTTAAGCAACTCAGTGACACCATTAAGTGTCATAACATTCACATTATAGGGATCCTAGAAGGAGAAGAGAGAGAAAAGGGGGCATAAAATTTATTTGAAGAGTAAGAGCTGAAAACCTCCCAAATCTGGGGAAGGAAACAGAAATCCAGATCAGAAGTCACAGAGGGAGTGCCTGTGTCACTCAGTTGGTTAAGCATCTGGCTTCAGCTCAGGTCATGATCTCATGGTCTGTGAGTTCAAGCCCCATGACAGGCTCTGTGCTGACAGCTTCAGATTCTGTGTCTCCCTCTCTCTATGCCCCTCCCCCATTCTCTCTCTCTCAAAAATAAATGAACATTTAAAATAAAATTTTTTTAATAAATAAAAAAAAGAAGTCACAGAGAGTCCCAAACAAAACCAACACAAGGAGGTCCATGCCAAGATACATAATAATTAAAATGGCAAAACATGGTGATAAAGAGAGAATTTTAAAAGCAGCAAGAGAGTGGGATGCCTGGATGGCTCAGTTGGTTAAGCGTACAACTTCAGCTCAGGTCATGATCTTGCGGTTTGTGAGTTCGAGCCCCACATGGGGCTCTGTGCTGACAGCTCAGAGCCTGGAGCCTGCTTCAGATTCTGTGTCCCTGCTCTCTGCCCCTCCCCGACTCATGCTCTGTCTCTGTCTCTCTCTCTCTCTCTCTCTCTCAAAAATAAATAAACATTAAAAAAAAAAGGCAGCAAGACAGGGCCGCCTAAGTGGCTCAGTTGGTTAAGGGTCTGACTTTAGCTCAGGTCTTGATTTCACGGTTCATGAGTTCAATACAATCTCAACAACATATTAGCCAAATGAATCCAACAATATATTTAAAAAGTCATTCACCATGATCAAGTGGGATTTATTCCTGGGATGCCAGGGTAGTTCAATATTTGCAAATCAATCAAGATGATACTTCACATCAACAAGAGAAAAAAATTTAAAAAATATGATCATTTCAATAGATGCACAAAATGCATCTGACAAAGTACAACATTCATTCATGATAAAAATCCTCAACAAAATAGGTTTAGAGGGAACATACCTCAACATAATAAAGGCCATATATGAAAAACCCACAGCTAACATCATACTCAATGGTGAAAAACTGAGAGCTTTCCCCCTAAGATCAGAAATAAGACAAGGATGTCCACTCTCACCACTTTTATTCAACATAGTACTGAAAGTCCTAGCCACAGCAATCAGATAAGAAAAAGAAATAAAACGCATCCAAATTTGTAAGGAAGAAGTAAAACTTTCATTATTTGCAGAGGACATGAGGATATGATACTATACATGAAAAACCCTTATAGACTCCACCAAAAAACTAGTAGAACTGATAAATGAGTTCAGTAAGGTCACATGATACAAAATCAATATACAGATATCCAATGCATTTCTGTATAGTATAATGAAGTATACTAATAATGAAGTAGCTGAAAGAGAAATTAAGAAAACAATCTCATTTACAATTACACCAAAAGTAACAAAATAACCTAGGAATAAACGTCACCAAGGAGGTGAAAGACCTGTGGTCTTAAAACTATAAAACATTGATAAAGAAACTGAAGATGACACAAACAAATGGAAAAATATTCCATGCTCACAGATTGGTAGAACAAATGCTGTTAAAATGTCCCTACTACCCAAAGCAATCTACAGATTTAATGCAATCCCTATCAAAATACCAACAGCATTCTTCACAGAACTACAACAAATAATCCTAAAATTTATATGGATCCACAAAAGACCTTGAATAGCCAAAGCAATCTTGAAAAAGAAGAACAAACTGGAGGTATCACAATCCCAGGTATAAAGAGATACTAGTGAGGTCCCTTGGTGGTGCAGTCAGTTAAGCATCCAACTCTTGATCTCGGCTCAGGTCATGATCTCACGGTTCATGAGTTTAAACCCCACATTGGGCTCTGTGCTGATGGTACAGAGCCTGCTTGGGATTCTGTCTCTCTTTCTCTCTGCCCCTCCACCACTTGTGTTCTCTCTCTCTCTTAAAATAAACTTTTAAAAAATGTAAAGAGATACTACCAAGCTATATTAATCAAAACAGTATGGTACTGGCACAAAACAAGACACATAGATCAATAGAACAGAATAGAAAGCCAAGAAATAAACCCATAATTATATGGTCAATTAATCCTTGACTAAGGAGGCAAGAATATGCAATGGGAAAAAGACAGTCCTTCAACAAACAATATTGGGAAAACTGGACTGCTATATGCAAAGAATGAAACTTGACCACTTGCTTACACTATAGACAAAAATAAACTCAAAATGGATTAAGGACCCAAATATGAGGCCTGGGACTATAAGAATCCTAGAAGGGAGTACAGGTAGTAATTCCCTGACATTGGCCATAGCAACATTTGTCTAGCTATGTCTCCTGAAGCAAGAAAACAAAAGCAAAAATAAACTTTGGGACTACATAAAATAAAGAGCTTCTGCACAACAAAGGAAACCATCAACAAAACTAAAAGACAACCAACTGAATAGGAGAAGATATTTGCAAATGACTTATCCAATAATGGGTTAGCATCCAAAATACATAAAGAACTTATACAACTCAACACCCAAAACACAAATAATCCAATTAAAATAGGCAGAAGACATGAGCAGATAGTTCTGCAAAGAAGACACACAGATGGCAAATAGACACATGAAAAGATGCTCAGCATCACTCATCATTAGGGAAATGAAAATCCGAATGACAATGTGACATCACCTTACCCACCAGAATGGCTAAAATCAATAACACAAGAAACAAGGGTTGGTGAGGATGTAGAGAAAAAGGAACCCTCATATACTGCTGGTGGGAATGTAAAGTGGTACAGCCACTGTGGAAAACAGTATGGAGGTTCTTCCAAAACTTAAAAATAGAACTGCCATAAAATTCAGTAATTCCACTATGGGATATTTACCCAAAGAATACAGAAACACTAGTTCAAAAAGATATATGCGCCCCTATGTTTATTGCAGCATTATTTACAATAACCAAATTATGAAAGCATCTCAAATGTTCATCAACAGATGAATGGATAAAGAAGTGGTATATATACACAATGGAATATTACTCAGCCACTAAAAGAAGGAAATCTTGCCATCTGTAGCAACATGGATGGACCGAGAGGGTATAATGCTAAGTGAAAGAAGTCAGAGAATGACAAATACCATACGATTTCACTCATATGTGGAATTTAAGAAACAAAACAAACAAACGAAGAAAAATAGAGACATCCCACAAAACAGACTCTTAACTATAGAGAACAAATAGAGAATAAACTGATGGTTACCAGAGGGGAGGTGGGTGGGGAATAGGTGAAAAAGGTAAAGGGGATTAAGAGTGCACTGACCTTGATGAGCACTGAGTCACATACAGAATTGCTGAATCACTATATTGTACCTCTGAAACTAATATAACACTGCATGTTAGCTATACTGGAATTAAAAGAAAAATAAATAAGAAAGAAGATACTACTAAGCAACATTTAAGTGTAACTGCAAATCAGATAGGAAGTTACTAAAAACATGGAATTTTATGGCGCGGAAAGCACGTACATTTCAACATCAGTAGGATGCAGTTAAAGCAGTGTTTAGAGCACTAGTGAAATCTTTAAATATAGGTGACAAAAAATAAAAAAGATGGAAAATGAGCTAGGTATTCAACTCAGGAAGACAACGAGTAATAGAGCATACATCAAGAAGAAGGAAAAAATAAGAAAAATAAGGGATGTAAACAGTGAGAGAGGCAAAGAAAGAGAATAATGATAGGAAAAATGAAAACCAGTTTTTTGAAAAGTTCATTAGGTTGATTAAATGTGGGGAGGGAATTGCAAATAATTTAAAGAGAGAATGAATATAATGATAGAAATCTCTGTTTTTTAAATTCTTAATAAAAACAACTAAAAGCCAACATACTTGAAATATATATATTAGTAGAAAACTAGCTAATAGAACGATAGACAGATGGATAGCTATTATGACAGTGGTTCTCAAAATGTGGTCTTACGATCAGTATTAGCATCACCACCTGGGAAATTCTGAAAAATGCATATTCTTGTGCCCCTTTCCAGATCTACTGAATCAGAAACTGGGAGTGGGGTCCGGAATCTGAATTTTAACATGTTTCCCCTTCTCACCCCAGGTGGTTGAGACCTGCTAGAGCTTGAGCACAGATGCTATGGGGGAAAAAGCAGGGGAATGGCATGTAGTGAAGGATATTTGCTATTTTTAAAAGAATTAAGGAAGGCTTCATCGATACGGGTGACTTTAGAGTAGAGCACCTAAAAGAGATAAGGGACAGAATAAAGCAGACATACGAGTAAAAAGTGCTCTAAGCAGACAGAATGGCAAGTGCAAAGGCCCTGCACGAGGCAGGATCATAATGTGTCCAAGGAAAAGCAAAGAGGTCAGTGTAGCTGCAGCAAGTGAGCCCGGGAGAGAGTACCAGAAATTAGAAAGGTAACATGGGAAGGGCCTGGGGGACAGATCCTATTAGACCTATACCTGATTAACTCACTAGATGAAAACGTTTCCCTTCACCCCAGCGGGACTTTGGTGGACCAGCTAATCTCATTCCATAAGGACTCCTGAAATCATCTGCCACAGAAAGAATTTTATGTGGGGAATTGATTACAAAAGGATGAAAGAATGGAGAAGCCACACATATGGGTCAAACATACACGGGGCAAACATATATGGGGCATCTCAGAACTCCCCCAAATCTCCCACCCCAGCAGCCTGATTCCTGGCCAGGCTGTCCATGGGTGTCCTTGGGGCAGTTCTTGGTTGCCACACTATCTGGATGAGCTCTTGCCCCTCACTTCTAAGGAATGGCAGGAATTTTCAACAAGGTTGCTTATTCTTCCTTCATCTAGGAGAGAAGGCAAAATTACTTCTAGAAATAGTAGCAAGCTGACCCAGAGGGCAGAATGTTCTTTAAATCCCCCCTTTCTGGGCACCGCCCCTTTCTTCTCATCTTCTCCATGACAATTTGGTTGAGGGTAACTCACATTTCTATGGCTCTCTGGGGTCACAGTCAGTTGGGTGGGAAACAGCAGCAGCCGGGCGGATTCCAGTTCTCACAGAACTGTCAGCCTTAGTTTTTCTTTGCTGAGAAGCAGCAAACCTCATGGTTAATTAAGAGCAGAGACAGGGCAGAGAGAAGGGCCCAGATGCCAATTCTGGCTTTGCAGGTTACAGGCTTGGACAAGCCAGTTAACAGAGCCTCTTTCTCTGGGTCTTTAAAACTAGTCAATCAAATTGACCTCACTGAACCTTTCAGAATTGAAAGTAGACAGCATGCATAGAGCCTAGTACTTTGCCTCACACACATATTCAGTAACTGTAGAGCTGTTGTCATCACTGAATTTATTATCTTTAATGGCACACCCCAAGTCGGACCCCAGCACTCTGACAATGGGAGGGTCCTGTTTTCCTTGTGCACAAATCCTGGACCCATTTATAGCCTCAGACCCATGGATAGCACTCTACAGCATTCTTGTCAGTTCTTCTCTCCATTGCTGGTGGGGCTGGAGTGAAGGTTGGAGGGAACCAGGAGAACCCCTGCAGACTGGCTTTCCTCAGTCTCTCAGGACAGAGGGGGGTGGCACCTGGGGAAGTCAGGGCACCTCTGCCCTTCCTGTTCAGACTTGGGTGGCATTTCTTGCAGAGGCTGCATTTCCTCTGTGGCTTCGCCTCCTGCCTGACAATCCCTGGCCTCCACGGAGTGATACTGATCCCTAGGCTTTGGTAACATTGCTTCTTTCCTTTGTCCATATCACTTAGGGAGTGGCCATGAGTTTTCTGCTCTTTCCTATCTTTGGGTTACTTCTACTCTTTGTTTAGTTTCCCCAATCCTCTACCCCTTTGTAACTGTTCCCTGAATTTGATTCTTTCTGTGGTAATGTCTAGACTGGTTTCCATATTCCTGGCTAGACAGATATGCATGTGTTCTCATTAACATTTGCTTCCTTATTTGGGCTTGCTCTGAATCTTCCATTCCTTCTTGACTACGTGGAGAAACAAGTAACAACAGCAAAAGCAACACTAGCTCCTGAGGAAAGCCCTCAGTACATTTATTTTAGGCTTTCCCTTAGCCCGGCCACAGCTAAAAATGATGAGCTTTCCCTTGTCCCCAGCTGTGACCTAAACTAGGGTTAATCTTGGAACAAGTAGAGAGACCAATAGACTGGCAGGAATATTTGTACTCAATACTAGAACAATAGGTAGAGAAAGGATGACTTATTCAAAATGGAAAAGGCTTTCTTGGCATTGAAAATGCCAGGTTCCTGATTTCAACTTACTACAAAGTTAAAATAATCAAAACAGTGGTACTGGCATAAGGATAGACACATCATGCAATGATTGAATAGGATCAATAGCCCAGAAATAAACCTTCACATTTTTGTTCAGTTGATTTTCAACGAGGGTGCCAAGAACATTCGATGGGGAGAAGACTCTCTTTTCAAACAAAGGTGCTAGGAAAACTGAATACCCAATTGCAAAAGAATGGAGTTGGACTCTTCCTTCACACCATATGCAAGAGTTAGCTCAAAATGAATCCACGACCTAAATTTAAGAGCTGAAACTGTAAAACTCTTAGAGGAGGGGCATCTGGGTCACTCAGCTGGTTAAGCATTCGCCTTCAGCTCAGCTCACGATTTCCTGGTTCATAGGTCTGAGCCCCACATCGGGCTCTGTGCTGACAGCTCAGAGCCTGGAGCCTGCTTCGGATTCTGTATCTCCTTCTCTGTCTGTCCCTCCCCTGCTCACCCTCTGTTCCTCTATCCTTCAAAAATAAATAAACATTTTTAAAAATTTTTTTAAAATAATAAAAATAAAACTCTTAGAGGAAACATAGGAAAATCTTCATGACTTTGGATTGGACAATGTTTTCTTATGCGTGACACCAAAGCACAGGCATCAACAAAAAAATAAATAAATTAGACTTCATTAAAATTAAAAACTTTGTGCACCAAATGACACTGTTATAAGAGTGAAAATATGCCCCACAGGAAGAAAATATTTGCAAATCGTATATTTGATAAGGAATTAATACCCAGAAGACAGAAAGAACTCCTACAATTCAATAAAAAGACAAAAATTTAAAAACAGACAAAGGACTTGAGTAAACACTTTTCCAAGGAAGATATAAATGGCCAATAAACACAAGAAAGAAATGTTCCATATCATTAGTCATTAGGGCAAAACAAATCAAAACCATGATGGAATGGAAAATAAGTGTCGGTGAGGATGTGGAGAGATTAGAACCCTTGCACATTGCCAGTGGGAATGTAAAATGGTGTAGTCGCTGTAGAAAAAGCCTGGTATTTTTGCAAAAAGTTAAACATAAAACTACCATATGATCCAGCAGTTTCTCTCCTAGGTATATACCCGAAGGAACTGAAAAGAGGGGCTCCAACAGATTATTTGCTTGCCAGTGTTGATAGTAACATTATTTACAACAGCCAAAAGGCAGACACAACCCACCTCCATCAACAGATAAATGCATAAACAAAATGGGGTATTTACATGCAATGGAATATTATTCAGTGATAAAAAGAAACAAAATTCTGGGACGCCTAGGTGGCTCAGTCAGTTAAGTGTCTTGACTCTTGATTTCGGCTCAGGTCATGATCTCATAGTTCGTGAGATCGAGTCCCACACTGGGCTCTGTGCTGACAGCATGGAGCCTCACTGGGATTCTCTCTATCCCTCTCCCTCTCCCTCTCTCTTTAAAAATAAATAAACTTAAAAAAAAAAAGAAACAAAATTCTGATACATGCCACAATACGGATGAACTTGAAAATATTATGCTAAGTGAAAGAAGCCAGGCATGAAAAGGACAAATAATATATGATCTACTTATATGAAATATCTAGAATAAGAAAACTCAGAGAAACAGAATGTAAATTAGAGTTCATGAAAGGCTGGAGGGAAAAGAAAATGGCAAGTTTGCTTAAGAGGCGTAGAGTTTCTATTTACAGTGATCAAAATGTTTTAGGGATAGGTAATGCTGATGGTTGCACAACATGGTGAATGTAATTAAGGCCACTGAGTTGTACATTTAAAAATGGCAAATTTTATGTTATATATATTTTATCACAATAAAAAAAATGAGGTCTGTTAGGCTGATGGACTGGATGTGAACGGAGATAAAAGTGATTTATATGAATTTCATGATCGCCCATCCCTGCAATCCCTGCCGAGTCTCATAGGGTCAGCTCTGCACTCTTCTCTCCCAGGTAGGTGTCTTGAGTCAAGTCTATAATTGAGGATTTTTGTACAGAGAGGGGGTGCAGGCTTCTGGGAAAGTTGTGATGTGTATGAAGAAGGAGCGGGGGCAGTCAACAGGATAGAAGCATGCCGTTTTGGGGATAGAGAGGAAGAGGGTTTCAGCTGCTGCTGTGAGGAGAAATTTGGGGGGGAAAGGCAAGATGTCTAAAGCGGTTAGTAGGCACCCTTTAAGAAAATTTATAATAATGACGGCTCTTATTTTTCAAGGAGGGTCAGCTCAGGATTGCTATTTCTTTGAATGCAACACTGTAAGGACAGAGCTACAAGGAATGTTTGATTTTGTGCAATCTATGTGCACAACAGACAAATGGACATTTGTCCCCAGAAGGAGGCGGCCCAGCCCCACCCCAGCTGTAACATTTTTAACCAATAAACTCAGGGCTTCATATCTGTAAGTACTAGAGGCAAGACTGCTGCCAACAACAACAAAAATGTTCCTTCAGGAACATTTGTGAAGCAAAATTCGCTTGTCAGACACCATTTTGCTCTCAGAGGCACACTTTTCAGTGTTAACATTCCAAGAATTCTAGTAGGTGCTTTCCAAATTTGCTCCAAACTCAGGTTTCTTTCCTGACAGGCCCTCCCACCCACAAACACACATTCATTCTTGTTTCGGCCTTTGACCTGTCCTTTCCCCAGATCTGTGACATTCTCCCACCTGGAATATCGTCTCTACTCAGATAAATCCCACCCAGCCCTGAAACCCCCATCCCTCTTGAAACCCTCTCCAGACCCCAAGTTGCAGCTGCAGTGATGTCTCCTTCCCCTGATCTCCTCTAGTCATCCTCTTTTCTATGTCACATCTTAGCCCTTAGTAATGTTCTGATTCCTATTGTTCTCTCACTGGTACCAGGACAGCCTGTCATTCCCTTGCAGGTAAGGCCAACAGCAAACATTTATAGAGCTTTTGAAACAGACTGTAGCCTAGCACTATGCCAGGCATATGAGAGGTACTCAGTGAACTTGTTTCTTTGTTTTGAGTTGGTCCACATGGTCTTGCCTTTTCTTAATCTTTACCCTCACACCACGACCACCACATACATGCTTCTTTTCTCTCCTGGTTCCTCATTTTTAATTGTATAATATGAAGTCTTGTCACATACTGCAGGTTGCTCTGTAAAGTGATTTGCCAGGGCCAGGTGTTATTAACTATGCCAGGACAGTTCCTGGAGTTGGCTTTCTGACAGCCAGTCTTTCACCTTCCTTGTTGGCAGAGCCCCAGTTTTGTCTGGGTACCAATGTGCTCACCCCAGGAGATGAGTGTAACTGGTCTAAACCATTTATAAAGGCTTATTCCGCTTTACCTGCAAAGCTAGTAGCAGTCAGGTGACCAAATTCTAGGTCAGGTGACTCAGTAAGATATAAGTCAGTTGGAGGTTTCTGGGAAAAGATTTTCTTCTTGAAAAAGCAGCCAGTCACAGCATGAAAGCTCTTTGCCTTCTTCTCTCCCTTTCTGTTTAAAAGGATGGCATGAAAAGATTTTGGAGGCCCAGCAGCCATCTTGTAACCATGAGAGAAATGTAGTTCACAAACAGAGGCTAGCAGAGAGCATCTGGATGGAGCGTGGCAACTTACCTTGGAACCTTTTCTTTTTTAGCTTTTTGGTGTGAGAAAAATGCATACCTAAATTAATTGCAAATGCCTGTAGTGTTACCCTCACTTTTTGCTCCAGACCTTTAAGAGCAGCCCAGGTGGACCTGGCTAATGACCACAAACCCAGTGTGCAGCTCTCCTTTCTCCTTCTGCTCCCCTTCCCTCCTCCACCCTGTAAAGCTGAAAGATAGAACCTTGGGACATGATGGACATGAATTCAAACAGAGCCTATCTCTGTGACGTTCCTGACAAGGTCAGCTATTTACAAGCTAGACATTATTCTAAGAACTAATGAAATCACCAGGAATGTTTTGAGACCTCAGACTCAACAAACTTGAGACTTTTTTTGGACTTATCAAACCTATTACAAAAAATGCACTTGTGATAAGCACTATGAATTGAACCATCTGGTCATGTAAACTTGCAGAATGATAAGTAAGGGTGGAGGAGAAAGTGGAACAAGGGTGTAAGAGGAGATTTTGGTCTTGTTTCCATTTGATCTTTAATGTCTTCTTTTGCTTAAATTATTAATAGTGAGGTTCTTTTGCTTTTGCTTTTTTAACAGATTTCTTCTCCTCATTAAGGTGATGATCTCAAATTTGGAGAAGCCAAGAACTGTTTAGCCTCGAACAATTTTTCTTTAGAAACATAAAACCAAGGACCTTCTGATCTGGCACATCAAGAGTTATTTGACAATAATTAAAAACCCCATAATATCTTCCTTGACTTACCCATAAACAGCCCAGGCTGTGCACTCTGATAGCTAATCTTTGATAGGTTTATTCCTTTGCCTACATGAGGGAAGTATTTTTCTTCTCCAAGTACTAATCAACTGGCAGCTAGTGAAAGACAGTGTCCCCAACACCCACACACGCCAAAGGGATTTTTTTAGTACTTTGCAAATCAAAAGCTTTTAAATCACGTTTAATAAAGGGAAGTTTTAAGACTTTTATATGGAGCTTTTATGTTTTTTTAAACATTCTTTTGGAATAAGATTCAAATCTTTGGCACACTAAAGATGTACCTCAAGTATAAACTACAACCATTTGTATTATTTGAGGAAATGAGTACTTTTGCTGAACTATAAGGCTATTTCAGAACCTAGTGAGGAGTCTTGGTGTAAGGGAGTAGAGAGGGGTGCTTTTGAACAATTCACATAGCCAGGATCCCAATCAACAAGTGAGTAATAGAAACAAGGATTCAGTTCACAGAAGGGCAAATACAAATAACTGAACACTAAAATGTTCAGAAACCTTGCATTCTAAAAAAAAACAAAAGAAAGAAAAAAAGTAAATTAAAATGACAAAATGAGATACAATTTTTTACCTATCAAATTTTGGAAGAATTAAATGTAAATATATATATATATATGTGTGTGTGTGTATATATATATATATATATATATATACACATATATATATATACACATATATATATACATACATATATATATATAGGTATGTGTGTATATATATGTATATATAGGTATGTGTGTATATATATATGTATATATGCATATATATATATACATATACACACACACAAATACATATCATATACACACACACACATATATATCAATATCAAATACAGGATTATGATAAAAAGGTATAAATTGGTACATTTCTGGCAAGATATTGGGCCATTTCCATTAAGAATGTTTAAAATACCCATACTTTTTTTTTTTTTTTTTTTTACCCAGGATTAATTTCTAGGAATCTTCATGTAGTAGACAAGGATTTAGGTGATGCTCTGCTCACAATACCACCCTGGTGGCTATGTGTGTATGTGCATGTATATTTGTGTGTGTCCCTTACCTATTGATTGATTTGGTCTGACCTCGGCCAGTCAGAACTCCTCCCAGGCTCCTTCCAATAATCCCATTTTTGCATAACTAGCCAGAGTTGTGAATATACTTTAAAAATATTTATATTCCTTGATATAATGTTTCTACTTTTAGGAATCTGGTCTATGAAATTAGTCTGAAATTTGGACACAAAGAATACCAGGGTTATTTATAATATCACAAAGCAAAAAAATCTAAGTGCTCAAAGGCTGGTGAATAATTAGTAAATTATAATTCAGACATACAAATTAAAAATTATGAAGCCATTTAAAACTATGTTTCCAAAGACATTTTAATGACATGAAGAAATGCTTATGATGTCATGTCAGGTGAAAAATAAAATTGTATAAAATTATAAATATAGCATGATGTCAACCACATGTTATATATACATGTGCTTTAAAATGAACAGAGAATATGCAATGGGAAAGAGAGTCTCTTCAATAAATCATGCTGGGAAAACTGGACAGTGACATGCAAAAGAATGAAACTGGACCACTTTCTTACACCATACATAAAACTAAACTCGGGGCGCCTGGGTGGCTCAGTCGGTTAAGCGTCCGACTTCAGCTCAGGTCATGATCTCACGGCCTGTGAGTTCGAGCCCCGCATCGGGCTCTGGGCTGGTGGCTCAGAGCCTGGAGCCTGCTTCTGATTCTGTGTCTCCCTCTCTCTCTGCCCCTCCCCCATTAATGCTCTGTCTCTCTCTGCCTCAAAAATAAATAAACGTTAAAAAAAAAATTAAAAAAAAAATACACAACTATGGACATTTGCATCAGAAAATAATTTAAAAAAAAAAAAAAAAACTAAACTCAAAATGGATTAAAGACTTGAATGTGAGACCTAAAACCATAAAAATCCTAGAGGAGAACACAGACAGTAACCTCTTTGATACTGGCTGTGATGACTTCTTTCTAGATAGGTCTCCTGAAGCAAAGGAAACAAAAGCAAAAATAAATTACTGGAATTACATCAAAATGAAACGCTTCTTCACAGCAAAGGAAGGAAGCAATCAACAAAACTACAAGGCAACCTACTGAATGGGAGAAGATATTTGCAAATGACATATCTGATAAAGGGTTAGTATCCAAAATATATAAAGAACTTATACAACTCAACACCCAAAACACAAATAATCCAATTAAAACAGGCAGAAGACATGAGCAGACAGCTCTCTAAAGAAGACATACAGATGGCCAACAGACACGTGAAAAAATGCTCAACATCACTCGTCATCAGGGAAATGCAAGTCAAAACTATAATGAGATATCACCTCACACCTATCAGAATGGCTAAAATCAACAACACAAGAAACAACAGGTGTTGGCGAGGATGCAGAGAAAGGGGAACCCTCTTGCACTGTTGGTCGGAATGCAAACTGGTGCAGCAGTCAGAAAACAGTAGGGAGGTTCCTCAAAAGCTAAAAATAGAAATACCCTATGATCCAGCAATTGTGCCACTAGGTATTTACACAAAGGATACAAAAATACAGATTCGGAGGGATACACGTACCCCTGTTTATAGCAGCATTATTTACAACACCTAAATTATGGAAACAGCCCGGGTGTCCATCAATTGATGAGTGGATAAAGAATATGTAATACACACACACACACACACACACACACACACACACACACACACACAAAACACGCAATGGAATATTATTCAGCCATAAAAAAGAAATCTTGCCATTTGCAATGAAACGGATAGAGCCAGAGAGTATTATGCTAAATGAAATAAGTCGGTCAGAGAAAGACAAATACCATATGATTTCACTCACATGTGGAATTTAATAAACAAATGAGCAAAGGGAAAAAAGAGAGAGAGAGGGAAGGGGGGAGAGAGAGAGAAAGAGAGAGAGCGAGAGAGAGAGAGAGAGAGAAATTAAGAAACAGACTCCTAATTACAGAGAACAAATTGATGGTAACCAGAAGGGACATAAGTAGGGGCATAGGTTAAATAGATGATGGGGATTAAGGAGTGCACTTATGCTGAGCACCGAGTATTGTATGGAAGTGTTGAATCACTATATTGCACACCTGAAACTAACATAACACTGTATGTTAATTAACTGGAATTAAAATAAAAACTTAAACAAAAGAGAAACTTCCCCAGGGAAAAGAGTGAACAGACAGAAATGCAACAAAACAGTTATCCATGGCAGTAACATTGAGTGATTCTGGTGTTCTTTTATCCTTTTTCAATTTCCAAATTTTCAACAATGTACATCTATTACTTTTATAGTCAGAAAAAAATAGATCTTATTTTAAGAAATTAGAATTAGGTAAAAACTTTGTTTTACTTGCATTCACTCACAGTGAATGAAATGCAGTTCAATTGGACAGCGTGGGGCAGTGGCAACCAGCCAGCTTCACAATAAAGTCACTTGGGGCACTTTTATCTATTTACCATTTTTTCTTTGACGATGACTTTATTTTCTAAAGTCGAAGATGAGCTAAGTTCACCATGTGCTCACTAAAAAGCGTTAATGTTTCATCAGGTTCCTGACATCTTGCTCCCATCCCCCCTCACAGCTGGGCCACGTGCCTGCCACCTGCAGGCTCAGTCCCACTGCTGTCACGTGGGCCAATCCTGGCTTTGGAAGCAAGGGCTGAACTAGGCTCCATATGACACTGAAGGTCTTAGCATTAAGACTTACTACTGGCTACTGCAGACATTATCTGGGTCCAGTAATTTGCTTTGCCCTGACTAACCATCTGACTCTCTTTTGCTCCATACCACAGCCTTTCCAGATCTAGGGCTTGGCCTGTCTCTCCCATTTCATTTTCTCTTTCTCTACCACAAAGTTTAGGATCCACTAATAAGCTTTCCAGGTGTTTCTTACTGTCAGATTGCACGTTAGGCCATGGGGAGCTTCAAAATTATACCCTATGCCCAAATGACTCTAATCTAATTCATTGGTGGGGAGAAGGAAGACTGGAATCAGCATTTGGAAAGCTCCCCAGGTGACTTTTATGGAAAGCCAGGGTCTAGAACCACTGATTTCTTTGGATTAAATCTGTATAGTTAAAGCCTGCTAAGTATGAAGGGTTCAAAGGAATGATTAAAACTGATGAAAATAGTTATCTGTCCATTCTGGCATGATTTCCCAGCCCTCATGTCATTCTATACCTCCTCCATGACTTTAGCTAGTTTCTCTACCCCTATAACTAGAACCATTTCTGGCTCCCAAGCTCCAGACTATATTTCCATATTCCCACTGGCCATCCACCAGTCTGCCCCATAGATCTGTAACTCCCCATATCCCAGACTGGCTAGTTAGTCCTCTCTCCCTGGCCTCTCACCATGCTAGGTCACATCAATGATGACACCGCCACCCATGCTACTCCCAAGCTCAACATCTCTGATTCATCTCCAACTTATTCGTTTATCTGTAATATCAAATTCTATGGAACACGGGTCATAAATATATTAGCTTTCAAAAGTCAGTCTGGAGAAGGAAATGCAAGAGTCTGGGTGTGATACAGAAAAAAAGAGAATACATTCAAGATCAAAATGCATTCAACGCTCAATTTGTAAAACACTGCAGGTCAATGCCTCACTTTATGGATGGCGTCTCTCCCTCATCTGTATCTCTTTCCTGACTCTATCTTCTCTGCTTCCTTCTTTCTGCCACATAGACCCTTGTTGTTTCTTACCTGAGCTACTGGGACAGCCTGACTTCTGTGTGTCCTCCACAGTAATGCCCAAGTCCTCACTACCCAGACTACTAGTCTGACCTTAGAGCCTGTCTGCCCAGGTGTGACTCCCACCTCCACCAGTCCAGTGTGATCCACTGTGATCCTGGGCAAGTGACCTAACCTCTCTGTGCTTCAGTTTCCTCATCTATAAAATGGGAATAATAATTATGGTACTTACTTCGTGAAGTTGTTGTAAAAATTACATTAATCAATATATATAAACTTCTTAGACCAATTCCTGACACAAAATGTATATTTATTGTTATTATTTGTATGAATACTATTCTACTATTAAATGAAGTCCAGCTCCTTTAAGAAGTGTTCTAGGCTCCCCCACACTGGACCCTTCTACCTTCTAGCCTGATCCTTCACTACCTCACTCCCACACACCAGCATTTGCCACACTGGATTATTCATTCGTAATTTCCTGCCTCCTGGCCTTTGCTTACCCTTTGTTGCCTGGGATGCCCTTATCCTCATTGCTGGCTATGGAAATTCTGTGAATTCTTCAAGTCCAGCTCATAGGCAAACTTATTCTTGACCCCTTTACTGATGCCCCATCTTGGAATTAGTTTCTCCCTCCTAGGCAATATATTTGCCCTTCATTTTTGATATTTAACAATTGTGCCTTATGTGACAGGAGGCATTTGTGGCCTCCTTCTTTCTCCTACCTCCCCTACAAACCCCTATTGTCCATGAAATTGTAAGTTCCTAAAAGCCGGGTTCTTGTCTTACTCATGTCTTAAACACATTTAATATTTTAACTTTATATTTATGACCTTGCACCTAGCAAAATGCCTGGTGTAAAGGAAGTTTTGCTAAAGTTTTATTGAAGAGAGTTGTTAAATGTGTGCAGACATTCCCAGGTCTATTCCAAGACGAAACAGACACTCAGTAATTATCTGGTGACTATAAATAGGGTGTGAAATTGGACACTCAGGACAAAATAGTCTCTTTGAGATCCAGTGGTCTGATCTGAGTGTCTACAATGATGAGACTAAAGCTACAAATCTAAGATATTCGCTGCTTTGTGTGTGTCTGTTCAGACCTTTTTGGTTACCAGTAATACGAAACCTGATTCAAACCAATTTAAATAAAGAGAAAATTTAGTGCCACCTGAAAATGAAGGAGAAACGTTCAGCAAGGCTTGCTCCCGTAGCTCAACCGTGTCACCAAAGGCCCAGTTTCATCCGATCTCCAATCTGTCTTCCACATGTTGTGTTGAGCCCTAAGGTTGGTTTCCCTTATGTCACAAGATGGCTACAGGAGCTACTGGGGATTATAAATTCCTCACTCGTGTCCATTGGCAGGTCCACCATGTTGTACAAATCCAGAATACACCATTCATGGAACCGAATTAAACATAATGCCAAAGGTACCTACAGAGTTCTGAGCACCAGGTTCTGACGGAGGTTGGAGGCAGGCTTCCACACCATCAAGCAATTCTCAGACACCATGTGGGTGCCCTACAATTCAACTAAATTCTGACACTATCTATCTGGAGATAGCATCAGATTCCACAGGTGGAGGGCCCAGTCTCACAAACCTGCTCCTCCCCCAACTCATATGCCAGTTGCAAGTCTAGGTTATCACCTGTTCTGACCAGCCAGCTGCAGATCAGAGGTTCTACAGGCCATCTTCTTCCTTGGGTTTTGGGTATTTTGTTAGAGTGGTTTACAGAACTCAGAGAAACATTTTACCTACTGGATTACATATATATATATTTATATATATATATATATATATATATATATATATATATACATATGTATATATATATACACATATGTATATATATATATGTGTGTGTGTGTATACACACAAATATGCGTAATGTGTGTGTATATATATGTATATATATATATATATATATATATATATATATATATAATATTTCAGAAAACAGTCAGATGAAAGAGATGCATAGGGCAACATAGGGGGAAAGGGCACCAAGCTTCCATGCCTTCTCTGACAACAAGCGCCACTCTCCCCTCATCTCCACATGTCCACCAACTCAGCAGCTCTCCAAACCCCATCCTCCTGGGTTTTTATGGAGGATTCACTAAGAGCAGAAGGCAGGGGGTATTACTGAAAGTTCCAAGCTTCTAATCACATGGTTGGTTCTCTTGGCACCCAGCCCCAAACCTCAGGTGCTTTCCAGAAGTCACGAGTTTGGGTAACAAAAGATACCTTTTATGCTCTCATCTCTTAGGAAATTCCAAGTGATTTAGGAGATCTGTGCCAGAAATGGGCATGAAGACCAAATACATATTTCTTATTATAAATCCCACTAGCACAGTGTGCCGGGATTCGTGCAAGGTAATAGCTCTGTCCACCAGAAAGAGGGAATCTCTCCAGATGGCTTCCATAGAAAAGAGAGGGAACTTCTTCCACCAGCAGCCTCCAGGAAACATCTTGTTACATTGTGGCCAGAGTCGTAGAAAGGGACTTTTGGATTGATTACATCAGGCTTTGTGTTTGGAAGACCCTGGGTTACTGTCAAAAGAAAGATGACCAATGACACAGCTAGTAGAGAGCAGAGAAGATAGTGTTTGCTCCGTCTAATGGAGCAATTATTATTATATATAGTAATTATATAATGTACATACATATATGCATACACACATATATAAGCATGTGTATAGTTAAAACATGTATACAATGAGACTGTAATTTTCATTTGCTCAACAAACCAGGTGCCTGATACAATGAACATTATCCAGTCTCTGTCCTCAAGGAGCTCACAGTCCTTTCTCCTTTCTTCCTCTCTTTTATTACGAAGTTAAAGTAGCTGAACCCTTAACCTTGATATAATCTCTTCAGAATCTGTTCCCAGAATGCACCTTTGTTTTGTTTCTAAGGTGGCTCATAGGATCATATTAAAGCCATCAACATATGTTTAGAAACTGAGGTGTTTTAAGGAAGTTTTATGCCTGTGACCTGGTGGACATCTCTCCAAGGGTGACCAAGGCCATGCCAGCCGTAGAGAAGGGATTGCTCAGACTGACCAGAGACCACGTTGAACCCTCTGAACAGCCTTGGGAGACAGGCAGATTTCCAAGACTAAATGTTCCCAGAAGTATTCCAGTAATTCAACCCACGTTGCAACTCACTTAGGAAGATATATTTAGCCTTTATTTTTATTTTTATTTTTATTTTTTTAGTGAATGATGTATTTATACTGGATCCCAGACATTTTGAGATAGAATTAAAACAATGATTTCTGATCTCCAACAAAGTCCAGATTTCCAGTTTTACTGGAGCTAACTCATTCAGATGAGGAGACAAGAAGTCAGAGCTCAACTGTTTATTAGTTATTTTACTCTGAATAAGTCACTTCACCTCTTTAGGCTTCAACTTCAGTAATCAACAACCAATGCAGAAAATATTTACTGGGTGCCTCTTATGGGTCAGGTTCTGTGCTAGATGCTCAGGATAGAACCATAAAGGCAATCTCCTCACCTGCAAAGTGAAAGAGAGGCCTAAATAATGTCAACCTCCCTCCTGCTATAAAGATTATATGCTTTGGAGATGGAGTCAGCAGGTACGTGTCCCCAGGCTCTGCAGCAGTGACCCATCAGTAATGGGGTGCGATGAACGTGGAGCCCATCCCTACTTGTCACATCCATCTCTCTCCTCATAACCATCGGTGCTGGGACAGCACGATCAGGGTGTAAACTGCCTTCTGCCAGGGCCTGCAGCACTCTGA
Organism: Panthera pardus; assembly: GCF_024362965.1. NCBI lineage: Eukaryota > Metazoa > Chordata > Mammalia > Carnivora > Felidae > Panthera > Panthera pardus. Next base: position 30,564,586 of record NW_026526765.1, on the reverse strand, counting down.
CTTTTGGTAATTCATCAGTTCATTTATAGATTAGTAGGCTATAAATATCCTATCCAAAATAAGTCATATATTCTCCTTTCCTTAAAGTAGAGTCCCAGAAGAACAGGTGTGCTTTATCTCCTTTCATATAAACATCAGAGACTGACCCTGCAAGTTCATTAAAAAAAAAAAAAAAAAAAAAGAAAGAAAGAAGGAAAGAAAGAAAGAAAAAGAATCCATTGGTGGGTGGTAAAATTCCTTTTGGACTCTCTGCCTGTTCGTAGAGTTGTTTTCAGAGTGATCAGTGATCTTCTGGACAGCAAGGAGAAATTAATCACATTGAAAGTTTGTCTGCTGCTATAAACCAACTGCAGATAATGGTGCCTGCGGCTGTGAGGCACAAGGGAAGGAGGAACAGAATTGGAGCCAAAGAAGCTGGCTTTGTTTAAGTCTCAGTCAACTTACCGGAGAGATGTTCGGTATGTCATTCTCAGACTTCTCTGAATCTCGATTTTCTTACCTTCAAAATGGGAATGCCTACTTCTCAGAGTTGTCATAAAGCTCACAAGAGATAATGTGTATGAAAAGCTCCCAAGAGATAATGTTAATTATCATTGCATCTCAGGATGTAAAGCACTTTCTCTTAGCATAAAGATGAAAAGATCCTGCAGAGGGAACTAGTCACCAGCTGGCATCACAGATTTTTGAAATCTAGATGAGATCACGATAACCATCCAGCTCATCCACGCGATTTCACAGAAATTAAAGCCCGGAAAGGTTGAGTGAGCCGCCCAAGAGAAGAGCATTAGCCACTATTTAAAAAAATACCTTAAAATGGTTTTTAAAATAGGGGTTCATCATATCACATGACAAGAAGTCCAGAGAATGGACTATTTCAGAAAGTCAACATTGTTAAGACTCAGACCTTCCTCTCATGTTGGCAAGATGGTTGCCATAGTCCTAAATATCACAACATCACATGACAATATCTAAAGAGAGGAAGACGAGTGTGTGTGTGTGTGTGTGTGTGTGTGTGTGTGTGCATGCTGGCACACACGTTGGGGAAGGTAGAGGGAAAAAACTCCCCTTGCATATCTTCCTTTTCCTCTAAGGGCATAAATATTTCGAGAGGCCCCCAGCACACTTTCCCTCAGGTCCCATTAACCAGAACTGACTTACATGCCCACCTTTAAGCCAATTACTGACAAAAAAAGAATGAGGATTACCACTGTATGGTTAGGTGATTCATGATTTTTGCCCTGGGACCACCTTCCCTAAGCATGTTCCTGACCCATGCCTAATAAATCTGAGTTTTTATTACTAAAAAGAAAAAATGGGCAGTAGTCATTGGGCAGACTGCCAATAGTTTCTACCATCCCGTCAAAATAGTCCTGTTTTTCCCAGAATTTGATACTCTTGGTGGTCCATTGGATAACTGGTGGCTCTTGTCACATAAACAACTCCATGATACCCATAGTCTAGTTCCTTCTATATGCAGACAATTTCTTCAAGGTTTGTGATCTTTTGCAATTTATAGAAATATTTCAGTCTATCCTTCATTCTGCAAATATAGGAAATGCTCGATTAAACCCCATAAATCAACTCCTAAATAAGAATGTTAGCTACCTTATCTGTTCATTGATGCCAGACAGTTTTTTAAGTTTCCTACTACATACTAGGAACTATTCTTGGTGTGATTTATACATGGCACTGAGATAAATGTTCAACTATTTGGAAAAGCAAAGTAAATAAGTGCTTAATCTATTAAAGAGTTAGATATTTTGAAAACAGCATTTACAGAAACTTGAGGTCAGTAAGAGCTACCATAAAGGAAAGGAATAAAATCATAAAGGAGCATTTCAAGTTGCCAAAAAGTTTTAACACTCCAACGCATCCCCCAAACAGTACGTTAAAAGATAACTGGGAAAAACATCTGTGATAACTTTAAGAGGATTTTGTTCTTTCATACATAAAAATCTTTTATAAATCAATAAGAAAAGAGGACACCTTAAAAAATGGCCAAAGAACATGAGCATATAAGTCATAAGGGTAAGAAATGGGAATGGTCAACAAACGACCTAAAATGTTTGACCTTCGTAGTAAAGTGCATACAGTTGCGTGTTTAAGTAATGTAACACCACTTTAACTTGTTAAGTTGGCAAATCATATTAACGTGTTGGTGTGAGTGTGTGGGAAACCAGCATTCTCATATATTGCCGGCGAGAGTATGCACTGGCTGAGATTTGGGGGAATGCAATTTGCTGATATGCAACAAAAGCGTAAGGGGTCCATCTTTTTTTTTTTTTTTTTTTTTTTTTATTTTTATTTTTGGGACAGAGAGAGACAGAGCATGAACGGGGGAGGGTCAGAGAGAGAGGGAGACACAGAATCGGAAACAGGCTCCAGGCTCCGAGCCATCAGCCCGGAGCCTGACGCGGGGCTCGAACTCACGGACCGCGAGATCGTGACCTGGGTGAAGTCGGACGCTTAACCAACTGCGCCACCCAGGCGCCCCCGGGGGGGGGGGGGGGGGAGTCCATCTTTTGATCCAGCAATTCTCCTTCTAATCATTTATCCCCCAAAAGAGTCAAGGGAGTGTGCACAGATGTTTTGAATCAATGTGCCCACTTACTGTTACTTACAATGGCACTTGAAACTCAGGCTGTGGATTCCAAGTACAGACACCAAACTTACCTGTAAATTGAGTTTTTGCTTGGTTCTAGAGCCTGTTAGAATTTTATGAATTGCGCAGCATAAAGACTTTTGAAAAAACAAAGTATTTAAATTGTTGAGGGCCTGTGTAGTTTTGCTTTAAAGTAAGTCTGCTTACAACGGGTTTAGTTAATATCCATCATATTATATAGATCATATAGATACACTAAAAAGGAAAAAAAAAATCTCCTGGTAATGTGGGTGATCATTTCACAGTATATGTAAATCAAACTATCATGCTGTACATCTTAAACTTATATAGTGATGTATGTCAATTATTTCTCAATAAAACTGGAAAAAAAATTAAAAAACATAACAGAGTAAAAGTCTGCTTGATAATCTCCATGATCCTTTTGTGGGAAAAGAATAACCAAACATATTTTTAAAAAATTACCTTCACCTTCAAATTTTTAAAAAAGGTTCTTAAAATGATATTTTAAATGGGATAACCTAGTTAAAATTAACCTTAAAAGGTGATATTAAATTTTTTAAAAAATGAACCTACAAGTGCTACAAATTTAAAAATAAAAAAGACTTTTAAAGTAAAGCCACGAGTTTATTTTCCATTATTATTTTTTAAATACTTATTTATTTTTAAGAGAGAGCATGAGAGGGGGAGGCGCAGAGAGGGAGACAGAAGATCCAAAGCAGGCTCTGCACTGGCAGCACAGAGCCTGACGCAGGGCTCAAACTCACAAACCGAGAGATCACAACCCGAGCCGAAGTCAGACACTCAACCGATTGAGCCACCCAGGCGTCCCAAGGCTTTGGGTTTAAATGAGGGGAAAAGCAAGCCTAGGGCCAGACAGCTGCGTGCAACAGGCCTTTCTGCGTTGTCTTAGATTTGTAAATTCTTTTACAGTTACTACTATTTAACACTTAGATGTTTAATGATTAAACTTATGACATTTTGGATTGCTCGTATTTAGAGCTGTGGTTCGTCTGCTCCTTAAGAATTAACTAATTAATGAAGGTAATTTTGAAAAATTCAGATCTTTGTTAATAGTTTGTAAGACTTCCTCAGGGTATGTGCTAAGTGCTCCAAAATAAGTAAACCTAATCGTAGCTAACGTTTAGTGAGCGCTTGCTGTGTGCCTGGCCTTGCTTTAAGCTCTTTGCATATGTTAACTCATTAAATGTTCACAGCAACCCGGTGAGGCAGCACCATTATGATCTCCATTTTACAGATGCACAGGAGGGTGACTAGCCTCCTCAGGTACACACTACCAGCTCATGGCAAAGCGGGGCTTTGACTCCAGACACCCTTACTCCAGAGTCCTAGCGCTAACCATTAAGCACAGCTGCCTCAACTACCTGAACAGCATTCGGTACTTGGCTGCAGAAGATAAAGATGTCTCCACAGGGCACAAAGAGGAGATGGGCACAGTGGTTCCCAACTGATTCACCAGATGAATCATCTGGGGAAAGTTGTGAAAAATACAGATTCCAGAATCAGATTCTCCTGAGGTGAGGGCCAGGGAACGGCCTTTTTGCCGGGTCGTGGAAGACCAGCAGATGCTTTCAGTGTTTGCTATGGGCCAAGCACTGAGCTAACCGCCTTGCACACCTCACCTCATTTCCTCCTCACGCAGACCCCACCCGCTGGACACTCTTTACACTCCTTCCGTTTTAGGCCTGAGGAAACAGAGGCTTTCAAGAGATGAGGTACTGTGTCCAAGGTCACAGAGCCCATGGGCAGTCAGATCAGGACTCACCGAGCCTCCAGACGTTGACCTCTTACCACTGGACATGCTGTGCAAGGGCAGGGCTGAGGGAGAAAGTGCCACTTACTGGCTGCACCAAAGGGCATTCCCAGGCAACCAGTAAATGAGGCAGGCTCTAGGGAGTGAAGCGCCCACCTCACAACATGCAGAGGCTTCCCCAGGCTGAGAGGGACCAGAGGGTGGTTTCTGGACTAGAGGACAGAGGGCACAAAGCAAGTCAAGGCCCCAGAACACAATGGACACCAGCCCACAGAGGCGGGCTGCAAACACCACGGAAGGCTGATGTGCAAGGTAGTGTGTGCATGGCCTGGACCAAGGCCCTGTCAGTGTAGAACCTGAAAATCTGGTACCTTCACCGACCTTCAGGACCTGATAAGAATACTAGATGCTTGAAAGTGCCCTGCTCCCCCAACAGTCATAAAATTCAAAATAAAAACAAAACTGAACAATAAATTAAAGGGAACTCAACAAAGCTCTACCTTTTTCTCATCATCAGGACTTTGATTTTTTTTTTTTTTTTTTGAAATATCAAATACCAATTTCTTTCAACCGCCCTAAACGCGTGCTTTGTCTGCACTGGGACACCAGCTTTCAATCACTGCTAAGGTTCCATTCTGCTACATCTTTGTCATCAATTAAAGTTGTCTTTATGGTAAATTATGGTAAACACGGTAGTGTTTATGTAGGAAGGGGGAAATTTCCTACCTCAGTTGAGACTGGGGTGTCAATATGATAAACATCAGGCTAACATGACAAATACGAGACATATTCCGCCACCATCTCTCTCTCTCTCTCTCTCTCTCTCTCTCTCTCTCTCTCTCTCTCTCACACACACACACACACACACACACACACACACACACTCAACATAACGGCTCTGAGAACCTGGAACATAAAGCAGGGATCAGAGAATGAAGAGAAGAGAAAATCTGTGGAAATCTTTGAAGAAAACTGTGCTCTGAACTCTTTTTCCCTCGACCTTCCCAAGGTGTTTGAGGAGTACACCGTGAGGGGTCTTTGCTGGATCCCCTTCACTGAGCCCAACATGTCACAGAATTGGGAGGCCCTGCACTGCCAGGGACTGTAGGAGCCAACGAGGAGTCATGAGGGAAGCAGGTGGCCTCGGATTAAGGAGGCTGGAAGTGGATGGCCAGCTGCCCTGAACTGACAGAGGCAGCACAAGTCTGAGTCAGACAGAGACGGAGCCATGTCCCTCCAGGGTCCAGCGGGAGAGATGCCCTGCAGGGATCTGTGGGGATCCCAGAGAGGCTCCCATGAGGGAAAGCAACTGCTCTGCTCCTTATCTCATCTTCCCCACCCCACTCTATCCTGCCTCTCTGGCAGGGGAAAGAAAAAGTCATTCATTGGTGAGTGGGGAAGGAAGACAGCTGAGGCCAGGATAACTGTGAGGTGTTGAGGGTTGAGGGAAGATTTGCTGAGAGGTCAAGTGAAGAATGTTTATTGTTACAGTGCAGGCTTTCTGTCTTCTCAATCGAGACTATGTGACTGAAAGGAACTCAAGATGGCCACTGTGCTGTCAATGAGCATAGAAGGCACAGCCTGCCTGATTTTTCATCTGGGTTAAGGGAACATGAACACTACCACCTCTAAATAAAGTTTAAAGGTACCAAGGGAAGCAAAACTAAAGTTGTGTCTTGAATATATCAAAAGTTGTACTTGTTCAGTATATTGCTCTAACATTCATCCGACACCTACTTTTTGCCTGAGACCATGCTAGGGAAATCACTCACTATCTTACTTAAAACTCAAAAGAGTCCTTTGAGGAAGTATAAACCTCCTAATTTTTTCAGACAACTAAGGCTCAGAGAGGGTAAGTGATTGAGCTGAAATCTGAGCCCAGTTGTGTGGTCTCTACTGCAAGTACCACAGTGCCCTAGGATGGGAATGCCTGCAGCATCCTGTAGAAAGATTTCCCCGTTGAAGGGTTGGGGCGGTGGGCATACTGGTGATTTGTTCTGCTCTAGAATTGCAGAGACTAGGCTTGCCATCCACGTATAGACAATGTATATGCTCCCGGGAGGTCATCTGATTTGAATCGCGTTTCAGGCAGCAGCCGGGATGGACACGCATGGAACCACTCACATGCTCATAACTCATATCCTCCATATCATTCTCATATCCTCTATAACTCATCCTGGAGAGCTGGCACGAAGGCACATCGCCACCTCTAGTTAGCAGATGCCAATCTTGGCCCCATTGGCACCATGCTGGAATAGACTGGACAAGCCACAAACATCCAGAATGGCAAGATATATACCAAAGAGTGTCTAAATCAGCAGACAGACCAGCAGAAAAGGGAGAGTTTGGAATTTTACAAAAAAATGCTGTTTGAAACCACCATGAAACATAGGCTGTGATAGGGATAGGGTCCTTCAGTGATGAGGGTCAGTGTTTGAAACAGGAAAACCTCGTTTCCATCAATCTTTAACCTAATGTGTCAGGACACTGGATAGGTGACTTTTTTTTTTTTTTTAACTTTTCATAAAGTCCCAATAAATTCAGTTCAAACTAACTTGTAAATTTCCAGGCAATCCACATGTCACTCCCCACCCCCAATCCCCCAAACCCCTACCCCCTCCACCTCCCACCTCCGGAAACCACATAAACATATCAACAGAAGCAGGTTCCTCTCAAGGACAGGCTGCTGCATTCTTCAGATTACTAAATCCTCATGAAAAGCCACCATTGTCCTGGCAAGGCATTCACGCCACCCAGATTGACCGAGTCTCCTACCGAATTGCCCATTTCAGGCCAGAGGGGGCTCCCAGACAGCCTCAGGGAGGTAACTTCACCAGTGCATGGGGGCAGGGTGGGGTAGGGGGAAGGTCACTAATTTATCTTAGTGGGGTGCTAACTTTGAAGCACACTGAAGGCTACTTAAATGTTAACATTCGAAGGGGAAAGCACAAACACCCAGCTTTCAAGCCATCAAATTTTTCTTTTAAGAGATAACCACTTCTGACTCAGAAGACAAATATTAAAAATAAAAATACCCAATCCAAACAAAATCCAGACCAGCTCTCCACCATCCATACAATCTTGGTGGTCTCCAGGTGAAAGAAAGTTGTGTGTGTGTGTGTGTGTGTGTGTGTGTGTGTGTGTGTGTGTAAGTACAGCCCAACACAGGTTTTCTTTCTTTCTTTTTTTCTAAACAGTTTCTTTTCCCCACCTTTCAAAGGTTAGCTGAGTTATACAAATTCATCTGACCAAAGTAAATCCCAATGTATAAGTGATGAAACACAGTCTTATGAAAGATAAAGAGAAAGAGATATTTCATTACCATGAAGAAGAAAAAAAAAAACAACCCAAACAACAATCCTCTCACCTAACCTTGGATTCAGTAAGAGGAAAATTGTCTTAAAGAATTTAAGCAGTGAAACATAAGTCATGACACTGCTGCATGGTTTAGAAGTTGCTCGTTCCTTTCTTCTCTCTGCCAAAAAAAAAAAAAAAAAAAAAATTGCAGGAGAAGGTTACAGAGAATGAACAAAATTAATGTTCTTTATTTACATTCAAAGCTAAAATGCAGTTGTTATAGCCAGAGCATAAGCTGAAGACAGGAGGTTCCAAGGCTCAGATTTTGACTCTTCCCTCCTGCCAAGGTCTCTTCATTAGAAGCCACTTCTATGTCTCATTAATTTGCCTCTGCTTTCAGTCGGTGACTCACCCATGGGAATGAACTGCACCCAGCCAGCTCCTCGAGGAAAAATGCCTTTTCCACCCCTGGTGGGACTCCTTTTGTGTCAGTTGGAAAAAAATCAGCTGCACCTTTCTGGCTCTACCAGGACAACGCTTAAAGAAAACAGAGTCAGACCAAACTGTCGTTCTAATTCCTCTTCCACAATAAAATCTGAGAGATAGAGATAGAGAGAGGGAGATTTAGAATGGGACAGGGCAGAGATGTTGGGGAAAAAAAGTGAGGCAGGCTTTCTCTTATAAGTGGGTTCATTAGCCTAATTAAGCATCTTCAGCTTTTTGCCTCTCTCTCACCACTAACTGAAATACTAAAAAGGTGGAGAGAGGGATGTGATACCATCTCAAAAAGGATTTGGGGGCTTAAAGGGTTCCTTATTTGTGTACACAGACATAGCACATACGCATGGCTATTAGAATATGCTGTAGTCCAACTGCAGTGAAGGCAGAACTTCAGCATTGAAGGACCGAAGCAAAACGCGAAGTCTGGGTTATTCTTTTTTTTCCTCTTAATTCTCATCCTTGTCCAGACAGCATTCTGCCTTTACTCCAAACCTTTGCATCCCAAGATCATCTGAGGAGAAAAAAAAAACAAAAAAAAAAAACAACCCACCAAACAAACAAAAACCAAACTACCCGGGATTTAATATAATTTTCAAATGTGGAACTCAAAAAAATGGTATCCACGATGGTTTAAAATCAATGTGCTTGTCTTCTCTCTCTGCATCTCCAACTTGAAGCCTCTCTTACTTGTTTTCCTTGTCCTTCTGTGCTATTTCAGCCAGAGGAATGAATTTTGTATTGGAAATTTTAGGCCAGGTGTGAGGTATTAACCTTGGCAGGGATACCAAAGATTAGTTTAAGAAAAATATAAATCGGCAGAAGGCAATGCATAGATGTTTCCCCAGGAACAGGATTAACAAAGAAAAATAAAAGAAAAAGACATTACATCCGGCATATTTCAAGGTCATGAGGAAACACATGGATTGTATAAAGAGTAAGATCCAAGTTGGCTCAATTCATAAAGAATTACAGAGGCAGCAATAAGAATATGAGACAACATGGGGGTGCCTGGGTGGCTCATTTGGTTAAGCGTCTGACTTGGACTCAGGTCATTATCTCATGGTTTGTGAGTTCAAGCCCTGTGTCGGTCTCTGTGCTGACAGCTCAGAGCCTGGAGCCTGCTTCGGATCCTGTGTCTCCCTCTCTCTCTCTCTGTCCTTCCCCAGCTCACAATGTCTCTCTCTGTCTCTCAAAAAAGGAATAAATGTTAAAAAAAAAACTTTAAGACTATGAGACAACATGAATACAGCAACAACCTTCCCTTATTCTGCACTCCACCTGCCCCCAACACACACACACACACACACACACACACACACACACACACACACTACACAAATGCCTTCTACAAAGCTTCTTTGAATACTTTTATTGGGGTTTTCTCTTCACTCACCACTGACAGCCTCACCTCCACAATCCAGTCTTTGCACCAGCCGACATGGCCCGATTGCACAGTAGGTCTCCACATCACTCCAAACATCTTCATTACCAAGATCTCCAGCTCTGGAGTTGTCTTCACAGACTACCATCTCTCTGTCTTCTATCTCTCTCAGTCCTTATTTCTATCGAGCCTAACCTTCCACATCAAGGCGTCCCTCCTATTTTCCTTTAGTCCCTCTGGTTTCATTTCTATCCCTATTCAGCCTAAACTTCAAGTCACTTATTTCAACAATGCCTTGTCTAGATGATCTTATTTGAACTCCTGACTCTGGGAATTCCCCTGCCTCTCCATTCTCCATTCCCCTCCAAGAGCAATTGACACTCACTGGAAAGACCAATTCAGTACAAATGCCCATTCTTTTACTCCCACGGCCCCTTCCTTGTGCTTGAGACCCTCTTCCTGCAGCATTTTCCAAGGATATTCAAAACTCATCACCATATTCCTTCCATGTATCATGATTTTCTTGCAACTTTTATTGGTGTCTAAATCCACCTCTTTCTCTACCTATCATCAAACTGTAGTGCCATGTCTGGCTGATTTCATCTCCACAATAATTTTTAAATAATTCTCTTCCTTTCAGTTGCAGTTGGTTATTACCAAAGTCCCAGTTCATTCCCACATAATCTCTGCTTAGCAGTTTCAAAAGACCCCATCCTGCTCACCTAACCCTTAGCCTCCCCTTTCCATTCATTCAATCCTGCAATCATTTCAGTCCTCTGAAGAAGGCTTCAGTGGCCCTTGTTAAGTACTAACTGAACTACACACCCCACAGCCTGCACAAATCCTCTACAACAAAGCCCCAACCTGCTTTTCCAGTCTCATCCCATGCCATTCTTCCATTTTTAGGCCAAAATGGAAACACACATCGTTTTCACACCTCTACACTTTGGTCAGTTCCCATCCAGCCCTATCTGGCTTTCAAACTTCTACCATTTTTCTAGGTTCTTCTCAAATGCCATCTCTTCCATAGAGGCTCACTGGTCAGTGATCTTTCTTCCCTTCAGGCTCCTCAGTAGTAGATTGTTGGGTCACCAAGAGTGAATTTATCTCACTCTGCCTTGGAGTTTACTTCTATACTTATCTATATTGGAAGCTTCTTTAGGAGCCTTATTTTTTAACTTTGTATTTCTACAGGATTTGGAAAGTGCCTTCCATAATATAGGAACGGAATAAATACTTGTGCAAAGGAAAAAAAAAGAGTAACACAGCGAGCTGGATCTTGCATTTCAGTTTTCTAATCTGCTCTTAATTGGGGGAGGTGGTAGGTGGGAGGGGTGCTGTAGGTCCTTTCACCTTTCTGGGTCTTGTTCTCTTGAAAAAGGAAAGCTTTTAACTTGAAGGTCTCTACATAGTCTAGTTCAAATGCAATATAATTCTTCTGCTAGCTGAATAAATTTGGAAAAATACTGACAAGCTGGGTTTCCACTTCCGTAAGAAAAACCTCCCCAAACAGGTAGTTCCAGGAACTTCCAATCATAGCATTGTCACCATCAGGGCTGACTATATATAATCGTATTTAATGGGGAAAGGTCTGGGGAGCAAGGTTGTGATCTCACTGCCGTCTGACATCTCCTAACCCACTCACCCCCAACATTTTATGTGCAGATATTTAAACTGCATCTTGTTTCCCCAAGACTTAAAGTGAATTCCATGGAGTCCTCCTTTCAAAGTCTTATTGAGTCTGGTGAGAAATGATGACGGGATCAGGGTCTGCCATTATTTATTCTTTAATTTCATTTCCTGAGTCAGTCTCACCTCTCCCAACTCACACAGTCTGAGGGTAAATGGTGACCCCTGGTCTCACAGGGACATTTATTTATTTATTATTTATTATTTATTTATTTATTTATTTATTTATTTATTTTTGAGGTAGTTCCTACTGCAAAAGGCCATACGAAAGCTCTGCCATTTTGCTAATGAAAGGAAACATGTTTTTGCTTTATCCTTTTTTGTAAACCACACATCAAATGACAGAGTGAAGGGCATATTTGACTCTTGCCGATGATACTGAACATAATGAATATGCTGAGTTTGGAGGATAAATAATACATATGAAATATTGTTATTATATATATGCATACTAATGTGTCATATTAACACTACCATATTCATCTAAAAGAACAGGAAGGAACTGGAGGAAGTAAAACTCTGGGAAAGTCACTTGAGACCAATGGCCCTTGGTAACGAAACTTTAAGGCAGCGCTATATTACTTACTGGTATTTGCAAAGTACTTTATTCTCTAACACGTTCTCATTGAATCCGGGCGATGGCCTGACCAAACAAGCAGAGCAGGTGTTATTATACCCGCTGAACACAAGAGAGGACTGACTCCCAACCTACTTGTCAAATGGCACAATGGGAAGCGTCAGAGCCACCAGCCAGGAGTCCTGGGTCCTGGTCCTGCCATCTTGCCACCATATTGAGCTGCCCATGAAGGGCACGTGGAAAACATTAATTCCAAAGCTGCCTTTTTGAAATGAGAAAAAGAAGGCACAGACTATGCCAAGGCCTCCCAGCTAGCTAGACAGAGAACGGGTGAAAGCCAGACCTTGTGACTCCCCAGCCAGCAGACTCTTTCTGCTTACCAAAATGGAATAAATTACATAAAAACTAAATGGTTCTGAGGAGGTATTTATCATGCAGGACCAAAGGCATTATTCACTTACAATAGTGCATGTAAATATTTAAACTGTGAGAAAATCTTCATGATGGCTGAGCAGGCAGGATTACTACTTGAACAATTAAGAAAATAATATTAGCCTATGAGTACGGTGCTTGTTGCTGCTTTCCAATCAAATTTACAACATTGGTCGCTTGATAAATTTAGTGATTTTATATATTATATGTAATATACCTAATGATATGTATTATATATCATCAAATTTAGTGGCCACACATATATAATTGGATAACATATAATACAGTGATATACAATCAACTAATGTAGTGGGTGTTAACTAATGTGGGCGTTATACGAAAGTGATGAATCATTAAATTCTACTCTTGAAACCATTATTACACTATATGTTAACTAATTTGGATTTACATAAAATTAAAAAAAAAGAAGACCCTTCCCACCTTTGCCTGCCTCACTTATCCCGTGAAACTCAAGCATTCTTTCTGATAACTTTACCTAAACCAATTAGAATAAAGCCTTTATGTGTGCTTCGGTAAGTGTTCTGGGCATACCTCTATCTTATCCCTCACCATGTTTTATTCATGTTATCTGCTCACATCCTCTGTCCAATTAATCAGAATGCAGTTGGTTAAGAATTTTCACTAGTCATCAGTGACAATGAGTTACTGATTAATATGGGAGCATCTGAATACAGATGTCATTAGTGGTGGTAACTCACATAAGCAGCACCTCTCGTAGAAGACTACTTAGCTTAGCTGGTTGATGCATTTAAAAACTCTATTCAGGAGCACCTGGGTGGCACAGTCCATTAAGCCTACAACTCTTGATTTGGGCTCAGGTCATGATCTTGCGCAGTCGTGGGATTGAGCGCCCTGTTGGGTTCTACGCTGGGCATGGAAACTGCTTTGGGATTCTCTCTCTCCCTCTGCCCCTCTCCCCCGCTCATTGTACTTTCTCTTTCTCTAAAACATAAATTAAAAAATTAAAAAATAAATAAAAAATATAAAAACTCTATTCAATAATCCTCATCTTTGTCATTTTTCCATCTTTGTAAAACCGTCACTCTGTCTTTATTTCCCCTTACATTTTCATCATAAATTATGCCACTCCTCCTTACTCCCAGTAGGGTACTCTCAGTTTCATAATCTTATCGTCTATGACAACAGTGAGACATTTTTCTTTATAACTTGAAATTGTTTAATATGTCTTTAATGGTGATTTTGTGAATAAATCTGTTTCCGCTTATGAAATCGAAAGTCAAGTATTTGATTTGTTGGGCTCAATATTTGCCTTGAAAACACTTAATAAACCATGATGCACTTAATAAAAATTACATAAATAGGTTCAGATTGTGCCTTATTTGAGAGTTAATGCTTTCAACAAGTATTTTTTTAAAGAATAAATGAAATGGAAATGGCTAAATATTTGATAAGCCTCAAAGATTAGTAATTGTCTTCTCTCCGCCTTTTGTTCTGAATACATTTTCCTAAACATACTCAACACGGGGTGTTTTTCAAATGTTATTTTTTTAACACATTCTTTATACATGTTTACACATTTTTTTCTCTTCTACTGCTCTGACCCCACTGCCGCCATGCCTGCCAAGCCCGCTAAGCTGTGTGCAGGTAATCTGCCACTGTTTCCAGTGCCCAAAGATGTGTCACCAACGTCGCACTGTTGCATACACTGTGTCCGCTGAGTTTGGCTGCCTCTGCCACCTCCCTATGCATTGCCCTATGAACCTTCTAGATCTGGCTCCCACCACAGGGCACTGCCACCTCTCCCACTGGATACTTCTACTTCTACCAATGCCAAGACATCAAGGTTTTGGAGGTCGCAGTTTCTCCTGTGGTGACACAGGGAACACTGTCCTCTGCACAAAATGTGGCTTTGTCCTCAGTGTCTCCCAGGGTTTTCACTTCCAGTCTCCTCTGTCCCCAGAACTTAGATATGATTTCACGGAGGAACCGGCTAAGAGCAGCCACCCCTTAAAGGACCAGGGGCACCTGGGTGGCTCAGTGGGTTAAGAGTCTGACTTTGGCTCAGGTCATGATCTCATGCCTCGTGGGTTTTAGCCCCATGTTGGGCTCTGTGCTGACAACTCAGAGCTTGGAGCCTGCTTCAGATTCTGTGTTTCCATCTCTCTCTGCCCCTCCCCTGCTCACACCCTGTCTCTCCCTGTCTCTCAAAAATGAATAAACATTTTTTAAAAAATGTAAAGGACCAGGCGTCTTACTAGGGCATACTTGTCCTGCCTCATTTATCCTCTGTGCACACAGGCTTCTGCAAACGTGCCCTTAGAGGCACTGTTTGAGGCATATGAATCAGGAATCCAGCTTAGGCTAAGTCTAAGGCAAGACATGCTATACACATTTTTGCCCCAAATTTTGTCCAGGTGCAAAATGAATGTGAATGTTCAGTTGTAGGCATTGCACACATGGTCCTGAATTTATCACATCACAAGCAGATTCTCAGAGTACATTTTTTGGCTTTTATTAATATCCTTTCCAAAAGGACAGTTTTCTATGAAATATGATTTTTAGAAAACCTATAAAATTAGAATATTTAAAAAAACATTTGAGCATGTGGTTGTAGGGGAAAAGCAGGAGAAGCTGGCATGGAAAATCTGAACATTCACAGGATTCGATCCAGATGATATCAATCATTAAGGGAATTACTTAATGGCCATTCTCATGTACTTGTTTTGTCACTGTCTACCCAGCTTTGATGTGGATACACCAGCTTTGCTGTCTTTGATTATAAACGGAGCACTACTGGAAAATTGGGAGTTTGGAAAAGAGAAACAACGGTGATTGAATGAATGTCAACAAAGACTATGTAAGGAAACATTTAAGGAGATAAATGTCTATATTTACGTGAAATATTATTTAGCGTAAACTCACATCTGAAATGTATATATGTGCATGCATATGAAATAGCTACTGATAAACAAATATTTCACTTTTACATATGACATCTATTAAGCATTGTTCTGTGAAAGACTAGACATCGAGGGCTAGAAAGAACTGGAACAAACCATTTAATCCATTTGCCTCCGTTTAGGCAGGTCCTCTGCATCGTGCATGAAATCTTAGATGACGCACTCAAGCGGTTCTCCAGCTTGGCGAATTACTGGCATAACCACACAAACTATCGACTTCCTCTATGCCTATCCTTATCCATTAGCATCTCCTTGGTGTTCTGCAGGCAGGCATAATTGCAGCTAGATATATTTCATGCTTTTCAATCAATAAACATTTATGGCTATCCTATGTGTAAATGATCAGGCTTGATGTTGCAGGGAATTTGAAGAAACTTGTAATACCTTAATTTGTATTTCATTTACCTATCTACCTATATACACACACATGCATATATATCTGTCTATATATATAAAGCACTTTCACACATGCTATTTCATTGAATATTCACAACAATCTCTTCCAAGGATGAAAAAAGTAAAGCTCAAAAAAGGTAAGTGACTTGCCCAAGTACACACAGTGGCAAAACTGAGCTTGAGTTGAGGTTTCATGATACTTAAGTCCAAGTTTACTACATATCAACTTTCCCTAAATGTTACAACATCTCATAACCTTGGTCCCTACCCCACAAGGAATTGACAATCCTGGGGCAAGCTAAAATACATTCACAATGATTGAAGGATGATATGATGAGGGATAAAGAATGATAGGAGCTCAGAGTAAGGAGGGATCAGTCACTTCCAAATCAGTTCATCTGGAAGAGTTCATGGAAGAGGTAGAATTTGATTTGGATTTTGAAAAACCAGTAAAATGTTCACAGATGAAAATGGGAGAAAGGACATGCCATGAAGTTTTTGAAATTGGAAACAATAGGAAACAATAGCAATTGACCTTGATTGGAATTTAAGGCTTGTGACAGGGTACAGTGGAAAATAAGCTTCACATTAGAAACTGGGATCCGATTATGCAGGTCCTTGAATATTCAGAAAAGTGTTAGGTACTCATGGAAGATTTTAGAGCAAGACATCTCTGGAGTTCTATAAAACATTAGAGGAAGAAGAAATTAGAGGAGAGAGACCAGTTAAAGGTTTACTACAAAGTTCAAGTGAAAAAAGTACAAACTTATTCTCAGGGGATGGCAGTGGAAATAAAGAAGAGGAAAAGTCCAATTGAAAGGATTCATTAATTGGATACAGGGGCTCTAGAGAGAAAACAAAGAAGATGCCAGGCTTTTGTGCCTGAAAGTGTAAGCACAAACAAGATAGGAGGAAGCACTGATGTGGGACAAAACACAAGAGCTTGCTTTTGGGTATTTTAAGGTTGTAGTTGGAGTGCCACACAGTAAGACATACAACAGAGAATAGAAATGAAACCAGGTCATAGATGACAGGTCAAGGCATGAAATATAAATCTGAGTGACATCTGCCTAGACATTACTAATGAAGCATGGGAATGAATTAGGAGGTTACAAAGGAACATATTAAGAGATTACATGGGAGGAGAATGGAAACAAAAGGACAGGAAAGAGAAGAGGAGTACAAAATGACCTTAAAAATGTTTTAATTTAATTAATACAGGCAAAGAAGTCAGAAAGAAGACTGAGGAGCTGTAAGAAAGGGAAGTGGGGAGAAGGAAAATAACTCTTAAAGGAAGGCAAGACAAGAAAGAGAAGGCAGGAACTTCAAGGTTGCAAAAGCAGAATAAAGCCACAGCGTAAGAATCTCCCTCCCCCAGTATCTCTCGAAATCAGCAAAATGACAACATTAAAAAACAGGCCTCCAAAATTCTGCAGCAACAACCAAACCAGACAAGGGGATAGCCTTAGGCCATAAATTTCAAAAAGTATTGGCCAATGAAAGAGACTGAAAATTCTGTAATGAAGTGACACAGTTCATCATGGCAAGGCTCCTAACACTATTTCAATCCCTTGCAGCCATATAGGCATATCAACTAAATCCATGAACACCTCATTAGTATCTCAAAATAGGGAGAGAAAGTTACTGAGAAGCTAACTCTCCAAACGGGAAGTCACAGAAAATGTTGGAACATATTGGAAATGAACAACCAACTATAACCTCTTTAATGGCATTGAAGGCTGTAAGACTAAAACATGAAATTGAGGAACAGGTTCCAAGTTTGAGGGTACACTCCCATGTGACTAGAACACTCCCTCAACTCAGTGAAGAAAGCCCTCGCACAATTAATAAACACTTAACAACTTTAGAAATGACTTCTGAGCCCTGATACTCGAACAAAATCTGCACAATATCTCACCTAGGCTCTGTCCTGCCCTGCCATGCTTATAGAAGACATGGAAACATAAAAGACCAAGCTCTAAAACGTGGTTTGTCAGGAAAATAAATAAGTGTCAAAATGAAAAGGAGACAAGAAGACACCTGTACTATATTAGGGCAAATAACAGGTCTGGACCAAGAGGACAATTGAACAAGATGAAAATTGGCAACCTGGCAACTAGTCACATACAAATAAACTCATACACACACACACACACACACACACACACACACACTACAAAAGATAAAGAAACCAATTTGGATACAAAACAACTAAAAATCAGAAGGAAATTGTTCACAAGTGCTCTGAAGTATAGAAAACTTAATAAGAAAAATTTAGTAAAACAAGGGCTCCTAGTCAAGATGATTAAGCAAAAAAATGAAATAAAGGGCTAAGTTACAGAAGCAAGAAAACAAATCAAAAAAGAAAACAGAATCATTTATGATTAAATTTGAGAATACAAGAAATAAACTAAATCCACCTAAAAATAAACTTCCCAGGATATAGGAAAGTGAATGCAAATTCAAAACATAAAATAAAAAAGTAGAGACAGATATGATAAAAAAGAAGTTAACTGATATAGAGAATAAAACATTAAATATGGATGCAAAAAGTATTAAATAATATGATACAAATAAATTTTACTGGAATGAAAAAAATTCCAGCCTACAGATCACATCACCTTGGGTTAAAATAATAATAATAATAATGGAGACCACTTATAATGCTAAGATAATGAATTTCTACATAATTCTCAGATATCTAGATAGAAAAAAACCTAATCACCATGCGGGGACAATCACAAATTGACCTCAATCTTCTCCACAGCAACATTTGATGCCAGAAGCAAATGTAAAAATGTCTACAAATTTCTGAGAGAAACAACAGTGTGTCTTATAAATATCAGAGCTAGGCAAGATATGGGTAATAATAAACAGACATTTTCAAATATAAAATAATTATTACAATAGGGTTTTTATGAGTTTTTTTCTTATTTTGATTTTTCAATGCTAAGAGTATAAGATTGAGAATTCATTTATATAGAGTAAAACTCATACATTTTAATGTACAGCTCAATGAATTTTGACTTGGGTAACCATCATCCTGATCAAGATTTAGAATATTTCAATCACCTCGGAAAGTTTCCTGGTATCTCTTTCCAGTAAATAAATATCCCTGTATTTTTTTTCCTTATTTCTATCACCATAGATTAATTTTGCCTGTTCTTAAAATTCATATAATACAGAAGTAATACAGAATTGCTATTTTATCTAACTCGAGCTCAAAATATTGTTTTTGTATTTCATTTATGTTGTGGTGAATGTCAGTAGTTCTTTTATCTTTCTTTTCCTTCCTTCCTTCCTTCCTTCCTTCCTTCCTTCCTTCCTTCCTTCCTTCTTTCCTTCCTTCCTTCCTTCCTTCCTTCCTTCCTTCCTTCCTGAGAGAGAAAGAGCAAGCAAGGGAGGGGTGGTGGAAGGGAGAATCCCAAGCAGGACCTGACACATCAGCACAGAGCCTGACATGGGCCTCAAACCCACTAACTGTGAGATCATGACCTGAGTGGATACCAAGAGTTGGCAGCTTAATCGACTGAGACACTCAGATGCCCCATTTCTTTTTTTATTTCTGAGTCCATATTCCAGCTTTTCAGTTCTAATGGACATTTGGGTTTGTCTAATTTGGGACTCTTATAAATAAAATTGTTATGAACATTCTTGAAAAAGTCTCTCTGTAGGATAGATGCATATATTCCTTTCCTTTGGCAATATTTTTAGGAATGGAAATATTGGGTCATAGGACAGATGTATATCTAACTTTGAGAGTAAGAAACAGTCTTCCAAAGCGGTTGTTTTATTTTATGCTCCCACAAGAAATATATGAGAATTGCAACTGCTCCACATCCATAACAGCAGTCTTCTTAGTTTTAATCATTTTGGCATCTTATCATGGTCTTAATTTGCATTTCTCTAATGACTAATGATGCTCAATACCTTTCATATGTCACCGGTTGCTCATAAATCTCTTGTGAGGTGCCTGTTCAAGTCATCTGCCATTATTTACTTAGATCATTGTCTTTTTAAAATTTGATTTGCAGGAGTTGTTTTACATTGGGTATCAGTTCTTAATCAGATATATGTTTATGAGTACTTTTTTCTAGACTGGGGCTTGGCTTTTTACTTTCCTAACCAATGTCTTTTGATGAACAGAAGCTTTTAATGTTGATAAAGTCTGATTTATCATTTTTTATTTGATAATTTGTGCTTTATGTGTCTTCAGAAATATTTCTCTACCTCAAGAAAAATATTCTCCAATCTTTCCTTTAGGAAGAATTACAATCTAAGCTTTCATATTTGAGTTAATTTTCACGCATTGTATGAGGTAAAAATCAAAGGTTGTTTTTTTTTTCTTCAAATTTTTATTTAAATTCCAGTAAAGTTTTTTTTTTCTTTTTCCATATAGACGTCCAGTTGTTCCAGCATCATTTATTGAAAAGACTTTCCTTTCTCCATTGAACAGACTTGGCATCATTTAAAAACCTAATGGAGGGGCGCCTGGGTGGCTCAGTCGGTTGAGCGTCCGACTTCAGCTCAGGTCATGATCTCGCGGTCCGTGAGTTCGAGCCCCGCGTCAGGCTCTGGGCTGATGGCTCAGAGCCTGGAGCCTGCTTCCGATTCTGTGTCTCCCTCTCTCTCTGCCCCTCCCCCATTCATGCTCTGTCTCTGTCTCAAAAAAAAAAAAAAAAATTAAAAAAAAAAATTTTAAAAACCTAATGGACTGTATATGTGTAGTACTATTCCAGACTCTCTTTTCTGTTTCATTAATTTATTAATTTCTTTGTCTACCTTTAGACCAACTACACTGTCTTAATTACTGAAGCTTCTAAGTCTTGACATCTGATAGCACAAATCCTTCCATTTTGTTCTTTTTCAAGGTACAACGGCTATTATAAGTCCTTGCATTTCTATATAAATTTTAGAATCAGCTTGTTACTCCAAAACACCTGCTGAGATTCTGATTAGAATTGCATTCAGTCAATAGGTCACTCTGGGAAGAATTAACATCTTCACAATACTGAGTTTTCTATTCTGTAAGCATCATATATCTTTCCACTTTTTTCAGTCTTTTAAATTTTCTATCAGCCGTGTTTTGTAGTTTTCAATATACAGATAGGTCTTGCATCCATTTCACTAAATAGGTCTTTATAAATGGTATTTCCTTTAATCTTCCAATTCTTTGTTGCTAATAAATGGAAGCAAATGATTTTGATATATTGACTATGTATCCTTTGAACCTGATAAATTTGGTTTTTAGTTGCAGTGGTTTTTAATTTTTTTGTAGATTCCATTAGATTTTCTTTGTACACCAATCTATTATCTTTGAATAGTTTTACTTCTTCCTTCCTATGTTTATACTTTTTACTTTTTATTTTTGCCGTAGTGTACTGGCTATGGTCTCCAGTACAATGTTGATTTAAGTGATGAGAGGGAACATTTTTGCCTTAAAGGGAACCCCCCCCCCCCATCAGGTTTTATGTTAGCTCTAGGTTTTTGTAAATGGTTTTATAAGATTGGGGAAGTTCTCTTCTATTCCTACTTTTCTGAGAGTTTGTTTCATGAACAGATGTTTAATTTTATCAAATGCTGTTTCTGCATCTATTAATATTATCACATAGTTTTTCTCTTTATTTTTCAATGTGGTAAGTTATTGATTGATTTTTTAATGCTGTGCCAAACTTGTAAGACTCTACTTGGTCATAATGTTTCATCTTTCTTATATATTACTATTTGCTTGTATTTGTTTAGAATTTTTTCATTGACGTTTATTAGGTTCATGGGATCTATAATTTTCTTTTTTGTGTTTTCTTTGTCAAGTTTTGGTATCAAAGTTTTTCTGGCCTCATAAAATGAGTGGGAAAATATTCCCTCTTCTCTTATCCTCTGAAAGGTTTTAATATTTGTATTTTTTCTCATTTAAATGTTTGGTAGTATTCACAAAGAAGCCACTTGGGTCTAGGATTTCCTTTGTGGGAACATTTATAATTATAGATTTTAATTCTTTAACAAATAGAGAAATATTCACATTTTATATTTTTTACTTTTGATAATTTCATAAAGTTGTCTTTTTCAAAAAATGTCCATTGTTCTAAGTTGTCAAAAGTATCACCATAAAATTATTTATAATATTTCCCTTATCATCTTCCTAACATCTACAGGGTGTGTACAGATATCACCTAATTTATGTTTCTCTCCTTTTTCTTGATCAGTCTTCCTGTGGGTTTATTAATTTTATTAATATGTTTTAAAAAAAACAACTTTTGGATTTTCTCTATTTTTGCCTATTTTCTATTCCATTAATTTTGCTCTTTTCTTTATTATTTCCTTCCTTCTACTGTTTTTGTTTTACAAAAATAATACACTGATTTCTTTTTAAGAAGGGATAAATGAAGGAAAGAAATACATTCAATAGTGTTAAGTCTTTATAGCTATTAATAAAAAGGATGAGAGATAAAGACATTAAAATTGGCAAATAGGAGATAATTTGTGACTTTCAACATGTTTCATTGAAGAAAAGAAAGGCCCAGGGTCAGACACATTTGAGCTCTGGTAATGGAATCTGTAATTGTCTTTTGACCATCCAACATATGAACCTAGTTTCCTTTATTTGAGAGTTCCCCCTGCCACCTCCCAACACACACACACACACACTCACAGAATCACACAATACATGAAATGAGGCAAAACCTATTTTCCACTATACATGGAAAATTCCAGAAACTTACTTTCCCAGGAAACCTTGTTGCTAGGGACACAGGCCCATGACCTAGGTCCTGGCAGTCATACATACCTGCCTCATATAAGGGGACCACAAGAAATCCTCCCTGGTGGCAGCAGGAGTTGCAGAAATATTAAGCTCCTGGGACAGTGTTGAGAGTGGTGCCAATGAGGGCATTCAGTGTCCATTTGGCCGTGTTGGCAGTATCAGCAGTAAAAGCTACAGTGATGCCAGAAGTTTACTCACCCATCCACTTCTGGTTGGATGAGAGTCACTCTGAGCTACACTGCCCTAAATCTATGTCTGTAGACTTGCCTGGGGTTCTGTGAACAACCTAACAAGACGAACAATTCATTTACTGTTGAAATCAGCCAGGCTTAGTTTCTGTTGCTCACATCTAGGAGTCCTGGCTGTTACAGGCTGAAGCCAAGCTCTACAGATACCAGATGGGTGACTTTGACAGGTTGTGCAAGATTCTTGAACATCTTTTTCCTCAACGATTAAATGAAAGAAATGGTACCCACCTCAGTGCAGTTATGATTATTAATCAAGATAATGTATATAAAGCATTTGATACATACTTAGTACTGAAAAAAGTTAATTCTATAAAAATTAAAATTTATCAGCCCCTATAAAACATTGATTCAATCTCATTTAAAATCATCATTGAATCATACATCATAGATCACAATGGCTAATAAGAAATTTGGGGGTGGAAATAAGCAGCAAGTCTTTACCCTCAATATGTCAAGAATAAAGAAAGGCAAGCATAAGATACTAACTCAGGGGGGAGCAGGGTTGAGATAAGAATTTTGTGTGTGTGTCTTTTTAGGAGTCTGAAGATCTGAGCTTGATTGTAAGATAACAAGTAGGAACTAATAAAGAAAGAGGAATTTGGATAGAAAAAGACTGTTGACAAAAGTTCTTTAAGGATCTCAAGGTTCTGGATTAGAAAGCATCTTTGGTTGTAAAAGTAAAGAAGACAGAGAATTTTACATACGAGGTACTGTAAAACACAAAAAATAAAAGTATTATCCAGGTGGGGCTAAGTTCCTGTTTAAGTTAAATCTATACATTCTCTGTATCTTGTCATCATAAAATTGAATTGTTTATTGAAAAAGGCAAGAAGCTCTCCTGTGATTTTCTGCTTTTAACCACAAAAGTTTTATAGTTATCTCCCATGGAATGTAAACCTTGACTACAAAGCTATGAAAACTGCAAATCTTCCTTTACATAGTTGTAGTAAAAATTATATTTGGACACTTTATGTTTATTATAAAAGTGATTTTTGCTAGAATATGTTTGTTGTAGTAAATGGAATTTTACTCACCTAAATTATAATGTACACATCAGTTTTGTGTTGATGGTGACCAACTCTATGAAGTCACTAACTGCATTCTCTAATTCACTACTATCTATAGGGCAGACCCTTTTGTCTTGCTTGTCTCCTCAAAAACTTATTTCTAAAAATTAAATTCATGATTCTAATAGATTTGCTTCTAAACACAACAAGAAGCTTCTGTCCCCGTTTTCTTTCCTTTCTCCCTCCCAGAGAACAGTTTTGGTAGATCAATGGGGATGACAGCCAGACTAAAAGGGATTAGGAGAAAGCAGTGAGGAAATGGAGTCAGGCAATTAGACTCACTTTAAACTGTTGGAGGTAACTGATAGGGCAGGGAGATAAAGATGCTAACTCAAGAGAGTAGAGAGTTAAGATAAAAACATTTTCTGAGATAGAGAAGACCTGCATTTATAAGACAAGGAATGAGCAGGAGCCCATGAAGAAGGAGTAATTGAAAACTCAACAGAGAAAATAAGATTAATGAAACAAAGTCTGGGGAAAATGAGGAAAATACAAGATCAGGGATATATAGTGTGAGACTAGTGTTTGAAAGAGGGAAGGATATTTCTTCCTCTGAGAGAAAAAGAAAAGGAACAGATGATAAAAATTTTAGGATGGCTATGAAATCTCATGTTCAGATACTTTTAATATTCCATTGAGACACAAAGGGCAGAGATGTTAGTTTGAGGACTGGAGGAAAATAAGAATATTGTTCAGAGGAGGATTCTATGGCGAAGCAATGAGTTGAATAAAATAATTATTGAGCAGCAGTGAAGACAAATGAAATGTCAGTGGTGGCAATGAGCAGGTTCCTTTAAGTTTTCTAGCCACATGTGGGTGTAGAGAATCTCTAACAGTCTTTGAAATATCAGGGACACTGGTCATCCTGTGAAGCTACACAGTATTTGAAAACACCCAAGAATAAAACAGAGCCACAAAAATCAAAATAACAGAGCTGGGAGTGACACCTAGGAGACAGTGAGGCCCACATGTTGACCTCCACGCAGAGGGATGGCTGGATGACCCACTGGCAATACTTGATGATAAGAAAGTATCCCCTAAAACCTTGAAAATGAAGTATCCCTAGCATTTTAAATTGTGAAATCACAACACACAATAGAGCAGAACAGAAATACCCATCGCCATCTTAATGATCAGAGTGGATGCAGGCCTGCTAGACCAGAAAATGTGATCTGATTAAATATATTAACATATTTAAAGAAAGTATCAACCAGACTAAGAAACAAAGAGAGAGCACTGCCCAAGGGAAAAGGGTACCTCTGACAGTGTGCTTTTGAGTTTTCTGGTCCCATTGGCAAGATTATCCCTAAAATGGAGTGAGGAGTGGTCTTTTTTGCATTCCATTCAATGGTTCAATCATTTGATTTGGGGCCGACCAGGAGACAGTCTTAACATAATTTGGCTTCCTTCAATTGTAAGTCTTTGTACAGGGAGACAATATGCAAGTCCTGAGACTTGAGTATCCTGGTGACTGTGATAATTATTTTTTATTGTAAGCATATTAAATAGTGGCCAGTTTTACATATCAGTTATATGAACTTAACTAACATACCTTCAAAAGCTAGGTCACTGGGTGAGCTGATCATGGGTTTCTAAATCTTTAAGGCTGAGGCTACATGGAATTCACCAATGTAAGGTCTTCAAGTTTTCATGGGTGACAACAGGCTGGCCTTCCCCTGAGAAGAAGTCATGTCTACAAAGCTTTTTCCATTTTGAAACAAAAATCAGTAGATAATGTATTGAACAAGGTGTGATGTGTTTTTCAGCCTTACTTTCCATGTGGGTGGTCTTTTCATGCCCTCCAGATGGCCCTGGATGGTAGAGTCCCTTACAGCAAAGGGAAAATGCCCTGTGGTTGGCAGGGCAATTACACCGCCAAAATTAGGTCAATAGCATTGTGTACAGTCTTTAAAGAGCTAGTAGTCAGCAGTTTTTGTGTTTCTTTCTCTCTTTTTCTTTTTCAGTAGAATTCCAGTCTGATGACTCTAGGTTGGACATCTCTATTTCCATAAGAGCATAGTTAGCACTTGTAATACTGAAAAGAGGAGCCTTTCCTTCAAAAGGTCCACACAAGCTTGCTCCTTGAAAGGTCTTCCAGACACAAGGTACAAATTTCTCTCCAGGATCTGGCAGGCCTTGTTTATTTAAGGAAAAAAAAAAAAAAAAAGTTTGCCAGGCAGGTGGAATGTCTCAAGGAAGTGGTTCCGTTTTTAATCTTGAGTGCTGGTATCTTTGAAATCTTTGATATCATGGAAGCATCACAGTTTTCTCTAAGTCCTTTGCCCTGATAAAAGATAAATACAGGATGTTTTGCATTTTCTCAAAATGTGCATCCCTGGATGTCCTCTCATTTTCTCCACCTCCAACTTTCACGCTGGAGTTTTTATGTGTATTGTTGGGTACGGAAGGGAAGGAGATGGAGGGATTATATATTTTAAGATAAAAACTATGATTGATGTATCTGACATTTTCCTCTATGTAATAAGAAAAGGAATAAATGAGTACACTCATGGAAATATTTGGGTTGTGGGTAGCCAATGACAAAGTTGGCTGGGATGAGCCAGGCAAGGAGTGGAGATTAGACAGGAGTGTATGAGGCACATCAGGAGCTATGATACATAGAAAGGTGGAGACTGAGAGACCCACTATTCTCAAGAGAGAGTCAATGGAAATTAGACTTCAGAGAAACAAGAAGAATGCCTGGACCAAAGGACATGACCTCTTGAGGGGATATGGAATAGTCAGAAAGCTAGACATGTCAGGTCAGAAATGTCCCTGGGCTTAGCTTTGAAGAAATGGTAAAACCAATAAGAAACATGGAATCCAGTGCAAAGTCTGATCTGGGCTCTTCTGTGTAGAGAAAGCCTGTTTTTCTTAAGTAGATCTACATGATCAAAGATCGTGTAACCCTTTGATAAGACAAACACAGCAAAGTATGGCAAGTTCATGAATCAAGACAATAAGAAGAAATTTTAAATTAAAAAAAATTTAGAAATATTTTTGTTGTCAGTAAAGATTGGACCCAGGGACAAGAGCAGGGCAGAGGTATTGGGGTAGGGTATTGTGTGGATGATAGAGTTTATGGTTCCTGCCTCCACCCTACTGTTTCTGAATCTTTATAAAACCTTTGGGATCTTTCTGATCCCACTGGTGCTGTTATTCAGGAGAGTGAGGATCCTTGCAGGAAGCATTCCAGTCCATGCCAGGTTAGGAGCTAAACTGTACTCCAGCATTTACCAACAAAACGTCTTGTTGATGATCACATTAGGCCTCTACAGTCCAGAGTTCTATTAATCTTATTAACACTCAATGTTCCATGGGTGCGGCATAAGGTTACAAGCTAGACTGCATATACTTGGACTCTGGTTCCTGCACTGTGTCACTTAAAATGACTAATACACAAGTAGCTTAAATAGTAAAGAAGTCAGAAAGTGAGGGAGTTCCAGGATTGTTTCTGCAACTGAATGATGTGGTTGGAAACCTGGGTTCTTTTCAGTTTTCCATCCTTTCCAATGTGTTAGATTGCTGTTCTGGCTTGTTGCCTCATGGTCACAAGATGGCTGCTATTGCTCAAGTGTCTACTTTTAATGATATAGTGTCCAAAGCAGATAGCAGGAAAAGAAAAGGCCTCTGTCTCATTGACAGCTTCTTTCTACTCAGAAAGGAAACTGTTTCTCGAAACTGTTCCCCTCCTTACTCCCCCTCCCACAAAGTTGACCTCCCTATACATCTGCCAGAACTAATCACCCTAACTGCAAAAAATTTTGAAAAGTGATTTAAACCTCTGCAAATAATTTTGAAAAGTGATTAAAACACGATTTAAACCTCTGTTGTGGGAAGCAGAGTTTTCATTTAAAGAAAAGAGAAGAAATGACAGGCAATTATATCTGTTATCTATTGCTACAACAATGCTGCATAACAAATCACCTTAAAACTCAGTGGCCCAAAACAACAATTTACTATTTTTCATTAATTTATGGGTTATCTGGTTAGTTCTGTTGATCAGAGTCAGGGTTTGCCAATCTTGGCTGGGCTTGCTCATGTGTCTGCAGTCAGTAGGTTGGTGGGTTGGCTAGGGGCTGGCCATTCTAGAATGGCCTCAGCTAGGATGACTCATCTCAGCTCCATTACCTTCTCATCCTCCAGTAGACTATCTATTCCAGGCTTGTTCCCATGGTGGAATCAGGGGCTCAACAGAGAAAGCAGAAGCACACAAGTCCTCTTGAGGCCTGGTTACCACGTGCAGCCACTTCTACCATATTTATTGGCCAAAGAGAGTCATAAGGCCAGTCTCAATTCAAGGGGAGGAGAAATAGACTTTGCCCTTCTATGGGAAAAGCAACAGTTATGCTGCAAGGGATGTGGATAAAGGTGAGGAAGAACTGGGGCCATTTCTGCAGTCAATCTATCACAGCAATCATACTTGCTGTATGCACTTAGTAGATATATGACCATGGACAAGTTATTTAAGTTCTGAGCTTCAATTTCTGCATTTGCAAAATGTGGATAATAATCAAATCTAACTCAGAACTTTGTTATGAAGGTTATATATGCATCAGTCTATGCCAAAGAGATTACAAGAATGTCTTCATTTGGTAAGTTACCAGGTACTAACCTATCTTAGGTCTCATAATTACTGCTTAACAACTGACCATAGCAGCCCTAGTCTCAACTATCTTGTGGATAAAGTCATAACTCACTAAGAACTCTGATGCCCAGGACAAAGAGTGTGAATGTCACCCTCACATTTCCTCAAACGTACTCTGTAATTTGTGATACTGCTCACAGATTGGTCTCAGTGACAGTGTTGTTCATAGACTGTCAGCATATGAATGTCACTAATATTTAAATTACAAACTCTGTTTTGAAGTAATTATTTCACATTTTTTGTACCCTGTAAATTTGGAGGTACCCAGGGGTAAGGCCCAGTCAGTCTGGCCCAAGTTGCTACACTGCCTTCAGGGTGTGCTACATGGAGGGGGTGGGGAAAAGAGGGGGGAAGAACATTGGCTGGGAGCACAGCTATTGGGCAGGAGCCCCAACCAGAGGGCTGGGTTAACTCAGGCCAGTGTGGCTATCTACTAAGCTCTCTATTCCTTTAGGGCCAGATAAATGAGGAAGCAGATTAATCCAGCATCCAAGCGTGAAACAAACTCATTTGACCTTGACCAATGGTAAGAGTACATTGCCTTTGCAGTTTTACAGAACTCAAAACTCACATACAAATACATATGCATACACATATACATTAGCCATACAACACACAAGTGTATGTACATGCATGAAACGGAAACAAAAGGTTTCTGAAACCATGCTTACTTACCTTTTGTATATGTAATGTCCTCTGGTATTTCTTCTTTGATTGCTTGCTTTTTATTTGTATTTTTATTTTTTTAAATACTGCACTTGAACAATTAAGTTGGTTGGGAAACATTATTTGAACAACTCTTTTGAAAAACACTGTCTTATGTGGCATAATGTAAGAAGCACTGGGCAAAATCTCCCTTTCCCAGAAGTTTTCTCTATTTAAAGACTTACCAAGGGGGCAGTGTCAGAAGTTTCTGTAGCTGAAGCAGTATTGCACAGTGGTTAAGAGCAAGGAGTTTGTAGGGAAAATGCTCAGGTTCAAAATCTGGCTTGGCTACTCGTTAATGATATGACCCCAGCAGAGTTTTTTAATCCCTGGAGCTTTGGTTTCCCACCTGAAAACAACAGGGATGATATTACCCCTTCATTGCTGCTGTGAAGATAAAATGAAGTCACCTGGAATAGCACCCAACACAAAGTGAATTAGACAAGAATTAGATAAATGTTGTCTATTACTATTCTTTTAGAAGGTGTTGGTGTTGATCCTTAACCCTCTGGTAAAGCTATTTGGTACAACTTTTTTCTAGTGAAGAACTAGCTGGCAGGGTGGTGCATGCCTTGGTACAGAAAGGTTAGCACAGCCCTGGATGGGACCAGCAGGGGAGGGACACTGAGGTAGGGGTCCAGTGGGGGGAGGCGGGTGGGAGAGGAAAATTTCTACCAGCCAGGAGAGGTACCGAGGAAAGAAGTGGGAAGACACTGGCAACTCCTATACAGATGGGCCTAGGTCTTTGATCTTGTGGGTGACTGAAAAAGCTTTTTGTAGGTCTCCATGAAGTAGATGTGCAAGTGAGGCTCTACGGTGTATGTGATTGAACTTTGAACAAGCACATTAGAGCCCACACCTCAGTGCTGACGTTTGTGCAAATGAGAAAGAGTGAGCCTTCTGGGAAAGGCAACCCTGCCCAGGGCACATAGCCTAATGAGCAAACTGGGTAGGTGTTAGCCTCCTCCACCAGCTGCCCTTGTATACTGCACAGACGGCTCAGCATCCTCAGTGGCCCTCCTGGAACTCTACTAATTCAAAGTTATCCTTGTTCAGGATGTCTCTTCCAGGGACACCTTCAAACTCTGGAGAACATTCATTTACTATTCCCAATAGCAGCAAGTCCTCAACTGTTCAAGCAAAATTTAATTTGGGAAATGGTCAAAATTATTTTGATCCCAGAGGTGGCAGCAATGAAAATGCATCTCTCATATGTCCTGCTGCTGGGAGCATAATTGACTGATGGCCCCAGCTGCTGCCCCTTGAGATCTACCACACTGCTGCCATGCAACTTCTGGACCATGACTAAGCCTGGTGTGAAATAAAAGGTAGGCCCATTCCAGCCAGACATGGGACTCAAGGTCGCCCCATCAGCCTAACCGAACGCTTCTTAGAACTTGGCTGTAGTCTGATATTCTTCCCAGCCAGACCTTTTTCCTTCCCTCTCTCCTTCCACAGGTGTCAGACCTGCAATTCAATCTGAAGGTTCTTCCTGTCTTTCCTGCATCCTCCTTTTCCTTGCACATCTACTACATTCTTAGCATCTGATTCTCAGCAGGTCCAGACTATGGTATCAGGTGCTGTGAAAAAGAGGGAGGTGGCCAATCTGTTCAATACATATTTAGGGCAAATGCTAGAAGTAGCTATAAGATAAGATGAAGTTTCGTGTGTAACTGATAAAAAGAGCTCCATGAATACTGATTACACTATTGAATGAGTAAATGGTTCTGAAATAAAATAATCCCATCCTCTATAGTTTGGCCTAAATATGTACTTGTTCAGGAGAAGGTGGATCTCCAGCTTATTCTTGGGAATGCCCAAAGAGATTCCTCACATGTGCCTGTCTTGTTCACATCCTGCTCTGGCTCCCACTTCTTCACACTCGCTGCAAAGCCACTGGGAAAAGGCCCACAACTCTCACCGCCTATCCTGAGAAAACCAAGACCCAACCGTGCCCTAGATGGCCCAAACCTTCTCATTCCTCTTGAACCTGAACAGGGCTGAGCCATATAAAGAGGTCAGGGGAGAAGGTAGGGAAGGTTGCCTCCCTGTCTGACTCCATGCCATGGTTTTTACTTGACTTACCTGTACACATCTCTTGTGGCTAAAGAAGGGAAGTTTCATCAGATTCTCCTACTCACTCCTTTAAGTCACAAGAAGTTTAAAATCAGCCAGCCAAAAATCTCCCATCCAAACTCCCATCCAAACTCCCTTGGCCCTCTCTAGGTAACAGACGATAAAACCAAAGATGCAATGAAAAAGAAATGATGCATTAACTTTATTTTCTTATTTTCTGTATTCTTGATGTTCTGCATCTGGCATCATAGAGGCCTTGCCTATCCTGGAGAAACTACCCCTCCCAGGGCTAGATAATTCCCAGAGATAGCAAATAACTCCCCTGAGAACATGTCTTTCACCCAGTGTGTCCAATTTTTTGTCTCTAAAATAAAGACAATTGTGATAGAATTAAGTCAATTGAGGTGTACATGAGATATTTTATAAACAAAAGAGGGCTTTTCAAATGTAACAAACAAACCAATTCAGAGTCCATACCTACCAACTAATTCCTTTACTGGGCTCTTGCAGGCTGAGCCACTCTCCCCCTGCCCTAATCACTGTAGGGCCAGCTACCTGGCAATGAAGGACAATCCCTATATCCCAGAGCCTGCTGAAATTATTCAAAGTAGCCAATCTTAAACATGCCTAGCCTGCTTGCCCAGGCTTGACCATTCCTTCACACAACAAAACACAATAAAGGCTCTTACCCATGCTTCCTCTTCATTCCTTCTGTCTTCTGAATGACCATGGTACTCTCCCATGTGGTCCCCTAAGGCATGGCATGCCCCCTCCTCTTGGAACTGTGAGTGACAAACTATCTTTTCAGTGGTCATCATCTCCTGATCTGTTGCCCTCACCATATCTGACTAATAAGAAAACCTACATTTTAAAAGAAAGGGATATGGGGAAGTTTCAGTATGAGAGCATCTATACTAGCAATCCCCAACCTCCAATTTTTTTTTTGTTGTATTTGAATAGCCCTCTTTTGTTTACAAAATATCTCATGTACATCTTCTTTCAGTTGTCTTAATTATATCACCAATATGTCTTCATTTTAGAGATGAAATTTGGAGATATTTGACCAACGGCAACATTACTGAAAGAAATACATACTTTCTATGAGGCTGTGTCTGAAGTACAGGGACAGAATGCAGAGCACAGGCTGTGGTGTGGTTTTAAAGAAGTCTTAAAACATACACCAGTAAAAACAGTCACCACCTCTAATACTTCCTGAGTACATCCTATGTGCCAGGCACCAATGTAGGTTATCTTCATAGATTAACTCATCTAATCCTCATGTCAATGCTGAGGCTGATACACAAGGTATCTACCATTATTGTCCCTGTTGAAAAGACAATCTGTAATTAACAGGTTGAAAATTTTATTTCACTCATACAGTGTTAAGACTGCAAAGAACTTTAGAGATCATCCCTTCCCAATTTACAGATGAAATAAATATGTTTATATATTCTACTCCACTTGGAGGTTTTGCTATTTTTTAGCACAGTCCCCAAATAAGGCATATGTACTCTAATTTTGCTAATAGTAAGTTCCGAATCCTGGGACCTCTAGCCTAGCTATGACATAAAGG
Organism: Panthera pardus; assembly: GCF_024362965.1. Classification (NCBI taxonomy): domain Eukaryota; kingdom Metazoa; phylum Chordata; class Mammalia; order Carnivora; family Felidae; genus Panthera; species Panthera pardus. The sequence continues at coordinate 30,531,900 of NW_026526765.1, read as the reverse complement.
GGAAGTGACACCTACTATAATAATCTCAAGCCCTATAATCCATCACACATATTCTGAAAGCACTAAAGGGAAACATGTTAAAATAACCAAACACACCGAGTATATATCACAAGGCTTGCCTAAATATTTCCCATTTATGCTATTTTGAGAATTGGCTTCTAGCCCAGTTCCGACAACAGTGTTCAAGATTAAGTGGAAGGCCATGTAAGCATGGTAATTGAAAATACAGTTTCCCCCCCAAAGGGCTATTAGTTATGAGTTTACTTTCTTGTGTGTGTGAGATCCCCTTTTGAGCATTTATGAAATATGGATTCTTCAATTGTCTTACTTACTGGAAAAAATATGTGTCCTATTAGGTTTCTGGAGGACAATGGCATGTCAACTCTAATCAGCTTTCCCTCAGAAGATTCTGCAGAAGTTGGGCCCAGGAGCCCCTCCTTAGACTACCTCCCATAGCAACTGCCTCACTCTTGGCAAAGGCACACTTTGCTCTACTCAACCGAGGTGACGTCAGTCACGTTAATAAGCTAAGGGTCCTAGACAACAACAGTCACCCCAGAACCAACCTAAAGCCAGCTTGAGGGGCAGTGGAAGCTCAGTTCCTGGACACAATCCCACCGTGTTTTTAGAATAGAGCCCTTGGCCACACAACTCCATCTTTTGGGATCCAATCCATTGGCCAATGACAACCTGATGCATTCATTTGGCTGGGAGGTCCTGAGTAAGAGAGTAATCAAATTTCAATGAGTTGGATGAGCCCTGTCTTCCTTCCCACTCCTCCATGGTTCTGTACCAGTTCTAAACTTAAAGGAAAGGAGAATATTTGGATATAATATTTTCCAACACTGAACAGCTGGCTTAGATCTATTAAATTGCAGCTTTAAATTAATATACTCTATACTTCCTCTGTAAATCAAGAAAAACAACAATGTACCAAAGAACTGGAAAGAAGGTTTCTGAGTTCTTTTAAATTGTGCCCAAAGATTTCTAATTCTAACTTTGAAAAAGGAAAGGATCTTGGTCTAAAGTCACTGAATGTGTATGCCAAGCAAATTCATTAGATTCTTTGGCATAATATTTGTGCTTTTGATTCTCCCAATTAGAATTATTTACTCTCCTGCATCAAGTAAAGTTATAACTTTGATTTCAATCTGTCACCATTCCATAACCCCATCAGAAGCTTTGTATCCTTTTTTGTCAGAATTCAATGTGCCTTCATGACTATGGGGTAAGTAACTAATCCAACTAGTTATTCTCTTAGGTGTTCACTTCATTATTTTATCCACTTATTGGTTAGGTCAGAAACATAACAATATGTCAGTGGTCAGACAGACTCTGTCTGAACTCTGATCTGAATCTATAAGTTTAGGGGCTTCAAAATGAGGAAAATTCCAGGTAGACCCAGAAAACACCATTTATTAAGTTCCTCAAAGGCTGTGTGTGTCTAAAAGAGATCATCACAAAAACTGCTTTGCAGAAAATTGAATCAAGCAGCATGCCAACAATACTTTGCTACAGCCCAACTGCATTCTCAGCACTAAGGTCCATACTAACTAGGAACAATACCGGAAAACAGGGAGTCAGTCACTCTTCATGGTGAACTTTTTTCCACTTTGTTTTGCTTTGGTTTTTAAATTATACAGACATGGCCAGAATTTGAACCTGCTCTGCTGGCTCAAACCATGAATACTAACTACCTTAATTGGGAAGATATGCCAGATCCCAGATCCACGTTCTCTGTCTGCTTCTACTCCAAGAAAAGACTGTGCTTCCTTACAGTAAGTGACCCAACACAATTTGGCAATGACTTTTCCTGCACTTTCTGGCAGGGAATATGGAAAATAATATATATGGAAAATGTATGTGTGTATATAGGGTATGTATGTGTGTGTCTGTAATGGTTTGTTTTCTCAAATGACTTTTCTATCTTTGAGTTTCCAGGATAAAGGGATACTAACCATTCCAGCTCTATTGATTTGCTAGGTTCTAGGATTCCTCAACAAATTGGGGCCTTAAGGCCTATCTCCAACAAACACTTTTTTTTTTTTTTTTTTTTGGTTATTCTCCCAATGAGGTTCAAAGCAATAAAACTGAATAGGAACACGTCCTTGAAAGAACAATTTGCTCTTTTAATTCTATAATCATTGAGAAAAGGGGTGTGGTGAATGGACACTAAAGGAATGTTTTGGCCTAAAAATGAGAAAACAGAGAGAAGGAAACAGAATACTGATCTGGAAGCAGATTTAGATGAGGATTAGCAGCTACCCTGTCTCCTTTGATAAAAGGGCTTAACTAACAGCAAGAGGAATTGAGGATATATCTGAGGAAACACTTCCTGACCCTTATAAGCCCTGGCAATGCCTTACCAAAAGGGATTACTCAGTGTACCTCTGGATCTTTGTTTTGATGTGATGCATGTGATGTTGTTTTTGTAAATTTGGTGTTTTATTGTTATTCATACTAAGTTATAGAAGTTTTAAACTTTTATATTTTTTCTTCATTACTGAAGTAACTCATGTTTATTGTAGAAAAAAAGTAGGAAATATTGGTAACCATGAGAAAAAAATTACCTGTAATTCTACCACCTAGAGATAAGCACTGTTATCATTCTGGGACATATCTTTTCAGACATTTTTTTTTCAGGACATTGGTTAAGTAAATATTGGTACAGTTATCAAATGCAGCTATTAAGAATGATACACACATAATCTACCCACCTTGGACCTTGGCCTCCATGTTTATCCAAAATCTGCCATTTGGTTTCATCTCTGGCCTCGGCCTTGGCAAACAAAAGAGCTGAATGCCCACTTCATCACCATCTAGCAACCATGAACTCATGCATGTTCAGTTATTTTATGGTGGAACAGATTACCATCACATCTAGTCAGCAATAATATCAATAACTTAAATAAGACATCAGATTTCAAGTTGATAACTGAATATTCATCTAAAAATATACACAAGCATTTTCGATGTAACCTGGAAAGAAAATCTGTATATATGCTTTATATATGGAAATTCTAAGAGCTGGAGTACAAATATTCTAAGTATATTGCATTATATACATACACACACACATATACACATACACATGAGTAAAATGTTATAGTTAAAAATGTTTAATGTTATTAGTTTTATGTACTAAAATGATTATTGAAAACTTTAAAAAGTTTATATAAATAAGGGAACAGTATATAAATATTAAACTATTAATATAATATTAATATAAAATGAACTAATGCAAATATTAATAAAGAATGAATGATAATAAGATCATGATATCCTTTCTGAACCAAAGTACGTTTATAAAAATTCAAATAATAATATAAAGCAGATTAATAGTCAGCTATTTAATTTTATTTTTGGACACACTTTTTTTTTAAGAAAAAGTGCTGTTTTGGAATTCTTCATCTTTTTTAAGGTAAATTAAAACTATTATGTAGAATGAGTTTGGAAGTTTTCTTTCCATTTCTATTTTTTGGAACAGTTTGAGAATAATAGGTATTAACTCTTCTTCAAATGTCTTGTAGAATTCCTCTTGGAAGTCATCTCGTCTAAACTCTTGTTTGTTGGGAAATTTTTGATTATTGATTCAATATCTTTGCTGGTTATGGGTTTGTTCAAATTCTACTTTCTCCCTGTTTCGGTTTTGGTAGTTTGCGAGTTTCTAAGAATTTTCCCATTTCTTCCAGATTGCCTAGTTTGCTGGCATATAATTTTTCACAATTCTCTTATGATTGTTTGTATTATGATCTCTCCTCTTTAATTCATGATTTTATCTAATTGGGTCCTTTCTCTTTTCTTTTTGGTAAGTCTGGCTAGGAGGTTTATCAATTTTGTTAATTCTTTCAAAGAATCAGCTCTTAGTTTCATTGATCTGTTCTACTGGTTTTTTGTTTGTTTGTTTGTTTGTTTGTTTGTTTCTATATCCTTTATTTCTGCTCTAATCTTTATTATTTCCCTTTTGCTGGCTTTAGGCTTTATTTGCTATTCCTTTTCTACCTCCTTCAGGTATAAGCTTAGGTTGTGTATTTGGACCTTTCTTGCTTCTTGAGATAGGCCTGAATTGCAATACACTACCCTCTTAGGACGGCCTTTGCTGCATCCCAAAGCATTTAGATGTCATGTTTTCATTTTCATTTGCTTCCATGTATTTTTTTTTATTTCCTCTTTAATTTCTTGGTTAAGCCATTTATTCTTTAGTAGGATGTTCTTTAACCTCCATGTATTTGAGGGCTTTCCAAATTTTTTCTTGCGGCAGACTTCAAGTTTCATAGCATTGTGATGTGAAAATATGCATGGTATGATCTCAATCTTTTTGTACTTGTTGAGGGCTGATTTGTGACCCAGTATTTGGTCTATTCTGGACAGTGTTCCATGTTAACTTGAAAAGAATTTACATTCTTCTGCATTAGGATGAAATGTTCTGAATATATCTGCTAAGTCCATCTGGTCCAGCATGTCATTCAAAGCATTGTTTTTCCTTGTTGATTTTCTGCTTAGATGATCTGTCCATTGCCAGCATTCCCTTGATTCCCAAACCAGACAAAGACCTCACTAGAAAGGAGAATTATAGGACAATATCCCTGATGAACATGGATGCAAACACTCTCAACAAGATACTAGCAAATTGAATTCAATGGTACATTAAAAGATTTATTCACCATGATCAAGTAGTATCTATTCCTGGGCTGCAGTGCTGGTTCAGTATTCACAAATCAACGTGATACATCACATTAATAGAAGAAAGGAAAAGAACCATATGATCCTGTCAATAGATGCAGAAAAAGCATTTGACAAAACAGCATCCATTCTTTATAAAAACCCCTCAGCAAAACAGGGATAGATGAAACATACCTCAACATCATAAAGGTCATATACGAAAGACCCACAGATAGTATCATCCTCAATGGGGAAAAACTGAGAGACTTTCCCCCAGAGTCAGGAACAAGAAAAGGATGTCCACTCTCATCATTACTATTTAACATAGTACTAGAAGTCTTAGCCTCAATCAGACAACAAAAAGAAATAAAAGGCATCCAAATGGGCAAGAAAGAAGTCAAACTTTCACTATTTGCAGACAACATGATACTCTACATAGAAAACCTGAAAGATTCCACCAAAAAAACTGCTAGAACTAATACATGAATTCAGCAAAGTCACAGGAATAAAATCAACATGCAGAAATCTGTTGTGTTTCTATATACCAATAACGAGGCAGCAGAAAAAAGAAATCAAGGAATGAATCTCACTTACAATTGCATCAAAAACAATAAGATACCTAGGAATAAACCTAACTAAAGAGGTAAAAGATCTGTACTCTGAAAACTATAGAACACTTATGAAAGAAAATGAAGAGGACACAAAGAAATGGAAAAGCATTCCATGCTCATGGATTGGAAGAGCAAACATTGTTAAAATGTCTATACTACCCAAAGCAATCTACACATTTAGTGCAATCCCTGTCAAAATACTACCAGCATTTTTCACAGAGCTAGAACAAACAATCCTAAAATTTGTATAGAACCATAAAAGACCCCAAATAGCCAAAGCAGTCCTGAAAATGAAAAACAATACTGGAGGCATAAAGATTCCAGATTTCAAGCTATATTACAAAGCTGTAGTCATCAAGACAGTGTGATACTGGCACAAAAACAGACAGATCAATGGAACAGAATAGAAAACCCAGAATTGGACCCACTATTATATGGCCAATTCATTTTAAACAAAGCAGGAAAGAATATCCAGTAGAAAAGAGTCTCTCCAACAAATGGTGTTGGGAAAACCGGACTGGATGGCAACATGCAGAAGAATGAAACTGGACCACTTTCTTACACCATACATAAAAATAAATTCTAACTGTGAGATAGGAAACAATAAAAATCCCAGAGAAGAGCACAGGCAGTAACTTCTTTGATCTTGGCCACAGCAACTTCTTACTAGACACATCACTGAAGGCAAGAGAAACAAAAGCAAACATAAACTATTGGGACTTCATCAAGATAAAAAGCTTCTGCATAGAGAAGGAAACAATCAACAAAACTAAAAGGCAGCCAATGGAATGGGAGAAGGTATTTGCAAATGACATATCTGATAAAGGGTTAGTATCCAAAATCTATAAAGAACTTATCAAACTCAACACCCAAAAAACAAATAATCCAGTGAAGAAATGGGCAGAAGACATGAATAGACAATTTTCCAAAGAAGATATCCAGATAACTAACAGACACATGAAAATATGCTCAACACTGCTCATTGTCAGGGAAATACACATCAAAACCACATTGAGATACTGCCTCACACCAGTCAGAGTGGCTAAAATTAACAATACAAGAAACAACAGGTGTTGGCGAAGATATGAAGAACGGGGAACCCTCCTGCACTGTTGCAAGGAATGCAAACTGGTGCAGCCACTCCGGAGAACAGTATGGGGGTTCCTTAAAAAAACTAAAAATAGGGGTGCCTGGGTAGCTCAGTTGGTTAAGCGTCCAATTTCGACTCAGGTCATGATCTCACGGTCCATGAATTCGAGCCCTACATCAGGATCTGTGCTGACAGCTCAGAGCCTGGAAACTGCTTCAGATTCTGTGTCTCCCTCCTTCTCTGCCCCTCCCCTGCTTGTGCTCTGTCTCTCTCTCTCAAAAATAAATAAACCTTAAAAAAAAAAAACACCTAAAAGTAGAATTACCCTATGAGCCAGAAATTGCACTATTAGGTATTTACCAAAATGATACAAAAATACAGATTCAAAGGGGTGCATGCACCCCAATGTTTATAGAAGCATTATAAACAATAGCAAAACTATGGAGAGGGCCCAAATCTCCATCGACTGATGAGTGGAAAAAGAAAATTTAGTACACACACACACACACACACACACACACACACACACTGGAATATTACTCTACCATCAAAAAGAATGAAATCTTGTCATTTGCAAAGAAGTGGATGGAGCTAAATGTATTATGCTAAGAGAATTAAATCAATTAGAGAAAGACAAATACCATATGATTTCACTCATATAAGAGTGAAACAAAACACACTCTTGTTTAAGAAAACAGATGAACACAAGAGACTCTTCTAACTATAGAGAACAAACTGAGGACTGATAAAGGGAATTGGGTGGAGGATGGGCTAGATGTGTGATGGGCATTAAGGAGGGCACTTGTCATGAGCACTGGATGTTGTATGTAAATAATGAATCACTAAATTCTACACCTGAAACCAGTATGTCAACTAACTAAAATTCAAATTAAAAAAAAAAAACTATTATGTTAACTCTGCCACCTTAAAATTTCACAGTGAGAAGTTCCTAAATCATGGACCATGCATCCATAATAAGCCAACAGACCATCTTTTCCAGACATAATAAGAATATAAATCATAGAAGAAGTTGTTAGAGAAAATGGGCTCATACGACACACTTTATTTTCACTAACCCAATTTTAAAATTATAAACTTTGTAAGAATTCTCTAAGAAGGCAATTCTTTACAGTCTTTGAGCTTATAGAAGTTATCATTGTAAATAAACAGTTTATTGAGTTATTGCTATAGCTACCAGTCCTTTAAGGCAGTCAAGGATTTTTGAGATTTGCTAAAGTTATGAATCTTGGATAAAAAGTCCTTCTAGAAAACACACCGTTGAAACCTTTTCCTGAATTATATTCTGCTGTGCACAATGGCTGGTGACATTATTAAATGTACCAATTGAAAGTGGCCCTCTCGTTAGTGCAGAAGAGCAGCTGAAAGAACTGTGTAGCAGTTGCCATCTCTGAGAAACTGCTATAATGTTCCTAGAGTATAACAAAGTTTTAGTGTTTGCCTATTAACTATTAAACATAAAACTATGATAATAACTTAAACATTTGCATCCAATTTCAGGTTTCTTATAGTCCAGAAATTATCTCAATGACTGATATTTGACTATAGGCTCTGCCTCATCAGAATATTTTCATCCTCAGCTATTTGTTATTTAGAACTGCAATCAGTGTGTCCCAAACATGTATTATATGTTTGAGACAGATATGTGTGTCTGTTAGGATGTTTTTAACTGCATGAAACAGACATCCCTACACAAATTAGCTTTTCAAAAGTGGGCATGGGAAGAGAAATTACTGGCTCACATGCCTGAAGAGTGTGAGGTGATGCATAATGTTGGCTCAAGGATGTGAAGAGGGCCTGGTGTTTCTCTCACCGTTGCCATCGCTACTTCTTAGCTCCCTTAGCTCCATCTTGTTTCCCTCTTTATGATGCAAAGATGGCTGCCAACAGTCCCTGAAGCCGCTTGCTTCTACATTAGCAAACAGGTAAGAAGGAAGTCAGTCTGTCCCAACAGTGCTCAGCAAAAGTCATGAAGTACACCCTGCTAGATGTATGCTTACATGATGTGTTCACCTCTCCAACATCACTGTGGTCAGGAGGATACCACATAATTATTTGCTTATATCCCTGGAGGTGGGAAAAGGTCAAACCAAAGTGGTAATTTCCAAAGGAGTTGTGGGGTGTCATTACCAAGAATTAGGAGAAATTGATGTCGGTCAGCAAACAATAGGTGTTAACCACAACATGGAACCATACTTTCCACTGTTAAAATATGATTATAAATGATAAATAGAGCATGACCCCAATTTTGATGTACAGATTTCTACGTGAAATATCTTTTGGCTTCAGTTATTTAACAAATTCTTTCTTTTTGGTTTTATAGATGTTTGTACCATTTCACTGTTAGAATCAATACATTAGCTAGCATGATTGTGTATAAATTCTTACATATATATACAATGATCTTATAATAAATTCCTAAAAATTCAATTGTTGAGTCAAAAAACAATCACCAATTGGGTTTTTGCACATGTTGCCTTCCCCAAAAGTTATACTTCCAGCAGCAGAGTACAGCAATGCCAGCTTCCAATAATATCACTCACCAAGTCAACAGGCAAAAAATAACATCTCATTGTTGAAATATCTAACTTTTTGAGCACTACTAAAGATGGAATTATTCTGATATCAGTTATCCAATGATATTTAATTTTTTATCTATTAATATTTAATTAGTTGTTTGCTGATATCCTGGCTGTTCATTTCTCATTTTGCTCATCTTTACATATTAAAGATAGTAAACTTTGTCATATGTTGTAATTTTTGTTTCATTTGTCATTTTCTTTTTATTTTTGTTTATGGTGGAGTTTAGTTGTTTGTTGCTTTTCTATATAGAAGTTGTACATTTTGACATAATCAAAATTACAAAGTATTTCTTTTAACATTTCTGTCTTAAATGTCCTTTTGAGAAATAACCTTCCTTATCCCACTTACTTCAATTATATTTTCTTCTAGCATATTCATTGTTTCATATTTTACTTCTAAGTCTTTAATTCATCTAGAATTTACTTTGTTGTGAGATATGAGGTCAGGCCATAACCTTACTTTTTTCTAAGTGGCTAAATAGGATTCCTAACATTGTTGTTCCAGGTGGTGATTAAGAAGGCTGGCTCTGAAACCAGACTGGTGGGTTTGTGGCCTCTTTTCTATATCCCATCTACAAAATAGAGATGAAAATAATGGTACCTACACTTCATAGGGTGGTTTCAACTGTGAAACGTGTTAAAGAACATGGAAAATTTGAAATACTGCCCAGAGCATAGCAAATGTTAGACACTGTTGTTACTACTATTTATTGAAAGATCTATCATTTGTCCTCTTGAGGTATTACCTTGGTGAAGTACTAAATATTTATCTCTATGTGGGTCTCTTTCCAGAATTTTTGTTTTCTGCTATTGGCTAGTCGGTTTAGTTTTGCCTCTCTGCTGATTTTAAAAGGATTCATAACAATATTTCTGAAATCAGCAGAATGAATTTGTGACTTCTTCAGATAGCTTGGTATCTTGTTCTTATAAGCACTAGGAGTCATTTCTTTCCTATGTATCATGTCAATCTTGCAGGAGTCAGCTCTTATCACTAAGCTCTATGGATACCCTTTAGTGCTTAATTAGCTTATTCAGACTCAACTCTTCCACTTACTAGCCATGTACCTTGGGCAAGTTACCTCAACTCTCTGCTTTATTCGTAAAGTGGGGGTAATAATAGTTATGATCTCCTAGAACTCCTGTGACGATTAAATGAAGTGATGCATGTAAATCATATAGTAGTGAACATAATAATCCTTAAATAATTGTTAGTTGTTAATTGATTTTATTATTTTATTAAACCAAAGTTTCTTCTTCAATAAAGGGCCTGGCAAGTATTGAACATAAGTAGTCAGGATATAAGGGATACAGAGAAAAGAAAGCCAATGGTATTTTTTAATTAAAGTTATAATTTTTCCACTTAATATATAATTAATAGCATCCCAAATAGTACCTTGTACATAGCACAAAAAATTGCTTAAAATTAAAAAAGTGCTCAAAAAAATGTTGAACTGGCAAATATAAAGAAATCATATTGTCTTTCTATCTGTGCAATGCTGAGGATCTCATGTGAAGTAAATATTGAGAAAGAAAAACTTCACTAATAATGTTCCTTAAGAAATGTAAATTAGGGGCACCTGGGTGGCTCTGTCAATTAAGCGGTGACTTCCTCTCAGGTCATGATCTCACATTCATGGTTTCCTGAGTTTGAGCCCCACATTGAGCTCTGTGCTGACAGCTCAGAGCCTTGAGCCTGCTTCAGATTTTGTGTCTCCCTCTCTCTCTGCCCTTCCTCCCCCCCCCCCACCGCTTGTGCTGTCTCTCTCTCTCTCAAAAATAAACATTAAGAAAACAAAAAAATATATAAATTAATAAAATAGTATTAAGATTCTTGTTCAAGGCTTCTGGTACAACTTTTCCCCATGATCATCACATATTTATACATATATACAAGAGAGAGATAGTAAAAAGAGAAAAAATGCCTAGGGATTAGTAGAGCAATAATTCCATTTTCTTCAGACCTGTGTTCTTTGCAAGCATGTCCACAGACTAATCACCCTCTTTTATAATCTATATAACATGCATTCATGTGTGTATGTGCATATACTTACACAAATAGGCATTTGTGTAATGCCAATTGCACAAATAGGCATTTCTTGACATTTTAAACCATTCCAGATTGGCTCAATTCCAGTTAATCACATTAAAATGTCAAGAAACTAAGTACTAAAGATACAATCTAGTCCCTCTTGAACTTATTTACTTGTTCTTTTAAAAAAAAAAAAAGATACAGCAGGAAGCAGCTGACCACTCCCTTCCTTTCAGCAGGCAGTCTATGTCTTCTTGTTTTCTCTGGGCAGGCTCTTTTACCATGTAAAAAGATGGAGAGGCAGAGAATCACAAACTCATATGAGAGAAGGTGTGGCCATGCATGCTATTTTGTCCTGAGGTTTAAAGTGCTGAGGCAAGGCCACAGAGAAAGACACTGTGAGTCTCCAACTCTGAGTCATCTTGGGGGTGCCAGTAGCATCTGAGATGTTATGCCAAAGAATTATTAGGAACCAAAACATTAAAATCACTCCAATGTGAGTGTGAAACTCAATCTTCTTGACTTTTGGAGGAGACTTGTTTCCTTTACAATTCCACCATTTTCAATGCCAGTAATTGCACACTGGATCAAAAGACTGATGAGGAGTGGAATTGGAAACCTGGAGATAATTTAAGAATAGCTTAGGTAACTAGACCCAGTCTTTGAAGAAGAACTCTATGGGGGAGGTCTTAAATGATCTGAAGGCTTGACCACAATTACTTAGACACCACCACAGAATAAGAAAACACCACTTATGTTTACATGGCATCTAAAAATTCAGCTATGTCAGCTAGAGTTGATTTTTACAGCCATTTTCACAAGTGATTTAAGTCACTAACTAATTGGCAAATGTTCAATTCCCATCCACTCTGGTTATCTAGGTCAAAAGAAATAAACCTGTCAATGCAGCCAGAATCAGAGAATTTCTTTACTGCTCTGTGAGACATGTTCCTCTGCTATACTGAATCAAATAATACACTTTTCATAGTCAACTCAGTATTTAAAGGTAGATGTACTTCCTACTTAATATGTAGCTTTATGTTTTAAATTTCATTTAAGACAAACTCCTGAAGTCCAAGGGCCTTTTTCTAAAGATTTGTTAAAAAAAAAATACATAGATGATTATGATGATGATGATGATGATGACAGATGGATAGGTAGATAGATAGATAGATAGATAGATAGACAGATGATAGATAGATAGATAGATAGATAGATAGAACATAGGAACCATTTAATGCATATGCCCCAGGTTAAAAAAGTAAAATACAATTTTATCCATATTCATTAACTTGTTATTCATTCATTGCACACATTTTATTAAATGCAAGTCACTATTCAGGCATTGAAGATGAAACAGTGATCCAGAAGACAAATATTTTTCTCTGCCCTTGCTGGAGCTTCTAGTCTAATAGGGGAAATTGCAAATAATTAGATAACCTCACAAGCAAATACAGAATTCACTAGGCCAAGTGAGTACAAATGGGAGACAAACAGATAGGAGGATCTGAAAAAGCCAAGGAGGTAAGGGAGGTCTTCTCTGAGAAGTGATAGTTGAGGTGATCTCTGAAAGGAGAAAAGGATAGGCAAAGACTAGGTAAAAACAGGAAGGAAAGATAGCTCAGGTAAAGGGATCACCACGTGCAAAGGCTATACAGCAGAAGAAAGCAAAGAGGGTAGAGATTAAAAAGAAAGCCACTGGAACACTAACAAATAGGGGGTAGGGTACAAGATAGGGCTGGAGAACCACGCTCAGAAGTTTTGTCTATACTTTAACACCAATGGGAATGCATTGAAAGAATCTAAGCAGGAGTGTAACATGGTTAGAATTACATTTTAGTAATAATTAGTCTGGATGTAATATAGAGATTGGCTTAGAGGGAGCCCAGAGGGCCTATGGGGAAACCAGCTAGAATATCAGGAATAAGCTATTGCTGTTCTGGCAATGATGGTAGCTTAGATCAAGATGGTACCAGTGGGGATGGGTCAAAGAAAACACCACCAGACTTGAATCAGACTTGAAGGAGGAGACAGGCATATGGAATATGCTTATGTAATAAAACGAACTGCTTTTGGAGGTGGGAGGGTAGGTTAAAACAATACAATACTTCATAAGGCCAAATATTGTTCATGACACAGACAACTGGCATTCTAAATCTAAATAAGTGTAAATCCAGAACTGTGACTACTTTATGTTGCTCTGAGGTCTTACACTGGCCTCCTAGAGCCAGTCTAAGAATAAACTCCAAGATACTGGGGAGGGTCTACTTTTGGCTAAAGATATAGAAAGGCATAATGACCATCGCTTTCATCATAACAAAAGATAATAACAGATAAACGATAAACTAAAAACTGTATTTTTCAGGATGCCTGGGTGGCTCAGTTGGTTGAGCGTCTGACTTTTGAGTTTGGTTCAGGTCATGATCTCACAGTCATGGGTGTGAGTCCCGCATAGGGCTCTGCACTGACAATGGGTCCTGCTTGGGATTCTCCTTCTCCCTCTCTCTCTGCCCCTCCCCTGCTCATGCACACACACACACACTCTCTCTCTAATGAAAACAATACATATAATAAATAAATAAATAAATAAATAAATAAATAAATAAATAAATAAAAATTATATTTTTCCTAAAGCCATCAAAGGCTTTAGACCACTAGACATGCATACAAGTCTAAATAAACTAATTCCAGAGAGGGACTTGCCATTCAAAGAAGAGAGCAAAGTGGTGGTTATTTTCATACTTGGAACAAATTTTCTAGCCTGAGTACAGGCAGGTAGAAAAGTAAGCCTGACATAGACAAAATAAGTTTGCTGGAATGAAAAGAAATCAAAGGAACTTTTTTTTTTTTTTTTAATTTTTTTTTTTCAACGTTTTTTTATTTATTTTTGGGACAGAGAGAGACAGAGCATGAACGGGGGAGGGGCAGAGAGAGAGGGAGACACAGAATCGGAAACAGGCTCCAGGCTCTGAGCCACCAGCCCAGAGCCTGACGCGGGGCTCGAACTCACGGACCGCGAGATGGTGACCTGGCTGAAGTCGGACGCTTAACCGACTGCGCCACCCAGGCGCCCCTCAAAGGAACTTTTAACAACAGTGTGGGCTAGCATGAAACACTGAAATCTGAAACACAAAAATACATCTTCCAAAACAATAATTCTACCTCATGGGAATTCTGCTGAGTCAGAAGCAGTTGGGGCAGAGCTCAGAGGTAAAGAGAAATTTCCTAGTCCCTTCTGCACTTAGGTTCCAGAACCCTTCTGGAGTTGAATCTGGAGGTGAAATCAAACTAACTAAAACTTCAACCAAATCCCCTTCTAGTTCAAATCTTAAAAATTCCAAACAGATCAGCCCCCTAGATATGAAGGAAGAAGTTGGAGGTGAGGCTGAAAGGCTAAGAGAAATCTTCATAATTTCATTGGCAAAAGGCAAACCAAAATTAATTAAACTTGTATCCCAGTCCCAGTTCAGCTAAACTCATGATAGGAACTAGATAAAAATTCCCTTCCCAAACTTCAAGACAGAGGAAAGGGGAAAACCATCTCTGGGAAAAAACAAAACAAAAATATGCAATCTTCTTTTATGAAAAATGTCTGACATACAGTAAAAAATTATGGGATACACAAATAAGAAAGAAAATGTGTCCAAAATAAAAAAAAAAAAGAAAATAGTCAACAGAGGAAACCCCTGATGGCCAGATATTGCAATAAGTAGATGAGGTCTCTAAAATATGTTAAAGATTATGTTAACTATATTAAAGTTAGACAAGGATAGGTGAACAAAAGAAACTAAAGAGAAACTAAAGCTCTAAAGAAGACCCAAAGTGAAATTCTAGAATAGAAAAATATGACATCTGAAACAAAGAATGTAATAAATAAGCTTAAAAGCAGATTGAAACAACAGAAAAATCAGTGAGCCCAAAGATAAGTCAACAGAAAATAGCCCAAGTGAAGTACAAAAAGAAAAAAGAATTAAAATACTAAACACAGTGTCAGAGATACATGGGTTAATACCAAAGGATAACTGGAACACTCAGTTACACCCTCTTTCAAAATGGAATTTAATTAGAAGTTGATAATAAATTGATAATTAGAAAAACCCTCAAATATTTAGAACTTGAACTACATACTTCTAAAAACCTCCATGGGTCAAAGAAGAAATGAAATAGAATTTGTAAAATATTTTGTACTGAATGATAATAAAAACACAAACATCAAAATTTGTGAGATGCAGCTGAAGCAGTGCTTAGAGGAAAAGTGATAGCTTTAAATGCACATATGAGAAAGAAAGAAATTATTTAAAACAAGAATAAAAGGCATAAAGATTGATGAGTAAGAAATCATATTTCACTCTTTGTTTCCGACAATATAATTATGTATGTAGAAAATCCAAAGAATCAACAAACAAACTACTTAGGGCTAAGGAGTGAATCTGCAAGGTCACAGGATACAATGGCAACATATAGAAATCAATTGTATGGGGAAATGACAGTCTCTTCAACAAATGGTTCTGGGAAAACTGGACAGCTACATGCAAAATAATGAAACTGGACCAATTTTCTTACATAATACACAAGAATAAACTTAAAAATGGATTAAAGACCTAAATATGAGACTCGAAAATAAAACTCCTATAAGAAAATGGACAGTAATCTCTCTGACATTGGCCTTACCAACATTGTCTATATATGTCTCCTCGGGCAAGGGGAACAAAAACGAAAGTAAACTAGTGGGACTACACCAAAAATAAAAAGCTTTTACACAACGGAAGAGACATCAACAAAACAAAAAGGCAACCTACTAAATGGGAGAAGATACTTGCAAATGACATACCCGATAAGGAGTTAATATCCAAAATACAAAAAGAACTTATACTATCCAACAACAACAACAAAAGTCCTATTTAAAACTGGGAAGATGACCTGAATAGACATTTTTCTAATGACATACAGATGGCCAACAGACAAATGAAAAGATGTTCAATATCAATAATCACAAGGCAAATGCAAATCAAAACCACACTGAGATGCTACCTCACACTAGTCAGAATGAATAATATCAAAAAGACAGAAATAAGTGTTGGAGAGGATGTGAAGAAAAGGGAACCTTCATGCACTGTTCATAGGAACGTAAACTGGTACAGCCACTGTGGAAACAGTACCTTCCTCAAAAAGTTAAAAATAGAAATACACACAATCCAGTAATTCCACTACTGGGTATTTACCCAAAGAAAATAAAAACACTAATTTGAAAAGATATATATTCACTCCTATGTTTACTGCAGCATTATTTACAATAGCCAAGATAGGGAAGCAACCCAAGTGTGCATCAATAGATGAATGGGTAAAGAATATGTGATAGATACACACACACACACACACACACACACTGGAATATTACTTAACCATAAAAAGAATGAGATCTTGCCATCTGCCATCCATTTGCATGGATGGACTTAGAGGATATTATGCTAAGTGAGATAAGTCAGATGGAGAAAGACAAATGCCATAGGATTTCACTTGTATGTGGAATCTAAAAAACAAAACAAATGAACAAACAGAAACAGACTCATAAAAACAGAGAACAAACTGATAGTTAACCAGAAGTGATGGGGGAAGGGGAGGATGGGCAAAATGGGTGAAGGGCAGCGAAGTACCGGGTTCCAATTATGGAATGAAGAAGTCCTGGGGGTGAAAGGTACTGCATAGGGAATATAGTCAATGGTATTTTAGTAGTGTTGCGTGGTGAAAGATGGTAGCTATACCTGGGGTGAGCACAGCAGAATGTACACAGTTGTTGAATCACTATGTTATACATCTCAACTAATGTAACATTGTGTCAACTAGATTTTAATAAAAAATAAATAAAATTTAAAAAAATAAAAAGCTGAACTCAAAAGAAAAAATGAAGAAAATATAAGCTAAATATACAGGGGAATATAAAAGTAAATAAGAGACAGGAAGAAATTAAGCCACATGATTTATAAATATATTATAATAATGTAAATATTATAAATAGTATTTGAAATACGAAGATTTACTTCCAAAAGTGAAAAAATCTACTGTATTTCTGTATCCTAACAAAAAAATTAGAAAATGAAATTCATAAAATACCATTTGTAATAGCATTAAACACCTAAAAATCAATGTTTTAATATATGCATAAGTCCTCTATACTTATAAACCACAAAACACTGCTGAGAGAAATAAATGGAGTGATATGCCATGCTTAAGGACTGAAGGACTCATTATTGTTAAGATATTTATCCTCAAAAAAGATATCAATTCTCCCCAAATTAATTTAGAGTATACAAAGTATATATAGTATATATAAAACAGTTTCAATCAAAATCTTAGAAGTTTCTTTTCAGACTTTAAGACATTATAAAATTGAATTAATTAAGATGTTGGCCTGAGGAAAATCTATTCATAAAAGAAACCATTAAAGAAGTGAAAAAGGCAAGCCACTGACTATGAGAACATATTCACAATATATGTATATATAAAGATTGATTTCTAGAATACACAAAGAAGTTATACAAATCAATAATTTAAAAAAATAAGCCAATTAAAAACAAAGGAGAGAGTTAAACAGAAATCTTCCAACAAAAGGTACAGAATAGCCAATAAGCACATGAAAAGGTGTTTGACATCATAGATTACCAGGGAAATATAAATTAAAGCCATAATGAGATATCACTATCTGGTTAAAATTGGAGTGACCATATCAAGTGTTGGTGAACATGTGAAGCAGCTAGAATTCTCATACATTGCCTGTGGGGGTGTAAAAACACCATCACTTTGGAAAATAATTTAGCAGGTTTTTATAAATTCAACATACCCTAACTTATGACGTAATTCCACTCCTAGGAATATACTTAAGAGAAATGGAAGCATATGCCTACAAAATTACTTGTACACAAAAGTTCACGGAAGTTTTATTCCTAACTGCCAAAAACTGTCAACAAACCAGATGTCCACCAAAAAGAGTAAGTCAACTGTGGTATATTCATACCATGGATTTCTAGTCAACAATGAAAAAACAAACAAAACCAAACCTAAAGATACATGCAACAATGCAGATGAATGCACTAACAGAAGCTAGAGGCAAAAGATTACATGCCATCTGATTCCATTTATATGAAAACCAACTATAGACAAGATTCATATATGGTGACAGAAATCAGAATAGGGTTTGCCTCTGGGGGAAGAGAGGAATGGACTAGAAAGTGGCACCAAACACCTTTCGGGATAATGAAAACTAATGGTTACAAAGGAGTACATACATCCATCAGAACTCATTGAACTACACACTTAGATCTGGGCATTTTGCTGTGTGTAAATTATTTCCTCAATAAAGGAAAGAGGGAAAAGAAAAGAATCCTGAGAGCAAAACCACTTAACCATATGAAAGAAGACACAGATATACTCAAATGTAAGTTCCATTCTGTATGCAGAATACTGAATTCATTATAAAAACACAATTTCACAATGCAAGGGAAAAGTACAAAGAAAGGAATATGAAATTAAGCAAACTGCAAAATTTTACTTTAAAAAACAGACGCACATAGAACAGATACATTTTTACAAGCCTGAGAGATTCCTCCTTTAGTAATCTGTCTACAGTCAGGGCCAGCCCCAGAAAAGTTTGTTAACATTTTTATATCGTGAAATGTAGTTTCAGTGATTAGCCTCAAAGATACTGAACGGCAGCTGGTGGAAACAGCTGGGCTCTGGAGCCAGGTAAACCTAAATTCAAAGCCTGTCTGGGCCCAAATTGCTCTGTGACTTGGGCCAGAATCTCTACCTCTCTGCCCCTCAATTTCTTCATCGGTAAATGGAGAAAGGATTGTCCTGAACTTTATTTTTTTAGACATAAAATTTTTCTTTAATTTTTTTAAAATGTCTATTTATTTTTGAGAGACAGAGAGAGACAGAGTGTGAGCGGGGGAGGGGCAGAGAGAGAGAGAAAGACACAGAATCTGAAGAGGCTCCAGGCTCTGAGCCTTCAGCACAGAGCCTGACATGAGGCTCTGACTCACAAGCTGTGAGATCATGACCTGAGCCGAAGTCGGACACTCAACCGACTGAGCCACCCAGGCACCCCAGATTACAATTTTTTTATTTTTAATGTTTATTTATTTTTGAGAGAGAGAGAGAGAGAGAGTGAGAGGGAGTGAGAGAGAGTGAGAGAGCACAGGTGGGGGAGGGGAAGAGAGAGGAAGACACAGAATCTGAAGCAGGCTCCAGGCTCTGAGCTGTCAGCACAGACCCCGATGCGGGGCTCGAATGCACAAGCCATGGGATCATGACTTGAGCCGAAGTTGGATGTTCAACCAACTGAGCTGCCCAGGCACCCCAGGATTGTTCTGAACTTTAAAGAAGATAACATATGGGAAGCACTTAGTTCCTGACAGGCAGCTCTCATAACTAGTGGCTGTAATTATTACTGATGGGGAGGAGAGAGCCCAAGGAAAGGTGGAGGAAGTAGGTGGGAGCCCAAGTTTTCAAAAGGGAGATGTTCCTTTTGCTGAGCAACCAACCCCTGGGTCACCTTTGCTGAATGTCTGGACCTTAGAGGGTATTTTTTATATTAATGGAACCACTGTATCCTCCCTCATTTTACAGCCCCAGAGGTCTGATTCTGGGTTGGCCCCTCAGCACCCACAAAATGACTAAATGCACAAACAACGGGACTCAGAATGGCTACCTGGGTTTTCCATAACGTGGACACTGTTCAATACATAGTTTTCAAGGATAATAGAAACTGCCACCGGCTGACTTCAAATCCCATTCCTTCAGAAAAATGTAATCATAGGAATAGTAGAATGACTTTCAGATCACTTTTCTAAACATGAGTTTAGTACCTCAGGGATTTCCCCATATCAAGATCCTACCTGAAGAGTCTACGTACCCTGTCCCTGGGGAAACAGGCACGTCTGCTTCCTTATGTTTGCCTATAGAGGTTGAAGATAATCCCAGTAGAGATTATATATAATCTGGGCCCAAAATAGGATTTCTGTGGTTTCACACTGTTGTCATCGCATCACATCAGAGAATCTCAGAAGTGCGAGGGATCTCTTTAGAGATCACACCATCTCCTTCACAGCCCCACTACTAAGAATCCGTGGTTAGTTCTATCATTTCTATTGTCTTGAACTTCATTACGCTGAAAGTCTCCATAATTCATGGATAGAGAGCTCAGATTGCAAAGTTCTTTCTTCTGATGAATTAAAAATCTCCCTGTCACATATTCCCTCAGGATTCCTTACCCACCTGTGGAAGAAAACCGGGATTGATGCACTTCCCCGTCACAAGGCAGGTCTTCCCCTACTTTTGGAGTAGCCAGCAATTTCCCTGACCACACCATCCAAACCAAGATGTTCCTTATTGTTATCTACTTATGCCTGTGCTCAAAGCGCATATCACAATTTGCTATCACTTTTTGTATGTCTTTTTTAAAGTTTATTTATTTTGAGAGAGGGAGAGAGAGAGAGAGAGAGAGAGAGAGAGAGAGAGAGGAAGAGTGTGTGTGTGTGGAGGGGGAGGGGCATTGAGAAGGAGAAAGAGAATCCCAACCTACAGAACCCGACTTGGGGCTTGATCTCATGAACCGTGATATCATGACCTGAGATGAGATCAAGAGTCAGGCGATTAACCAACTAAGCCACCCAGGCGCCCCGTATGTCTCTTTTATAAGAGAAGGTTAGCTCTCAGAAGGGCCACACTGAGCTGTCTTAGTTATGGCTGTACCGCCAATGCATGACTGAACCTGTCACATCATGGGTACTCAATAGACACTGGATACATGTGAGGACATGTCTTTAGATATTTTTAAATAGCTCATATTCTCTCCTTAGTTGTCTATGACCAGACCATATATCGTTATTCCTTCTGAGAGTTTTCAAATTGCAAAGCCCAGAGAGCAAGCAGGCAACAAATCTCTGTAAAGGGGGCCGCTACAAAGAAATGGGAAATGGTGAGGTGGTGGAACTGGCCAGAGTGTGTGCTTTGCCCGAAGGCACTCGATTTCAAGAAATTTTTAACCACTAGGATTACTGAGCATAACATGTCTGTGGCTGGATTGGGCCTGCAGGTCACCATTTTACAAGCCCTCTTTCAACACTTCTTTCTCGAACACAGTTTCCAGATCCCTCATCTCCCTCCCCTGGAAATATTCCAGCATTTCAGTATTCCTCTTAAAGTTTGCTTAATTGACTAGGAAGTCACAGCACACGGGGCGCAGGGTACATAGCACTATTACTTACCTTCTGTGGTCTGGAGAGTAAATGACTCTCTGAGCAGTCCAGAAGGCCTGAGGTCTCTCAGCAGATGTCCCACATTGTTGTTGGCTCCAATTGAGTTTGTAGTCAATTCATCTTTTTTTACCATGAGCTGCTGACAAGCCACTTAATGATAATAATATTTATGAAACAGCCTAAACAAGGATCTCTGGCCATGGAAGAATTCAGACCATACACTTCTTGATGATGTTTTCTTTCCACACAAATCTTGATAAGAAGAACAGGATTCCCTAACTGCTCTGATCTCCCACGGACAGATGAGGCCCAAGTAACCAATCTAATCATGAAGGGAAGAGTCCAGTCAGTTGTTCTTCCTGACTCAGGTAATGAAACTAGACCAATAGACCTGGCTGCATCCCAGAATCACCTCTGGCATCCTCCCTGGAGATTCTAAGTCTGGAGCGCAAGGAATCTGTATTATCAACAAGTTCCCTAGATAATGTGGCACATCCAGGAGCCCAAATTTGGGGACCACTGTCTAGATTAACAGTATCAGCATCACTTGAAAATTCTCAAAATTCTGGAAGTGAGGCCCTGTAAGTGACAGATGCATCCTAAAAATTAAGAGCCACTGATCTAGATCAGCATTGATGAACTTAAAAAAAAATTTTTTTTTTAAATATTCGTTGATTTTTGAGAGAGAGAGCGTGAGAGGGGGAGGGGCAGAGAGGGAGGGAGACACGGAATCTGAAGCAGGCTCCAGGCTCCGCACAGCTCAACACAGAGCCTGACACGGGGCTCAAACTCACAAACCGGGAGATCGTGACCTGAGCAGAAGTCCCACGTTTAACCGACTATGCCACCCACATGCCCCAACAAACTTTTTTTTTTTTTAACATTTATTTATTTTTTTTGAGACAGAGAGAGACAGAGCATGAACGGGGGAGGGTCAGGGAGAGAGGGAGACACAGAATGCGAAACAGGCTCCAGGCTCTGAGCAGTCAGCACAGAGCCCGACGCGGGGCTCGAACCCACAGACCGCGAGATCGTGACCTGAGCTGAAGTCGGACGCTTAACCGACTGAGCCACCCAGGCGCCCCCCCCAACAAACTTTTTAATGAAAGAGCCAGATAGCAAATATTTTAGGCTTTTGGGGGCAAGAGGCAAAATTGAAGGTATTATATTGGTACTTATATAACTGTTTAAAATGTAGCCATTTGTTATAGGTTAAATTGTGTCCCACCCTCCCCCTCTCCAGAGAAGATATGTTGATTTCTTAATTTCTAGTACCTCAAAATGTGTCTTTGTTTGGAAAAATGGTCTTTGAGAAATAATCAACTTCAGATGATTATCATTAGGACAGGCCCTAATCCAATGTGGCTAGTGTCCTTATGAAAAGGGGAAATTTGGACATAGAGAGAAATACAGGAGAATGTCATCTACAAGCCAAGGAATGCCTGAGGCTACCATAAGCTAGGAGTGAGGCAGAGAACATGTCCTCCCTCACAGCCCTGAGGAGGAACCAACCCTGCTGGTACCTTGGCTTTGGACTTAGCCTCCACAAATGTGAGACAATAAATTTAAGCTTAAGTCACTCAGTTTGTGGTACTTTATTATGGCAGCCTGAGAAAACTAATACATTATTTAAAAGGTAAAAACAATTCTTAGCACAAGGGTCATATAAAAACAAGCAGGCAGATATGGCCCATGGACCATATCTAGACTATGCCCAACCATACTTGGCTCCAACATCCAGGCAATCAACCCATTGTTCTTAATCTCATAATCCCTAAGACCCAGTTTTAGCTCCCCAAGTCCAACTCAAATATTATCTCTTTGGAGACGTTTTCCCTAACCTCTCTGTAATGTTGACCGTGTACTTCAAGGGTCTTGCCCGTCTTGCTCCCTGCTATATCCTTAGAAACTGACACATAGCAACTTTCAATAAATATTCAACGAATGAGTGAATTTAAGACAGATAATCAGAAGCTCTTTCAGCTGGCAGAGACTGTAAATTTCATTAATCACATTCCTTTATTTTTCAGAGAGGCAACTTAAACCTATGGGATATCACTGATTGCCTAAAGTGACATGGCAGAAAACCCAGGATTAAAATCTACTTGTCTAATCCAGATGGCCAACAGGCACATGAAAAGATGCTCAACGTTGCTCCTCATCAGGGAAATACCAATCAAAACCACACTCAGATATCACCTCACGCCAGTCAGAGTGGCCAAAATGAACAAATCAGGAGACTATAGATGCTGGAGAGGATGTGGAGAAACGGGAACCCTCTTGCACTGTTGGTGGGAATGCAAACTGGTGCAGCCACTCTGGAAAACAGTGTGGAGGTTCCTCAGAAAATTAAAAATAGACCTACCCTATGACCCAGGAGTAGCACTGCTAGGAATTTACCCAAGGGATACAGGAGTGCTGATGCATAGGGGGACTTGTACCCCAATGTTTATAGCAGCACTCTCAACAATAGCCAAATTATGGAAAGAGCCTAAATGTCCATCAACTGATGAATGGATAAAGAAATTGTGGTTTATATACACAATGGAGTACTACGTGGCAATGACAAAGAATGAACTATGGCCCTCTGTAGCAACGTGGATGGAACTGGAGAGTGTGATGCTAAGTGAAATAAGCCATACAGAGAAAGACAGATACCATATGTTTTCACTCTTAGGTGGATCCTGAGAAACTTCACAGAAACCCATGGGGGAGGGGAAGGAAAAAAAAAAAAAAAGAGGTTAGAGTGGGAGAGAGCCAAAGCATAAGAGACTGTTAAAAACTGAGAACAAACTGAGGGTTGATGGGGGGTGGGAGGGAGGGGAGGGTGGGTGATGGGTATTGAGGAGGGCACCTTTTGGGATGAGCACTGGGTGTTGTATGGAAACCAATTTGACAATAAATTTCATATATTGAAAACAAAAATCTACTTGTCTAGACTTCCAAACCCACAGTCTTTTTATTGCACCTCACCACCTCTTAAGCATAGCTAAGCCTGTCCTGAAACACCGCACTTAAGACACAACACATTATCCACATTGTTACGAGAGGTTCTCAACTAAGAAGGGATGTTGGGAACTTAGGTATGATTAACACCTGCCTATAAAGCAGAAGGCCACAGGCAGGTTGAGCAGGAGGTACACCAGAACATTTACTGAAGAAAACTCTGTGGTAGACATTTACCAGGGCTACCTAGCTCCCATCTCCCTTTATAACCACACCTCTGTTTCATTTTGGGAAATCAGCTCTTTACCAGTGTGTAGCCATGACAGGAGGTCATTCTTAGAGGTGCCTTCTAACTACATAGAAAAAGACCAATCCATACAATACCTGCCCACAGATACAGTCAGAGGCCTGTACATGGCCTAAAGTCACTCAATGGGACACTGTCTCCCAGATTTTGTAACTCCCTGGTGATACAGGACTCAGTATATCAGTTATATATATCATCGCTGTGTAGCAAATAATCAAAACTTAGCATCTTTTTAGAAATTTTCTTCATGTTTATTCATTTCTGAGAGACAGACAGAGATAGAGTGCAAACAGGGGTGGGGCAAAGAGAGAGAGACACACAGAATCCCAAGCAGGCTCTAGGCCTCGAGCTGCCAGCACAGAGCCCGATGCAGGGCCTAAACCCACGAACCATGAGATCATGACCTGAGCCAAAGTTGGACACTTAACTGACTGAGCCACCCAGGCGTCCCCACAAATTTAGCATCTTAAATCAACATGTGTTTATTTGTTCATAGTTCTGTAGGTCAGAATTCGGGGGTGTCGTGGTTGTATTCTTTGCTCACAGTCTGTGATGGTTAATTTTATGTGTCAACTTGACTGGGTTAAGGGATGCTCACATAGATGGTAAAATATTATTCCTGGGCATATCTATGAGGATGTTTCTGGAAAAGATCAGCATCTGAATCGATGATGGCCCTCACCAACGCGGGAAGGCATCATCCAACTGTGGGCCTGAATAGAACAGAAAAGTGGAGGAAGGGCAAATCTGTTCTCTGCTTAAGCTGGGACATCTATCTTCTCCTGTGTACACACACACACACACACACACACACATGTATACATCATATATGTCCTATGTATATGTGTGTCCTATATTATATATATATATATATATATATATATATATATATATATCTCCTATTGGTTGTTTCTCTGGAGAACCCTAATACAAGATCTCACAAGATGTTGGCTGGCTGTGTTCCCATCTGACACACCTCTTCCAAGCTCATTCCTGTTATTAGAATTCAGTTCCGTGCAGCTGTAGGACTGAGGTCTTTGTTTCCTTCTTAGCTGTTGGCCAGGGGTCACTTATAGCTCCTTGCAGTCATTTTGTGGTCCTGGCAAATGGACCATCTTGAAGATGGGGGGCCATCTTCAAAGCCAGCAATGGCACATAACATCATTCTGATGCTTTGAATCTCTCAGACTTCCCTTTCTGCCTTCCTCTTCTCCTTTAAAGAGCTCTATGATTAGATCAGACCCATCCTGATAATCTCCACATGTTAAGGTCAACTGATTTAGACCTCAAACCCAGGAAAATCCTTCCACATCAGTACCTAGATCAGTGTTCTGCTAAATAACAAGGGAACATGAACCTTGGGACCTCTATAGAATTCTGCCTACCTAGAGGTCATCTTCATTGCACAGGCAACAGTAGTTGTAATGTCCCAGCCACTTGGTTCCTGCTAGGAGACAGAGGCAGCTGTTCTGTTTCCTACTTCCTATTTCTTGGGCCTTTGGTGTTTCCTTGGTTCTTTTCATTCCCATGCTCCCAGCCTCTCATCAAATCTGATAACTCCTAATATAAATGAATAAATCTCTATTTACCTGATATTAGCCAAAGACTCCTGTTGTAGTCAAGAAACCTGCCTCAAGCTCCAGAAGATGTCCGGCAATCCACCACAAAACAAGGATTCTTCTGGAAGGGGGAGTGTGGTAGGATAGGGAAAGATCCACGGACAGCTCTGTCAAACCACATATCACCATCCTCATATATCTGACATGCTGCTTTAAAACATTAGAGTTGTGCTAAACCATAGGAAAGCAACCATGTTTGTTTGTTTAAATATGGAATGCTTCATGAATTTGTGTGTCATTTAGAGCAAGGATCATGCCTTATTCTGTATTATTTCATTTAAACAAAAGTAGTCAGTGGTCTATATGGTAAAAACTAAATAACTTGGTCAAATTGAACAAAGATGTTTTAATTTTTTTTTTAAAGAAGGGGCTAGACAGAAGCTGAAATTAAACAATCTGACACTAGTTGGAAAGTGAAAAATCTGTCAAAAAATCTTTTGACCTCATATGGTTGTTATTATTAATTTAAATTCATGTTTTCCTAAACCAAATAAATTCTTCCCATAGACTCAGCCAGATAACACATGCCTCGAGGTTCAGGTTTTGTACCCGAGCTTGTGTGCAAGGTCACCTTTCAATACAAAAGCTAACATGGGCAGGATTTCTAGGGCAGCTTCGATGGAAGCCTTCATGTATCAACATAGCCCTTTCCAGTCCAAAGTTTTCTCCCAGGGATTTCTTTGTTCCATGGGGTGAAAAGACTTGGTCAATCCATTTGAATCTGGTCACAAGAGCCCAACCTGTTACCTTTCAACCTAGATTTTTCTGATCATAGCCCAATTCAAAAAGTATAACTGCCTCAGACTAGACAGGGTGATTGGCCTAGGTAAGAGTGGCTAAGCAGTCCAGACTGCACAGAAAAGGAAAGACCAAAGCCACCCCCTCTCACCCTGAACCTTGATTTTGTTTATAGATGGCAACATTTATGTGGAAAAATGTGTTTGCGCCAGCCTCCTTGAGCAGCGCTGGGGCAGCTCTTTCCTCCTTTGTTGAACTGAGCTTGGAAAAAGCACCTCGGAGTGAGGAATGGCTGGCACTGGGCAGAACACGCTGTATATTTCCACAGTCTACTCCAACATAAACAGACCAGGCTTATTAGTTCATGAAAAGCCAGGAACTCCGCTGCTCAGGAAGACAAGGGCCACATCCAGGGAAATCAGGAAACAGATCAAGCTCACGCTTTGTGCCCATCTTCCTCCATTCCCTTGCCGTACATATCCAGGGCTCTTCCTTCCCTCTGCATAGCTTTGGTACCCTACAATGTGGCGTTTAGTCATTAGCTCCAGGATGAGGTGTTCTGTGCCTTTCAGGCATCCTTGGTTTTTAGGAGCAGGCAGGGGAAGTGAAGGAGACATTTCCTACTCTGAGCTCTGATACACTCTGATTAGTGTATGTAAAGGGCATTTGAGCAGCACAGAGATATAGCATTCAGACTATGGAGACTGATGGCCCAGATTTGGATCCATTTACATCACTGTATTTGTCAGGGGAAGTGCTATAATTAACAACATAAACCCCAAGTCTCAAGGACCCATAAACAAAAAACCGGTTTACTACTCACTCAGGTCACTCTACAATGTGCTTTTGGCCAAGAGGCTCTGTTTTCTGCAGGGACCCAGGCTCATTGCATCCATGACATCCTCCAGGGCCCTGGAGTTAGCAAGTCAGGGAAGAGTGATCATGGTCTGGAGATGTGTCTTACTCTCACCCACTAGCCATGGACAAGCACTTAGTTACACAGTCTTACCCACCTACCTGCAAGGGAAGCTGGGAAATGTAGTGTAGCTGTGTACCCAGAGGGAAATGGAAAATGGTTTGGTGAACAACTACCCAGTCTCTGCCATAGTTGCTTACTTAAGAAAGTTTCTGTGTTATATGTTTTAGCTTCTTTCCCTGTCAATTGGGTGTATTAGGATCCTCCAGAGAAACAAAATGTGTGTGTGTGTGTGTGTGTGTGTGTGTGTGTGTGTGTGTGTGTGTATGTGAGGGTGGGGGGGGGGGGAAGCAGAGGAGATGCATACAGAGACAGAGACAGAGACAGAGGGAAAACTGAAAATCTGCAAGGTAGATTTGTAGGCAAGAGTTCTCCTAGGCTTGAGTTTGAGTCTGAAGGCAGTCTGGAGGCAAAATTCTTCTTCCAACTGATTGGATAAGGCCCATCACATTATGGAGGTATTCTGTTTCACTCAAAGTCTACTGATTTAAATTTAACCTCATCCAAAAAATACCTTCAAAGCAATATCTAGACTAGTGTGTGACCAAATACATGGGCACCGTGGCTAGGCAAGTTAATATGTAAAATTAACCATTATGATGGGTATGATAAATTAGTATTAAAAAGCACCCAGGACCATGTCTGGCACCTAGAAAGGTCTCTGTAAACATCAGTTTACGGTCACTACTGTTGCTATATTATGTCACCACTACTACCTGAGGCCTGAACACAGAACCAGAGCACTACCACCACCTTACCACTCCCCTCAACTACCCCATCAAACCAGCTAGGGAGTTATTGACCTAGAAAGGGCTTATCTTACTTAGACAAATATTTTCTTTATTTTTTTCAAAGAGCTTTCCCATCTACTATTTTACTCGGTCATTCACTCAAACTTATAAAGCAGGCAGGGCAAAATTATGCCTACTGTTCTTATTTTAGAGCTGAGGTTCAGAGAGGATGGCTGTCCTCCCACCCACCCTTCCTAATCCGTGTCTTATTCCATCCTCCATTTTGTTTCAGGAGATTCACCCCTGCCCAGTGTGAGAGGTGGCTTTCTTCCAACCTGATTGAAAATTCATTATCTAGATTTCCCACAGAAGTCATAATGTAACAAGTGTTGAGTAGGATTAATTGAAATACTCCTATTAATACTACACTTCAAGTATTCCATGAATTAAGTAGGTTTTTGTACACAGATCTTGGGGAAGCCAATTCACCATGTAAAACATTTGAACTATTATTCCCAAGGAAAAACAAGCCCCACTATTCAAGAAACAAGCATATGAATGAATTTGGGGTATGACTATTTGTAAGAGGGGATTCCTGCATGAGTGCTGACACCAGTACTGGCTTTAGGCACTACTAGGAGCCAGTTAGAGGTTGTCCTTTGCTTCCCATTCCCTATGTTCTGGGGCTCACCCTTTTGCAGCCAATCTGTTTTCTTCATCATTGCTTATACTAAATAAATAGGACAGAAGCAGAAGCCAAAAGTCTAGGTATCTGACTTGGCTCTGTCCTAATCAGTTGCATGACCTCAGAAAAGTCTTTTTACTTTGGTTTCCTTGACTGTAAATCAAGGGGTGGGGGGGCGGGGTTCAGGAACTCATGGTGGGTTTCCTATCAGCTACAAAATTTCTCAGTCTGCTCTGTGTCACCCTTCCATGGGGTCTGATATCTGTCTGATAACCTAGACTCACAAAGCTCAGTTTCCTCTCATCCTACATAGTGGTTCTAAAGTCTCAAAGAGGGATCATAATGACCCCAAAGCCTTCAACACACAAAGGAATTCATTGCTAGTATTGGGAGTTCAGGCCCCCTAAATCCTATCGATGGGGGAACAGCACATTCTCCACCCTCTCACCAGTCAGCATGAGGCTGGAGAGAGAATGTTTATGCAGGCTGAAATGAGCAGA
This sequence comes from Panthera pardus, assembly GCF_024362965.1. Lineage (NCBI taxonomy): Eukaryota > Metazoa > Chordata > Mammalia > Carnivora > Felidae > Panthera > Panthera pardus. Next base: position 30,502,150 of record NW_026526765.1, on the reverse strand, counting down.
GTAACTGGAGCCATAAGGAGGTCAGTTGGAGAGAGTCATTCAGGTGCAGACATTGCTCCTCAAAACCCAAATCCCTTGGAGAGCAAATTCCTTCAGCTGCCTGAGCTGGTGCACTTTTCAGTGCAGTTGGTACAGAGCCTCCTTCCCAGTGAGAAGCACGATCCCCTCTCCCCAAGGACATTGGTGACCCCCACAGAACCTTTTCTCCCTGACCTGCATGCTGGCCAATCATGCTCTTCTGAAACTAGATACTGTGAGGCCAGACCTGTGCATAGCAAAGAAGGCCGCCCAGCTCATTAATCCAATGAAAGGATAGCTTTACACAGGGCACATAGCGTTCCACTCAGCCCATAATGCCTGCATGTGTCTGGGGGTGGCATTGCTGTTAAATATCCAAGACAAATCTAAGCCTGCTGAGCAGTCCACCCACTCTTGTCAACTCTGAGCAAAATAAGTCACATAGTGTAGTGTAACGCAGGCCTAATGGTTCTAAGACCCAGGGTTTGGTCCGGTTTCTATAACTTGCTTAATAGGTGACCTTGGATAAGTCATTTAAATTCCGCGGGACCTCTGGCTCTAGGATTCTATCAATAGAACCACATATAACAATGGAGTTATGACATTCCTTACTTTTATTTTCTCTCCAAAAGAAGGCTAAAAAATGAAAGAAAACAAATATCAGATAGCTTTGACATACTAGTCTTTCAATCCTCCCACTAATCCAGTGAGACAAGTATTATTATCCTTATTTTACAGATGAGGAAACAAGGGTTCAGAGAGGTTTAGTAAATGCTATGAGCTGACTTGTGTGTCCCCAAAATTCACAAGTTGAAGCCCTAACCCCCAGTGTCACTATATTTGGAGATAGAGTCTTTTAGAGGAGGTAGTTAAGGTTAAATGAGGTCATGAGGGTAGAGACCTAACTCACAAGACTGGTGGCCCTGTAAGAAGAGAAGGACAACCCTTCCCCCACCACATGTCCAGAAGAGAGGCCAGGTAAGCACACAGTGAGACAGTGCCTGGCATAGGATGTGCTCAAAAAATATATTTGACTGATGACTCCATGACATTCATTTAAACCTGAAAAGTGAACTTGAACCTCCAGTCTCTGGGCTCAGGAAGTTTGAAAATACTTTGAAATTTCCTATTACTTAATGAATACTTCAATGTTAAGAATGACAGTCATAAACCATTCAACTAGAACTGGACAATTACAAATTTTTGAATTGTTTTTGTTTTCTAATTATCCATCCACTTTAAGTCTAAATTTTCTTGGTGCTAGTTCCAGGGTACCATTAACACTGGAACAATCAACAGAAAGCAGACTCTACTGGTTTATAGCTTCTCCTATCATTTCTTCTATTTGCTTTTATCACAGTCTCTTATGGTCAGGGTAGAGAATAATTCAGGTTATCATTTATGTTATAACACATAAAATTTATTTACTTAACTGTCCTGACGACCTCCAAGATTGTCGGGGGGAGGGGTACAAAACAGTGTTTATTAAAAGTTACCATCTATTTTTAAAATGGAAAAAATTACACACATGTGTAAGTATTCATGAATGTACATATGTGTGTAATTGCCTGGGCCTACACAAAATATCCTTGAAGGGATTCACCGGAAACACTGATAACACTGGTTTTCTCTGAGGAGAACTTGGAGGATCGAAAGAAGTGGGGAAGAGAGGCTTTAAAAAATATTGCATGTGTGGTTTCTTATAACTATTACTTACTATTCTACTGTAAAATGTGCAAATCTTATGTGAACAGCTCCATGAAGTTTTACACAGGTATCCACCCATATAACCACACCTTGATCAAAATACAGAACATTTCCAAAACCCTAGAACATACCCCTGCTCCTACCTAGTCAATACCCAGCCCCCGAAGACAAGCACCCTTCTGACTTAGATCACAATATAAGTGGATCCATACAGTATGTAAACTTCTGTGTCTGGCTCCATTCATTAGATATGATGTCAATGAGATTCATCCATGTTATTTTTCATGTGGCAATTCTTTTTAATTTTCATATAATATTGCATTGTGTGAGTGAATATACCACAGTTTGTATATCTACTACTGTTGATGGACATTGAGTTGTTTTCAGTTTGGGAATATAATGAATCAAAGCTGCTGGGAGTTTTTTGGTAGCATTCTAGGAGTCTCGTGGTGGCCTTAAAGGTATTTTGGCTTTTGTAGCTATTTCCAAGCAGCTTTTCCAAGAGTTTGTTCTAATTTACACTCCCATCATCTGTGTATGAGCATTCTAGTTAGTTGCTTCACATCACTGCTAACATTCGATATTGTCAAAGGGAGATATTCAGCAAGAATCTCTATGGAGAGCAATATGTATACCCTTCTGCAGCTTTTGATTTAACCGTGCATACATATTGCCTATTTATGATTAAATAAATAAAAACATAGCATGAACACTTAACAAAAATGAAAGACACAAGCTGGAAAAAGTTATTTATCTTTATTTAATAGAGATGAATGCCTAGGAAGTCTCCAGATATTCAGTACACAAAGGGAAGCAAGGGCCCTGTGACTTGCCTTCTGTAAGTGGTGCTGGGAATCCCACTGACTTGTCAGCCTGAGAAAGAGGCAGAAATCACCTGAGACATGAAAAGTGTCAAGGACCTTAAAAGACCACTGCTCTGGCAAACCTCACTATTGAGAGTGGCCACAGGAAGCCCTGGTGAATGAGAGAAATCACAGGAAGGCTTAGGAGGTAGCATCCACAAAAGCAGTATCTAGGAGTAGTCTTTTCTGCCACCTCCAATGCTGGGACATCACCAATAAATCCCTTCCAAGAAGCACTGGTATGAACAGTAGACTGGAGGGTCAAACCAGAGAAGCCACTGTCCCATTTCTCAGGATCTCTGACACTATCACCATCTTGGCTGAATTATCTTCAACATCCAAAGAGAGATTACATTAGAGATCACCAGTTTTGGAATGCAGACTTCCTTGTGGAAGGAGGACAGCCATTCCTCAGCAGAAATGAGGTGACACTGGAGGTTCAGAAATTCTGCATAAAGTCTCCAGACAGCAAGAGAAACCACGCAACTTCCATCAGAGAAGACAACTTGGAAAGGATGGGTTAAATCATTTGGTTCAAGTGCTTTCAGCCATGACCCACAAAAACAAAAACATTTCACACTGAAACCCAACATACACAATACCAAATCTAAGTTATCATCAATGGCAAGATACACCATAATTTTACCTCTAAGCAAGAACAAAAAAGTTGTTCATAATAAAACTCATCATGGTTTCAGAGATTTATAATGAAAAAATGTATGTCTTAGAATATATCTGGGATGGAATATAGAGAAAATCTCAAGAAAAATACCAACCTTCATTATATGCAATCAACTTTAAGATTTACTTTTCTGTTCTATTTAATGTCATTTCTCCCCAAAATGCTGGTAATGGCCCATTAACTTGATTTCAAGTACATTAATGGGTTTCAACCCACAATTTGCAAAACACTGGATTAGAATTAAAGCATAGGACCTCTAAATAATTGTATTAGGAACTCCAAAGAGTTTAAATAAATCTGGTGGTAGGACAACTGAATCCAAGTGATAATTACTATGCACTATATCAGTACGCATCTCCGAGCTGAATTGCCTAGAAACCTGAGGTGGAGCAGCGTGTAAACACTGCTATGGGAATAATTCAAGACAGTGGTGTTGTGGATGTGCATTGCTATAATTAAGCCAGAAGACATGTCAGCCAGGGCATTTCTGAGTGCTGATTCCTGCATGCCTCCTGTATGTTGTAAGGTATGTCTCCAAAATTAGAGTGGCTGAAAGCCCCTAAAAAAGTGCAATAATCCTTCTCTATAACACCCCTGCCTGGGGGTGTCAGGCTACTATTTATAAACATGGGTTAGGAGGGGAAATACCCTAACTTCTGTTTTATGAGTCTCTATAGATCCAAGCATAATAGCCAACCAGAATGCTACTCTGGTACCACAGTTTTCCCCATGTTTTGGAGTCAAATCTTTTCCATTCACATGAGAGCTCAGGGAGAAACCAGACGAGGAGTTCTTTAGTTGTGTATTGAGTTGATCACTTAGCTATGCACTGAGCATCATCTGATGGCGTCATGCATCGAGCCACACAGATCACTGAATGAATTTCTACTGGAATTACAGACAAGTTGAACATCTTGTCAAGAGAGTGGTAGTACAGAACAGACTGCTGAGTTCTATTTTGTGCTTTACATGGAATGAAGACTGGATAAAAATTACCCACATAAACATAGAAATGGAAACTTTTGATTTTTCTAAAGGGTTTCCAGGAGTGGACTCTTCCCAGGAGCTCTATACACATGGATAAAACAAAGGGAATTATTGTAACCTGAACAAAGTTTACTTATTTTTCCAACTTAGTAGGTTTTTAAAAAAAAAGTATATTGCCTTGGGGAAGAACATCTGAACATTTTCCCCCAAAAAACTAAAGTATCAGTGAGGTCAAAAGCAAATCAAGGAAAATGTGATCTAAGAAACCAAAGCCAAAGTATTAAAACTTAGAGCTTCAGAAGCAGATAATTAGACCTTTTATTGATCTCAAAAATTTTCTTTCCTTTCTCTGGCAGATCAGGCCCATTGCTATTCTCTACTAGAGCTAAGATCTTCTGAATGTTTGCAACCACGGCAATATATAGATGGTCAGGGAAGCTATATATCATTGTACAGGTTGTTCACTGCACAATGGTACCCAGCCAAGATGACTGGAGGCTGGCATGTAGCTCAAACTCCTTTTGTCCAATGTGTACCCTGGCAAGGGCTGCTTCTGCCTGGAGAGAGAGGTCTCTTTGTGAGTTTGCCACAAGGCACCATATGGGTTAGTGGAGGGCCTTGAAAATAGGGAGGGAAGGGGTACAACTAGCTCTAGCACATTTCAGATATGTGGCAAATCACTAGCATTTCTTCCTAAATATCACCCAGCTCTAGGGAATAAATTGGCATTTCAATCCAGAAATCTGAGCCTTAGTCTAACTCTATGTGTACTTACCATATATCTGAAATGCAGTTGTAATGTACTCTTAGAGCTTATTTATTAGAAATTTGGCTTGAAAATCCTCATGCAATTTGAGGATGAGAGCTGGGGGGAGAACAGAAGAGATGGAGGGAGAGGGAGTATCAGAACTGAGCACCTGTAACACAATAGTTTACTCATATGTTGAAGTATACTCAAACTATAATTATGCTCATTAAAACAGACTATACTTCAGCATATCTCCCATAACCTCGTACTCTGACCTCTGATCTTAGATGAAACAAAAACATTTCTTCCATCTGGAAAACCGACTGATTTCCATCAAAAACCCAGCAGATTTATTCTTTTAATTTTAAATTAACCAGTCAGAGCATGAGCCTAAAAACCAGGTAGGAGCATTTAGGGCTTAGCATAGGCATGACTTCAAATCTGGGCCATCTACTAAGAAGCATCAAACTGGAAACTACATATTGCAACTTCTCATTCCAGCCCCAGCCCAGCTTCCAGTATCTTCTCCCACTGCTTTTTCATACAATCTCACAAACTAGTCCAACGAACACACCTGATGCTCAACAAACCCACCGTGGACCTGGCAGGCTGCTCCTTTCTCAGCAGAACACCCAACCCCTAAGCACCTTTCAAGATTCTGCTAATAAGCCTCCTCCCCTCTCCCTAAAACATCCCTTCATTCCTACAGTTGGACCTAACTGTCAATCCTTTCAGTTCCTGGAATATATATAGCTCTATCCCATCTCAAGGCATTTCTGCACGTTCTCCAGTTTGACTCCCACTCGTACAACCCATGGCTGGCTCCTTTTCTTCCTTTAAGTCCCCCATGTTTAGACTTCCCCAGAGAAGCCATTCTTTCCTTTTTTACAGCCATTTTTTTCCTAATTCCTACTACAACTTGTAAAAATATATTATTTCTTTGTCTACTAGATTTTAATATCCAGTGAGGACGGGAACTTTATCCGTTTTACTTCCCTAGCACACTGCCTGGTGCAGAATTGGTAAACATTCAATAAATACTTGTTGAATGAATAAATAAATGGATGAACAAACCCTACAGCATTAATGTTTACCTCTTATGTAGGGCAACCATATAATTTTTCAAATGAGGACACTTTTGAGAGTGAAAGTGGATGCTAATTACTAATTATGTTGAGATAAAACAGGCATAAACCAGGATATATGGTCACCGTACATATACCTACTCCCATGTGTCTCATCTTTAACAACCAAACTTGTAAGACTCACATTATCTTTAGATGCCACTTGCGAAGCCACATTCCTTTTGTGAAGACCAGATTCCTTCTCTTTGGGATCAAATACTTGACTTGATATTTCCATAAAACTGTTTCAGCTGTGTCATTAACATCAGCTCCAATAAGGCTGAACATTTTTTCTTTAGCGTGGCCTTTGAGCATGTCTTCACTGATAACAACAGCCTCACTCAAGGAGTCCACAGGAAAGATTGCTTCATTTCAAGGCAGCTGATGCCACCTTGGATATCTAATTCAAGTTTATTTCACAACAGGCAGCATTAGTGCTACATTCAATGAGGCAAGCAATACCTCTGCAATGGCTCCACTCCAGCCTTGGAGCAGGATGGGATGGAGGAGGGCAGACAGAAGGCCAATGGTGGAGAAAGAGCCTTTTGGATTCAAACACTTCTGGACTGTAACTGGCAATATCTAGAAGACTTCTAAAGAGGAGGGATGAAGAGAGAAGAGCATGAGGGTCTGAGATAAATATTTCTGGCTTGGTTTCCAGGGTCTGCCTCTTTTCAGCTGTGTGACTTTGAAAAAGTTAGACTTTGAGTCTCACTCAGCTATTTGTAGGATAGATATAATCTTACTTAACCTGGTACAAATGAGATGATTAGTAAAATACCTAGTATAACACCTGATACATTATAAGTACTAAATACATGTTGTTATAAAAATAATAATCGTTATTATTTAATAAATGATGTCACTTTTATTATAGAGCTAGCATCTTACCATATAACATTTTACTATAACATAGTGGTCAAGAACCCCAAGTCAAGAGCCCTGGGTTCAAATTCTACCAGTGCCATTTAATATACATGAGGCCTCGGGGAAGGTATTTAACTTCAATAGACCTCAGAACTCTTATCTGTTAATTGAAAATAATTAAGCCTACATCATAAGATTGTTCTGAAGATCAAATGAGATAATGCATATAAAATGCTTGGCACAAGGCTTAGCACATACTATTGCATAACAATGTGTTTTGGAGTAGAATTTATTAGAAGTACAGGTACTAAAATAGAAATAAATAGCAAGGACAACAATCTTTTGACAAGCTTGTTGACCTGCCACAAGGGCAGGATTTGTCACAGTCTAGTGCGGTGTCCAAGGAACACCAGGGAGAGGAAAATGAAAACAAGAAAGTTGGGATATAAATTGTCCACTGAGATCCTGAGAAACTTAACAGAAGACCAGTGGGGAGGGGAAGGGGGGAAAAAAGTTACAGAGAGGGAAGGAGGCAAACCATAAGAGACTCTTAAGTGCTGAGAACAAACTGAGGGTTGATGGGGGGTGGGGGAGAGGGGAAAGTGGGTGATGGGCATTGAGGAGGGCACCTGTTGGGATGAGCACTGGGTGTTGTATGTAAACCCATTTGACAATAAATTATATATACAAATTGTCCACTGAGGATCCCAATTGGAATAAGAGTAATCAGAATGTGCATCCTCCCTGATTGTTTCTAGGTGAAGGTGGTAAGAGAGACTGGAGAACAGGAATGAAATCCCAATCTGGTAGACTTCAATGACCTCTATTTGGCCATTTGACCTTGCCATTAAAATCACATTAAAATGGCAGATTCTTTTATATATTACAACATTCATTTTGTAAACATTCACAGTTTAGTATTTCTCCTGTTTTTAAGGTCAACCATATTGTAAAATTCATACAATTTCAGTTTGGGTCCAAAAACTCCTCAAATTTTTGCCCGGTGACCTTAAAGAGCACACCTCCACCAGCCTTTGAATGCTTTCCTGACCCCACATTATTAAATTAATGTTGGATGAAAGTAGGAACATCTTTGCCTCACAAACGTTGTGATTGTTTTTAAAAGAACACTACTAATTACCTTCCCGGACATCTGACTCATTATTCCATTCCATGAAGTTTAAGACATGGAAAAATTCATTTGGAAATTTCAATTTTAATGATTCCTCAATTTACAAAGAAATTGCCTTAGGATGCAAACTCTATTCCCTTGATCGTAGCATTGGACAACTGCATATGTGCAAATAGGATTTAGTAAATACATAATACATAGTGTAGAATAAAATATTAGAACTCCAAAGTTGATACATGTTGCATCATTTGATGAAATGGAACCGAAATTTCACACACAGAAATGTAGCACATATACACATACATACACAATGAGGAAGTTTAGTCTGAAAATTTTTAAAAAAAAATTCCATTTGCTTGTAAAAAAAAATGCTCTCAACTAAGTAGACTAGAGACCCTCTGTGTACTTTGAAATTAAGAAACTGATGAGAGAGGCTTTTCAAAATCAATTATCTCCAATCTTTACAGAAACTGAAAAGACCACATTTTGGTGTTAACCTGAAAGAGCTCCTTGAAATCCAAATAAACATCATTAAAAGGAGAAAAAGAAGCACTTTTATAATAACCACGGCTGCTGGTCTGGTCACTATTATGTATACCTAGACGTGCCATTTAAGAACCTGTTTTGCAAATCCTAAATGGGAAGGAAGAATCAGCCACACTTCAATTTATATTTACCATTTTTAAGAGTGACTCTGATTTCTTACAATTTTTTTCTTTCAAATAAAATCATTTAATCTCTGAAGACTGCATTCCTCATTTTATGAGTAAATAATCTGAGACCAAGAAGACATACCAAGAAGACGCAAAATTTAGCAAATAAAAACTCATATACAGGGGTGCCTGGAAGGCTCTGTTGGTTAAGTGTATAACTCGTGATTTTGGCTCAGGTCATAATCTCACAGTTCATGAGATCAAGCCCTGAGTCGGGGTCTGTACTGAACTTGGGATTCTCTTTCTCCCTCTCTCTGCCCATTCCCTGTTCGTTTTCTCTCTCTCTCTCTCTCTCTCTCTCTCTCTCTCTCTCTCAAAAAAAAACAAAAAAACAAAAAACAAAACCCATAAATAAATAAAATAAAAATTGAAAAACAAACACATGGGAAATACGTACACTAAAAAAGTATTCATTGTTCATCTAAAATTCAAACATAACGGAGTATCCTGTATTTTATCTGACTACCTTTCCCCTGGGTTACCCAGTTAATGAATGGGAGAGCCAACGCTACAACTGGATGTCCTTTCTGGTGTGAAGCCATTCATGAACAATTATTCTTTGAAAGCTAGATGTTCTGGAAAACTAAAAGCTATGTAAGGCAGACCCTGCCCTCAAAGAACCTAAAGTCTAATGGAAAATGCCAGTACATCAGGAAGAGAGGAAGGTGTGTCAATGTAACCATCTCAGCAAGAAAATGGTTCTCAGCCCTGGCCGCACATTAAAATCACCTAGAGATCTTTAAAAAAGATCTTTAGTGCCCTGAGGTGCTGATTTAATTGGTCTGGGATGGGGTCAGGGAAATTGATCTTCCCCCTCCCTCCCAAAAAATATTCCTAGATAATTCTAGTGTGTGGCCTGGTTTGCATAATAAACCACTAAGACTTAGAAATCTCCCCTAAGAAATCTTGATTCACAGAGTGGATAGGTCTTTGCTAAAATGCATGTGTGTGTGTGTATGAGTGTGTATAGTGGGGAGGGTCCCAAAGGACCTTGCTTCCTGTATATCACACAGGTGTCCAAAATAGCCCTTTGGACTTTGTAGTAAGATTTGTTGAAAGAAGAGCATTTTGCTGGAATTCATCTTCCCTCCGTCTGATCTTTGTTCTTAGTCATTTCTTAGCCTATATATTGTGTAGCCTGTGTCCTGAGAAATCCATCCTAAGTATACAGTTCACATATCCCTTAAAAAGAGAATAATCAAGACAATAATCTATAGTCCCCTAGTCCTATGGACTGCTCAGGATACCCCAGTTACCTGGTGCTAGACATGGAGCCTCTGGTCAGGACAGATGCTGTGGGTTTGGCATTGTTTGCATATCTTCCCACAGAGGAATCCACTAAATGAAAGCCCTATTCAATCTTATGACTTCCCATGGAGAGATAAATAAAGTGAGTGTCTCTGAGTGTCTTCACCATTGTCATTATATTTATTGTCCTGGTTAGAAAAGGGTCAGAAAGCCACAACTACATCTTCCTCTGCTCAGTTATTATTACCAAAAGACAGAGAAGCAAACGGACAAAAGCAGGATTTCTCAATACAGTCCTCACCTTCTCATTTCTCACATCAGTGTTAGGGAGGCAAGGTTCCTACCTCAAGTTTGCTGCATCTGTTCTCCAACTAGGCCATCTTCCAACACAGTGTAACTTAACATTTTAAAATCATTTTGACCACCAAGTCATCGAAAGTCCAAAGGAAATGATATCTAAGCCCCAACTCTGAGGACACATGTAGTTGTGGGTTAAGCCCTCTTCTAGAGGATCATCATGTAGATGATGTATTTAAGCCATTGTATGTCATTGTTAACCCTCCCATCCCAGAATCCACCTGGGATCAATTCAGCCTATGACGACAAATGTTCTTTGGGATAGTTGGTCTGGTTTTCTGAGTTTAATGTTAAAAGACTCCCCCACCTGCCTCCCCCTTCAAAAGCGTTACACTAAAATATCTGGGACAAATAAAGAGCATGATAGAGCCAAACCAGGGCAAATGTATTGATCCAGGAATGATGAGAGGGCATATTTTTTCAATACTTAAAAGGAATAAATGAATGTTCAACAATACTAATACTTGGAATCCTCAAGATCAAGACAAATCAAAAATATTCCAAATGAGTCTGATTGATGTTAAATATTTCCTGTCTCAGTGACCAACAGGCCATGTTAAAACCAGTCTCAACTCCTTTTGGAAGTCTTGTTCTGTTTCCCACATGAAAGGTAATGTAAGAATTTTGATCAATGATGCAAGATTACTAATTCTCATTGGGTAATTTTCCCCATTAGTCAGAGATCAGCCTTGCCAACTCAGAGGCCTCACATGTTTTGCGGCGGGCTGCCATTAGGAACTAGCTGTCAAACTCCAGGACTAATGGAAATATATTCTAAAGGCCAAATTCTACCATTTTGCTGACATAGGGACAGTTTCTCACCAGCAAGGTAGCCTCAACTGTATCCCAAGGTCTGAGATCTCTAGTCTTCCCTCATGACCACCTATTTCCTATGTCATCATCAGCAAATCTCCATTGACTATCCCTTTTTCTTTTCCCTCGAAAAAAGCCAAAATACCCCTAAGAAAGCATTATCTTTCTTAATACTTAGTTGAACAGCAAAGGAGAGATCCAAAATTTTTAAGTTCATGGCAGAGGCATGAATTCATTCATTACACCTTTAAGGGCCAGGATATGGACTAATGAGCAAATACAGACCAATCATAAACGCGAGGTGTTCCATACCCTCCTCTGCTGTAAATCTAATTCACGGAGCCAAGAACACATACTCAGGAATAAACAGGCTGCCTCTCACTGAGGTGTTTTAAACTGACAGTTCAAGTGGTGCGATAGTGATATTCATGTAGAAAAGGATGTCAATTAGCGTGCTAAACACCACCCAAACAGGGCCAACCCATGAAGGAGAATGCAGTTCTCCTGCTTCGCATCTACAGATACCCAACTGGAGGCCCAGTCATGTGGCCTATACAAGTGCCTACAAAATCTGCAAAACCCCTGAAAGCTATGTATATAGGTGAGCCAATTCTAATTCACATGCAACAATGCAAAACCCCTTTCTTCCTCTGCCCCATGGCAAAAAGTGAATCTGTTCCATCTGTTTACAATGATTGCTGTTACTTTCCAGCATAACCATAATCTTATTTTGTAAATCCTATTCCTGACACGCCTCAAACCATCTGTCTATTCTTTCTTGGGTTAGCTTGGGGCTGTTTGGCAAATGTATGTCATTACCTGTGAGTGGAATATTTTTTAGCAGAGCACATGCCCCTTTTAAAGGCATGTTGCCATGGCTGCTAGGTGTTCCTAAATAATCTCCGATGTTTCTTCCTCTTAACCCAATATGCCTTTAGTAATTTTTAATGTATGTGAAATAAAGGCAAAGAGACAAAAAGGCATAAATGTGACTACTTGGGCTTAAGATTCAAAGTAAGTTTGCACATATTCTCAAACACAAGGAATCATTTGAAATTTTACTAATAAAATTACACGTGTCAATTTGAGGAGAAAGGTAGCTAATGTTTCAGATTCAGACTTGCAAAGAGTTGTGGAGAAAAAAAAAGTGATAAAATCTGAGGGGTAGAATTTCTGCCATTTCTTGTCCTCACGGAGCTGGGCCTGGGTTCCCACAAAGTCTCTACATTCTCTCTCTTCTTTATCATTCTCCCATTTTGCCCTTGTTTGTAACTACAAGGCGTTGGGAAAGAACTTAAAGCCCCAGAATGGAGGATATGTGATGAGGCAATTCAAAGAGCACAGATACAAATGGACAAACATGAGAAAAGATAGCTCACCTCATTAGTCATCAGGGGAATACAGAATAAAATAATAACAAGATCACTGCTGCCCTCTCAAAATGGCAAAGATTAAAACCAATGAAAGTACTTAGTCGGCTATGGGGAAATGGGTACTCTTAGGCACTGCTGGAGAAAGAGTTCATACAGCTCTCCTGTTGGTAGTATCTAGCAGTTTTTCTGGTACATACCTTTTCATACCTTCTGCTTCATTTCTGAACTTCTATTCTAGAGAAATACTAACACGTACACACACATGCAAAACAAATGTGTGAATACAAAAATATTTATAGCAGCATTATTTATAAGACCCCCAAATAGGAAACAGCCCATCAGTAGGGAAATGGTTAAATTATAGCTTATCTACCTGATAGGATATTTTGATGCTTCATTAAAATGAATGAGGCAGCTCAACATCATCTAGAAATGAAAAGACTGTTGGATGTATTGACAAGACAGCACTTTGGAGGACATTAATATGTTTCAATTTATGGAAAACAGTGGAATCTCTAGGTCTATAACAAGATGTTAAAATGAGAATCTTTCAGGGGTGCCTGGGTGGTGTAGTCAGTTAAGCCTCCAGCTCTTGGTTTCGGCTCAGGTCATGATCTCACAGTTAGCGGGTTCAAGCCAGCATCAGGTTCTGCACTGACAGCTCGGAGCCTGGAGCCTGCTTTGCATTCTGTGTCTCCCTTTCTCTCTGCCCCTCCCCCACTAGCACTGTCTCTCTCAAAAATAAACTTAAAAAAAAAAAATGAGAATCTTTCAGCTTTGTCTGGGGCTTCAAAGATTCAGAACAAAGCAGGAGATGATTAGTGCTCTCACACTCCAAAATGACCTGCCAGACAGCCCTCGGCTAGACAGACAGCCCTCGGCAAAGGAGGCATCCACTGCAACCCCTAGCCCATCACCCACCTCAAGGGTATAAAAGGACTGAAACTGACAAGGCTGAAAGAGTTTTTCTTTTTTTAATGTTTATGTATTTATTTTGAGAGCGAGCGAGCGAGTACAAGTGGGAGAGGGGCATGAGAGAGAGGGAGAGAGAGAATCCCAAGCAGGCTCCGCTTCCAGCACAGATCCGGACACGAGACTCGATTCCACAACCGTGAGATCATGACCTGGGCCAAAATCAAGAGTTGGATGCTTAACCAACTGAATTACCCAGGCACCCCTGGTTGGGGCATGGTGGTGTTTCCACCTGTACCTTAATCTAATTACCAAGAGTTTTAACGAGATTGTTGAGAACAGACTGTTGTACCGACGGATCCGTGACCAAAGCTCATCTGTTGGCAAGAGGTGGGACCCAGAGACACGGGGAGGCCCAGGACTGAGTGCGCTGCACTGCAGTGACTGTGTTCCTCCTAATAGCGGCAGCAAGACTGCATCTGTGTTCCCTCTGGGCCACATGCAAAAGAGCCAACCAGGATCTTTTAAAAGGGGCCCCACCTGTAGACATGCTTTCAGCACTCTCCACTCATATCCTTCCCATCTCTTGATCATATTCACACACCTGCTGGGGGGGGGGTGAGCTTTCATTCTCCCGGCAGCACCTGCATCTTTTGTCAGAGGATGCCCTCAAGGTGGTGGACCCCCTGTGTGCACAGACAGCCAGAGAGCCTAGGGACTATGTTTGAGACTTGAAAGGACTGGAGGAACTGTTATATATATGAGTGTCCAAGAAAGTTAGAATGAGCCTGCATATCATCTTTACAGAGACAGCACTGGGAAACTATTCCCTACCTTTACCCTATGGAGTCCCAGTCTTTCAATAGAATGTTAACAAGTACACATACAGAACAGTGTAAAGTCTGGATGTTTACACACAAAACCAACTGCGATCTCCAGAGAGCAGAGTGTGCTAGAAGATGAGTGAAAAGAACTTGTACATTTCGTTCTATACACTTCTATACCATTTAATTTTTTTAAAAAACAAACATTTGCTCATGTTTTTGGTAAACAAAAACTTAAGATATTACAGACACCCACACACATACACATTCATCGTATAAAAATTCAGAAATTTAAGAGAGAGAAAACAAACAAACCATGCACATAATCTCACTCTCCCAGATCCCACCTCCGTTAGTATCTGGGAGGTTTTCATTCCCTTCTTTTTGCTTTGAGTGGGTACACTTGCTTTGGGGAGGCAGGTTCTCACTGGGCTCCACCTGAATTGTTAAATTAAACAATGAAGAGTTGCAAAGATTGTTTACCACCTTCATCATATCTTCTGTGGCTGTTCTGGCCATATGAAAATTGGAGTTTAGCTTAAAGAAAATTGATTTGATACTACTAGGTTTCCCTTATATAGCTTAAAATGCTCACAATCAAGGGGCAAATAAAAAATCACCAGTGACGTTTCATGCACTGCCTCTAGACAGTAGCAAAGTGGAGGACTAGAACACTGGAATTGACTGCTCCTTTTAGGAAACTGGAAATGCACCTCCCTTGTCTGGCTGGAAATGCATATTCAAGTCGAACCTGCCAAGGCTCACTAAGTCTGCCCAGAAAGCCCAGCTGAGCCTCAAACACCTGAATGCAAATTCAAGAGGAGATTTTATTTCCTTTCAGAGATGCACACAAAAATCTAACCTGTTGCAAATTCAACTCCTAAAATATACAAGACACAACTTGAGACCCCAAGCAAATGAAGTGGCTGCTACACATGTGGAAATTACCTCCTTGTTTGTTTTCAGTCTTCCTGTTTCCCCTGGGAACCAGAGAGAAAATTCAATTTCTAAACCTTGAAGCAGCATGAACAATGAACAATTGTTAGCCTAGAAATAGCAGATGAAGCCTATTACTGCACAATGGAAAGTAAACGTATTGTCTTGAGGTTGTGTTTACTATACCGGCTGGGTGGGTAAAATGATACAGTAGAAGGGAGGATTGGTGTCCTACTCATTAGAAACCCCTGAGAAACCCTCTACACCGAGGGGAGTGTCCGACTCCTTTCTGTTTTTCCTCTTGTTGAGTATAGGTTTGGATAATTATATGTAATTTCTCATGTCTGACTACATGAATGAAACTTCTTACCAATTTCCACCAAAACCCTATACCAAATCAATTGAGACAGGATCAACGGAAAGCCAGTACCACACAAAAATTCAGGAAAGGTTTTCATATTTCTCACTTAAGTGGCAAACCAAAAGTCTTGACGAGGCGACAATCTCATGATCCAGCAAAACAGCAACAGAGCACACAAACATTCTCTTGGCTTGGAATATGAAAACTTTTTACAAGAGTAAATTAAATTGAGCTGAAATTTTAAAACCAGGAATGGCAAAGTGTACTTCTTACCAAATTTGTTGGAATCCAGTCATACACTCGGAATAAACTCCAACTGGTGCTAAAGTCCAGTTTCCTTTTTGAAAAAGAAGAAAGAAAAATAAACTAGACTTTAAAATGCAGCTTTTGAAACAAGGTTCCAAGGGCTACTTGGATGTTGGCTGGTGCTGACAAAACAATACTAACAAGTTGAGTGTAAATGAATCAAAACCAGACAGATTCCATTTCCCCCTCAAGAAAGCGAGTGTTGGGGGGGGGGGGGAGTGGGCGATAAATAAATAAAAGCTTCCCAAAAATGTATGTGAATTTTCACAAAAACCACAGTGTTCTGCATAAAAACTAGAGAGACATGTCTTCTGCCCTTCAAGCAGGGCTGGGTTTTTAAGAAGGTGACATGGAGGGGTCAAAGTGTGACATCCAGGCCCATCTGTGCCAGGTACTGACCTTCGGGAACATTGCTTTGATGTCATCCTCACAATAACCTGCACGGCAGGTGTTCATCCCCCACCTTAGTGATGAGAAAATGAAGCTCAGAAAATGAAGCTTGAGTCACCTTGTCCAGATCACTCAACATTACTCTGAAGGACATCTGTATTAGGAAACCATTCACACACACCCATGCTCCTGCTACGCGAGAGCCATTGCTTACTTAGCGAGTAGACTTAGTGACGTTTAAGAAGACAATTTTGAAGCACATTACTAGTGCAATGCTACATCTTGTCAAGGCCAACAGCTGTACTGGCTTAGAAAGCGTCTGGGGTAGAACTGGGTGGGGGTGGAGGGAGTCTCATCCTGATTTACCTTAGGGTCATTGTGAATTCATGTCTAACGCCAAGTTACTCAACTTTGTGGCAAGTCTATACTAAGTACTTTACTTGCGTTAACTCCTTTCATTCTCAAAAATGACTCTAGGAGTTTTGTAGGATTTTTATCCCTAAGCAAACTGAGGAATGAAAGGACTAAGGAAGAGGCAGAGCCATAGAGGATTCTAACCCAGCCTGTCTGACTCTTCCAGACCCAGCACATGTGCTCTTACTCCCTTTACCAAACTGAAGGACATCATCCATGTATGACAGAACTGAGTGCAGGATGACTATAACCCCAGAAATTAAGCAGCACTGGCTTCTTGTTTTAGTCCATTCAGGCTGGGATAACAAAATATCACAGACTGGGCAGCTTAAAAACAACAGAAATTTACTTCTCATCGTTCTGGAGACTGAAAGTCTGAGATCAAGGCCACAGCACGGTTGGGTTTTGGTGAAGGCTCTTTTCCTTGTTTAGCTGGCACTTCCTCACCATGTTCTCACATGGTAGTAGGGACTGGAATCTCTCTGGAACCTCTTTTATAAGAGCACTAATCCCACTCATGAGGGTTCTACCCTCATGACTTAAGCCCCTCCCAAAGGCTTCACCTACGAATATCATCAGTTTAGGGGGTTAGGATTTCAGCATGAAATTTGAAGAAACATACACCTTTAGACCATAGCACTTCTCAAGGTATGTGACCATAAGAACTTGATAGTATCTTCCTACCCATTCATTGGTTCACCCAACAGTAGTGATTAAGTGCTTACGATATATAAACATAGGGAGTTACAAAGAGATCAAGGATGTGCCGGTCTTTGTCCTCAAGAACCGTAAACACAACAGCCCCAAGTTGTTCCCATCTCAAATTTACTTGGTTCTGGATTTTTCCCTGGCCTTCTGTTATTCTTTACCTTTTCAAGTCACTTATTATTATATAATTTCTTTCTTTTGGACCTATCCAAATTTATGGTTTAGATTAGTTTGTCCCTGAGACTAGTGAACCTCATTTAGAGTCAAACAAATGGAGAGACAACTTGAAATCAAGGAACTCTTTGCACTCATAGATTATTAGAATTTGAAATACTAGAATTAGAATTTGGAGAGATGGGCCCTGTATTGGTCAAAGTAGGCTATCTGCTATAACAAAGAACCCCAAAAGTTCTTATTGTTCTCACAAAAGCGAAAGCCCAAAAGTTCTTATTGTTCTCACAAAAGCCAATGTGTACGTTCCTCGTTAGGCCAGTTTCCTCCAAGTGGTGACATGTGGGTTCCGGGCTATTTCCATGCTGTGGATCCACCATCTCGACAAAGGGTTTCAAGACACCCCAGGCTTCATCCAGCTAGCAGACAGAGAGCCAAGAGAAACTTCAGAGAAGGTACGTTACTCCTAACTGCCTCTCCCGTTCCACTGGCAAAAGTTAGTCACGTGCCCAGCCAGACACTAAGGTTACCAAGAAAACTCTGTAGTGTAGGGAGCATGTAGTAGTTAGTAGAGATGTTAGTAGTCGATCTCTAACACAGACTCCATAGCCCACCACCACCGTCACTATGCAGATGAGAAAACTGTGTCTCAGTGCAGCTAAGTGAGCCTTCCAGGATACAGGAGCAGACTCCATCTTCCAATACAGTGCATATTTACACTTTCTAAAAAGCCATTTACTACTTTAAAAATTTTTTTTAAATATTTATTTTTGAGAGAGAGAGAGAGAGAGTGAGTAGGGGAAAGGCAGAGAGGGAGACACAGAATCCGAGGCAGGCTCCAGGCTCTGAGCTGTCAACACAGCCCCATGCGGGGCTTGAACTCACAAACCGAGAGATCACGACCGGAGCCAAAGTCGGACACTTCACCAACTGAGTCAACCAGGCACCCTGCCATTTATTGTTTTTATCTCTTACCTCATGCTTACTATAGAAAATTTGGAAAATACAGAACTTAAGAAAATAAAAATTATAATCTTCCAACAATAATCACTATCTTTTGATGCCTATCTCCTAGTCTTTCCCATATATTTGTGTATGTATTTTACATACATATTAATTTTTAGTTACAAAATATTTCAAACGTACAAAATATTTCAAACGTACATAAAGTAGTATAAACAAACCTATATATCACCCTATATATCATTGTTTAACAAATGTTAACATTTTGCCATACTTTCTTCAGTTCTCCCTCTCTTTTTTAAAAATAAAATGGGTCCAGAGGTGCCTGAGTGGCTCAATCAGTCGAGCATCCAACTTTGGCTCAGGTCATGATCTTGTGGGTGGTGAGTTCGAGCCCCACATCGGGCTCACTAACGTCAGTATGAAGCCCACTTTGGATTCTCTGTCCCCTCTCACTCTCTGTCCCTCCCCCACTGGCGGTCTTTCTCTCTCACAAATAAATAAATGTTCAAAAAATAAATAAATAAATAAATAAATAAATAAATAAATAAATAAATAAAAATAAAATGGGTCCAGCTAAAACCCAACCTCCATCTAATTCTTTCTCCTTCCTAACAGAAACCTAGGAAGTGCCATCCTGAAGCTGAAGTATATACAGATCCTGTGCATATTTTTACACTTGTATTATATATCTGTACATGGATAGTAAAATTCCATGATAGTGTATTCTTTTGTATATTTAACATTTTTGCATGAGGGGTAAAATGACACATGTATCCTTTTGTATCTTGCTTTTTCCAGTCAGCAGTATGCTTTAAAATTTAGCCATGTTGATACATGGATATCACTTTCATTCTCCTGAACTACATGTGGTATCCCATTGTATGACTAAGCCACAGTTTATTTATTCTACTGGTATACAGTTAGATGATTTCCACTTTTTTCCCTTTATAATCATTAAAAAACCAAATTGGCATCAAATTATAACACGGGACTGTTTCCTGCTTTTTCCATTTACCATCAAGTATTCGTACATATATTCTTTGAGACTATTATTTTTAACAGCTGCATAGCATTCTCTCCCAGGAACATACCAAAATTATTTAGCCATTCCCATGACCATCCTTTTAGGTGCATGGAGGCACATTAACAAACAGAAAAACTAAGAAGTGCGTGTAGAGAGGGAAAGTACTACCAGGGTTCAGCAGCCATGTTCTGGTCCCACACTCTCTAGGTTCAAATCCCACCAAGTCCACTTTCTAACTGTGGGACTTTGGGCAAAACCTTTAACTCCTCTGTGTTCTATAAAATAAGATTGATCGTAGTACTTACCATGAATCCCACAGTCATCCCATGGGTTTATATGCTTCCTGGCTTTGGTTTTATTTTGTATTCTCTTGCAGGCAAACAAGGGGTAATCCTGCATATGCACGTCAATCTTGCTGACAGAAAGCAAGTCTCATTCAGAGGACAAGAAGTCTTGTGAGAGGCAAATTACTGATTCTAGCACAGTGCCTGGGACACAGAAGCACTAAGTGTTATGCCAAAAGTGTTTTATATTTGTAGTGGCTACACATTCAAACACGTGTGTGCACATACACTGCCACACAAATATCTACAACTCTGTCATATTTTAGGCACGTGACATGGCGCTGTTCCACCCCAACTCTTCCTTATTGATAAGGCTTCCCAATCTGCTCCTTTACTGTTCAATCTAGCAAATCTTCCAGTTTTGCTTTCTTCGGCTAGGAATCCCTTTAGACTCCCCAGCAAGCCGTATCTGACATGTTATACACTCAGCAAGTGTCACCAAAGCCTCTAACTGGCTTTATGAAGTTCTCAGACTCTCCCTTTTGCAATTCAATTCAACCAAATGGTCTGTCCCTCCCAACATTTTCAAGTGTCACCTCCCACAGGCTCCTCCTCTCTTTTGTTTTATGAATGATGTCCCACTTCTCAACTGCCATCAGCTGGCTCAAACCTTAGTGCAGATTATCTTTTCAAGGGAATATAAAGAAACAAAGCACAAAACAAAGAAACCCACTAGGGTTTTTTTAGTCATTCCAGATAGGGCTCAATAAAACTTCATTGGCCTCAGGAGATTTCCCCTAATTCAGCTAAACAAACAGTCTTCCTTCTACTCTTAGGAATGCTCTTGGGCAGTGTAATGGCCTTTGAAAAACTGTGGAGCTCCTGACCTGGAAAGGGGGATGAAAGGAAGCTATGCATGAGCAGTGAAGCAGTCAAGCTCCAAGTCCTGCCCTCACCTCTGCAATCAGCATGCTCCAAAATCTGATGAGAACTATAAGCTCACAAGGAAGTACTTACTACACAACTGGTCACTACAATTTCCAAATGACCGAGGATGATCATGGCACCTTTAATCTTGGTAGTGCCTGGGGAATACTTAAAAAAGGCCCTCAATTGTTGAAAACCATCATGGTTAGAACTATTTCCATATTATCAAATATGGTGTGAATTAGCTTCAAAAAACAAGAAAGAAGTTTCTAAAGATGAAACACACACACACACACACACACACACACACACACACACATATCTCTATGTGATAAACCTAGTTGAAAAGAAGATTGAGTCCCACCCATCCTTTCATGGGGAAAATTAGTGCCTTTTAATCTCCAGGAATTTATTTGCTTTCCTTAGCTGTAAGCTTAGTTACAATCTTCCAACTCATTACTATTAATTCCTTTTCCTACTGAAGCCTGATCAGAACTAATTCTCTTTTGAGAAGTCTTAGCAATGAAATCCAAATGGAGTTTTGCCTTCTGACCTACATCATTTGGGATTACTCCTATGAGACCATGTCTAGACTCTTAAGAAAAGCCAGGGAAGATGGTGTCCTTGATTGCTTGATTGTGTTCTTTGAATTTAGGGATGTTAGATAACTCTGTTGCCCCTTTATATACCCTCAGGAGTCCCAGATCCAGTTTTAAAATTGTGGGAATACAAGAATAAAGTAGACACGAATCTTAGTTGGTCTATGATCGTGTCATCCAAGACCACACTTTCTTTATAAGAATTAGGAACTGAGGATTTCACAATCACAGGTAGATGCCTATTTGTGACTTTGCTGCATACCTTCTTTTTCTACGGTTATGGTGGGGTTTTTTGTTGTTGTTGTTTTTGGGGGGGGGTTTGGTCTAGGGAACCAGTAAATAAAGGGATTTATTTTAAGACAATTAGCACTGATTGACTGAACCATAAACATACCCTACACTTTCATCCTAACAATTCACTCTCAACTACTCCTTTATCAAAGAAAGAGAAACAGAGGAGGAGGAAGATATAATAAGTACATATGTAGGGAAGGAGGAAGAGAGAGAAGGAGTAAAAGAAAGAGAGGAAGGGAAGGAAAAAAGGAAGGAAGGAAAGAAGAAAGGAAGGAAAAGTGTTGTCTGCCATAATATCTGAAAAAAAAAATGATGAAGTAGAAAGATTTCAACTTTATGCCTAGTAAGGCCCCCAACTCTCAGTACATTCTACATAGAGAGAGAGAGATTCACAAAGTCTACACCACAACTAAGCCCCTCAAATACAGCAAGACTTACAGAATATGATAATGAACAAAAAGTGTCCCACAGAGCACCTCTAAAGTATCAACATTGCTTAGCATCTTAAATTAATACAACCTTACACTGCTAGGCTCTTTTTAATATCATGAGCCTTGCTGCTACACAAAATGGGGTTCTCTCAATTGGAATCGAATCTGCCTCAATCTGGTAACTGCTGCATAGAGCACTCACTGCCTTATAGGGAGAAAGGATGGTACAGGGAAGAGCAGAGTCAAGGCCACATGGAAGTAGCCCTAGTTCTGTCTGACAACTGACTATCCATCTTGGGCAGTATATTTAACCCCCTCAGAGCCCATTTCTTTCTCTGTAAAATTTACTAGACAGTTTCTCATGGCTCTCTCTGCACTAAGAAGTCTAGCCCAAGATTGATAACTAATTCATGTCCAATGTTTCCTTCATCAGTAAAATTTTAAAAAAAAACCAATACCTACTTAAATAGCATGGTATGTGGAATACCACAGAAATTTAAATCCACTGTATACATCTTAGAGAACTTTCAGTACATTCTACTTAGAGGTATAGAGTGGCAAAGTCTATGAATCATAAAGTCTCCAAGAATCGAAGGTCTATGGTTCAAGGATCCATGGTTCTCTAGCTCCAAGATCTTGCTCTGAGAAAACAAAACTCTTGAGACTCAAAGAGAGAATTTACCTGGATTAGACTCATACTGAGTATGCAGGTAGTGACCAGCCTTGTAGATAGTCCGGGAGGGATCTGCCTTGCCACCTGTAATTCAGCCCTTGATATAAAAGGATTTGGGATGGGTGTGAATAGGGATGCAGGGGTTGGATAAAATAAGAGAAACTGAAGAGTCTCAGGACATTTCTGCTGTTAGTGTTGTTCCCACATTCTGACTTCTGGGAACTGCCATCTACTGAGCATCCTGTTATTTGGAGGAGCACAGGACAGTCAGGAGACAGAATGGGACATTTTCTTATTTTATGCCCCCATCTTACTCCCCCAACTGACTTGGAGGTAGAATAGCAGTAACAGCAAAGGCCACACACCTAGAAGTAAACTGAGTATAAAAAGAGGACACGCACAGAAATGCAGTGGGAGCCTGAGTGATGCAGACATCCCTTGCTGCAGATAAAGTACAGAAATGAGAAATCACTGGGTTCAGCCTTCTATGTGGTGGATGTTAATCGTGCTCCAAGCATTATATAAAGGTTGCATTAATTGTGTGCATTCTTTGGTAAGGTTGGCTCCTGCTCTCCAGGTCAAGTGAAAAAGGACCAGCAAGAATCCTGAGAGCACAAGAGGAAAGCAGCCCACATCCACAGAGACTGCGTTCCAAGCTGAAAACTGTTTTAATTGCGATGGTTCAAGACCACCAAAGAAAATGCTGAAATGGATTGAAAGGCTGTTTCTGACTGAAACAAGACTGTACATTTACAAGAACATTTACCGTAGAGAAGGTAAATACTGTAGTCAGCCAAAAGATAAGAATATCTAATCCATAGGCAAATTACAGTGTATAAAGATTGTCCTTACATTTTCTAAGATTTTTCAAATTTGCATGTTGAATCTTTTGGCAGACAGATTCAGAAGGCAACTGACACCCAAACAGGAAGAAATCCCCAGGGAGAAGGCCAAGTTTCTGAGAAGTTAAAACATCTCTTCCAGAAACTTAACAGGAACCCATGGGGGAGGGGAAGGAAAAAAAAAAAGGTTAGAGTGGGAGAGAGCCAAAGCATAAGAGACTCCTAAAAACTAGGAACAAACTGAGGGTTGATGGGGGGTGGGAGGGAGGGGAGGGTGGGTGATGGGTATTGAGGAGGGCACCTGTTGGGATGAGCACTGGGTGATGTATGGAAACCAATTTGACAATAAATTTCATATATTAAAAAAAAAAAACCATCTCTTCCATTTCTTTTCTAGTTAATGCCTCGGGCTTCTCCCCAAAGAAAAAAAGCTGCAGATACTTGATTGGCCTTCATGTTGCATGTACACAAGAGCTAACAAACTAGCCAAGCCTGCAAAAAGTCTCGTCAGGACATTTTCAGGATTTAGACCAAACGGCTTAGAAGGACCTGGTGAAAGCTTCGTGAATGGAGGTGTTCCCCCCTATCATGGAAGCCAGGCTCATGCAGTCAGAAAAGTCAACACTGCTTATTGGCAAATGCCTAGATAGTCAACGTGTTGGAAAGCCTGAGTAGTCTGATGGTGTCATCCCTATTTTCCAGGCTGAGAGATGAGGATAAAAGTTGAATAAGTCATCCATCCATCAGCTGCAGCATCATGGAGTGCCAGGATCAGGGTGCAGCCTCCCTCCCAGACCACACCCCCCCCCCCCCCAGCCTGCTCCCTGCCAGGGCTCTCCAAGCTTCAGCTTCCCTTGGTGCTTCTCACGTCCTCTGATTTCCCCAGTCCTCTCCATGAGGAGACTCACCAGCAACAGAGAACAGCCAGGACCAAAACACTTGCAAACCCCTCAGAGCTTCAGAAATCTTCAAGGAACGAGTATAACCACCCTCCCCCAAACCCTGAAGAATTGGACAAGCAGGCAGGGAGGCTGTTTGGTGGAGAAGGGAGGAGTAACTTAGCCACTCTCTCTTCTTCTCGCCTCCCAAGAAGAAACAGTAATAGCACAATTCTTCCCCTCCTTGTCACCCGATTCATCAAGCAGGTGTGGCCAGGAACTAGAAAATTCTCAGGTGTTGAACTCATCCTTCCTCATCCTGGGTGTCCACCAACTGGCAGTAAGAGATTTACTGGGGGAAGAAAAACTGGGATTTTCTTTTCTTTTTTCTGTTCTTTTCTTTTTTTTAAGATTTGAGACACATTTATATGCATTTTACACTTTAATAGGAATTCTTAGAAAAGAAATGGTGAAGATTGGGGGCCGGGATGTGCCCTTTCTGCGGGAGCCTAGACGATGGTCAACTTGGCAAATTAAAGGCACTCGTATTGGGCTCAGGAACACACAATCTCCTCAGCTTCCTTCTTTAGCCGCATGTGGTAGAGTTTTCACTTTTAACAATAATTCTTCATGGAAGAAGGATGAGAGTTGTACTTAATGAAGTTTTGGAAAAAGAATCTGATCCTTGCTCTGGCGTTCAGATGCTGCATCTCTGTAAACAGAGTGCAAGGGTCTTTATAAGATTTATAGGAAATGGCAATTGGCAGAGAAAACGTTAGCTCCTACTCTGGCCCCATAAAGCTGTACGGCTGGCTTTGTAGAGCTCTCAAAGAACGTTATTGAAAACAAAGGGGAAATCAATACCATTCAGTTCACTGCCAGCTGTGGGTCTCCAAAGCGAATCAACGTAGCTTCACCTACCTCTCTGAACAGTTAGCGTCGGCTTCAAACAGACTGCAATATATTCACAGCCCCCCTACCCCCCGCCCCCAGTCCTTAGAAGATTGTCCCTGCAATGAGAGGTCTGCAAAATCTTTCATCTGCAAGGTGGTAGCGATGCAAGGAGTTTTCAGTTCAGGGCAAGTGATAGGAAAGAAATAGCCACTTTCTGCTCGTCATGCAGTGAATTTGATACCAACGCTTGTTAGATGTGAACCAGCCCTCCCAGTTGAGTCTGTCCAAGTCTACCAGTAGTGTCTCAGGTTACCAAGAACCAAGTAATTAATAGGGGTGGCCGGACTAATTATGAGTTTGGAAAGGAAAGAAATGAGAAGCAACAATCATAGTGAATGGGGTTTTATATAACATAATACAAAGTCTTTACTTCAGACTTTGTTACAGGGATGCTAACGACTATCGAATACCCTCCTCCCACCTGGAAATAAAAAATTCCAAATTATGGTCTCTCAGGCCTTCCTCTTAGAACCTCCTCCTTTTCTGCCCCAAATGAGACAGCATACAGGTTAATACGCCAATTAAACCTCCACGAAGCAAGGCCTTCTTCAACATTCTCTTCTGTTGTGCATGAGGAGCTCTGCACAGGATTTCACTGAATAAAAAACAAGCTGTGCTTCTAATGTCACAAACAGCCCCTCCCCAGCAACTCCCTTAATTTAAAGTTGACGGCCTATCTCTTCACCTTGTCAGTCTTCAAATGCTTATTCTCTAACCATGATAGGGAAATGCCAAGTTCTCCACACAGAGAGGAAAAGTTCCTCAGTTATGCATCCAAATGTACTTGTCACACAAAAGAGCCCCAGTACTGACTTGCCCGAGTCAGCTTTGAGTGACAAACTTTAGCCCTTACCACCCTGAAGACAAAAGCAGGCACACATAAACGTGGTGGCAGCTCCTGGCATGGGCCAGGTCAGGCCAAGCATTCATGCCGGGAGTGTGGAATTTCCCTGTCACATAAAACCATAGCGGGGTCAAGAGGCAGATACACTAATCAAGGAGCAGAGCGGGACCTTTCAAGGTCTTCTCTGGCTTCGATGCTGGGAGAGGTAAAGCCGTCCTTCTGGTAGGTTTAAATGTCTAAGCAAAGGAACTTACTCCATTAGTGAATCCCTCAGCAGACTGACAAGGCAACTTATAATAAATAAAAATGTGCTGAACACCTACTCTGTGCAAAGCATTAAAAGGTAAGAACTTCTTAAGACTATAACGTAGTGGAGCAGCAGGGCGCCTGGCTGGCTCAGTCGGAAGAGCATGCGATTCTTCATCTCAGGGTTGTGAGTTCAAGCCCCATGTAGGGCTTTTATTTTTATTTAAAAATAAAATCTTTAGGGGCGCCTGGGTGGCGCAGTCGGTTAAGCGTCCGACTTCAGCCAGGTCACGATCTCGCGGTCCGTGAGTTCGAGCCCCGCGTCAGGCTCTGGGCTGATGGCTCGGAGCCTGGAGCCTGTTTCCGATTCTGTGTCTCCCTCTCTCTCTGCCCCTCCCCTGTTCATGCTCTGTCTCTCTCTGTCCCAAAAATAAATAAAAAACGTTGAAAAAAAAATTTTTTTTTAAATATAAAAATAAAAAAAATAAAATAAAATCTTTAAAAAAAGAAGTGCAACAGAATCCAGCTCCACTGGGGGTGTAAGCCTAGCCAATTATGGTTAACCATACAGCATTCGGATGCCCCATGAGTGACAGCCGTCTTTCCAATAGCCCTTACCCTTCCGTCCTTGCTGACAAAAACTTGACTTTGTTCAATTATCAGGTGACTGTGTTTTCCTGAAGGGTGATCTTCTCCACAGTCTGAAGGGGTGAACCTTGATTGGTCAAAAACTAATGATTCTAAACTCTTCCTGCACACTGGAAACACCCGGGAGTGGCTTAAAAGTTTCAATGATAGGGCACCCGGATGGCTCAGTCCATTAAGCATCCGGCTCTTGGTTTCTACTCAGATCATGATCTCATGGTTCATGGGTTAGAGCCCCGCATCAGGCTCCACACTGACAGTGTGGTGCCTGTTTGGGATTCTCCCTCCCTCTTTCTGTGCCCTCCCCCCAATAAATAAAATTTTTTAAGAAAATAAAATTTCTAGTGATTGGGTCCCACTCTAAGACTGATTTAATCGGTTGGACATGGATCCCAGCATCCAATAGTTTTTAAAATCCCCAGGTGATTCTAATGTCACCAGTGGTTGAGAATCACTGGTCTAAATCAACACAGTTATTTCATTCTGTCTTTAATGACTGGCTTAAGATTGGTCATGTGGTTTAATTCAGGTCAAAGATATGAGAAGCATCTTCTGGAAGGCTTTTAGGAAAGTTTTCTTCAGGTTTAAAAACACAAAAGGAAGGTAGGTGCTTTCTTCTCCTCTTCCAAACTTTGGACGGTGTTTGTTTGTTTTGTTTTTTTAAATAAGTTTATTTATTTTTGAGAGAGAGAGAGAGCAGAGGAGGGGTAGAGAGAGAAAGAGGGAGACAGAGAATCCCAAGCAGACTCCCCACTGTCAGCACAGAGCCTGATGCAGGGCTCAAACTCACAAACCGTGAGATCACGACCTGAGTCAAAACCAAGAGTCAGATGCTTAATGGACTGAGCCACCCAGGCATCCCTGGACAGTGTTTTGAGAGGAGATGAGGCCTGAATACGGGCAAACAATGTGCACAGTAAAGGAAAAAGTCAACAAGGCCCTCAGAAGACAAAGACAGATACTTAGTCCATGATGATACTGTTGGACTGATGAAGTAACCAAAGCAGCAGCCCTCTTTCCTGTAGACCAGTGACCCTCCGGTAGATCTTGCTGCACACCGTGAACACTATTCTTAAAAACACTGATGCCAAGAAAAAGGAGGCACCTGGGTGGCTCAGTCAGTTGAACACCCAACTCTTGATATCAGTTCAGGTCATGATCTTGCGGTCATGAGATTGATCTGTGTCGGGTTCCAGTCTCCCTCTCTCTCTACCCCTCCCTGACTCATGCACTCTCTTTCTCTCAAAATAAATAAATAAGATCAAAAAAAAAAATACTGACGCCTAGGTCTTGCCCCCAGAGGAATCCAATTTAACTGGTTAGTGGTGAGATATGATAATCAGGATTTTAAAAAATATGCCCAGTTGGTTATATTGTACAGCCAAATTTGAGAACCAGTGTTCTAGATTTCTTGTTGAGTGTGAAAACAAATTTCCTATTGTTTAAACCAGTGGTTCTCAAAGTGTGCTCCCCTAGCCAGCACTATCAGTATCACTTGGAAACTTGTTGGAAATGCACTTTTTCGAGTGTCACCCCTGACCTACTGAATCAGAAAAGAGTCTAAGATAACATACATCTGACATACACTCTTCCATTTCATATATATTTGCCTTTCTAGTTACATTTGGCCCAATGTCAGGAGAGTTGTCAAACATACAGAAACGTTGTAGTTTCTGTCTGGTGAACAAGTAACATTTTGCTGTATTTGCTTTACCATAGATCTCTACAACTACTCAGCTCAATCTGTCCATCAATCCATTTCTTAGATGTGTTTTAATTTTTTTTTTTGTTTAACATTTATTCATTTTTGAAAGGCAGAGAGAGACCGAGCACGAATGGGGGAGGGGCAGAGAGAGAGGGAGACACAGAAACAGAAGCAGGCTCCAGGCTCCCAGCTATCAGCACAGAGCCCGACGCGGGGCTCGAACTCACGGACCCGCAAGGTCATGACCTGAGCCGAAGTCGGCCACTCAACCGACTGAGCCACCCAGGTGCCCCTAGATGTGTTTTAATGTAGGCTGTAGACATCAAAAAATTTCACTCCTAGACACTTCAGTGTGCATATCTCAAGCCAGAGTTCAATACTAGTTTACTATTCCTTTTTTTTAGCTTAAATTTACATTGAATAAAATGTACAATTCTTAATTGTACTATTCCATGAGTTTCTAATTACCTTCCGCTGATGTATATATTTTAGTAAAACTAGTATTCATTAATTTGCATGGCCTAAGCATATTTATTATAGATATAATAGTCAATAGTATAACAAGTATATAATAGTCAATGGTATAACACTGTCAATAGTATAACAAGAAGTAGATAATACAATGAGAGGTATTAATCACATCTTCTAGTTTTCACATTCATAAAATGTGGTGCTTCATCTGACTTTTATGAGATAATAAATACTGTGGTATGTTAGAAGTTATTAGTGATTAAAACTTCAATCAAAAATGTCTTCCCATTCCTTTAATCTTTTGGGTAGATTTAATGATGGGTTCCCTGAAATTACAAGATGTCCTGTCTTCTGTGAATATCCTCTGTGTGCATCAGGATTTCTCTATATTGTATAACCTAAATCAAAACCACACTCAGATATCACCTCACGCCAGTCAGAGTGGCCAAAATGAACAAATCAGGAGACTATAGATGCTGGAGAGGATGTGGAGAAACGGGAGCCCTCTTGCACTGTTGGTGGGAATGCAAACTTGTACAGCCGCTCTGGAAAACAGTGTGGAGGTTCCTCAGAAAATTAAAAATAGACCTACCCTATGACCCAGCAATAGCACTGCTAGGAATTTACCCAAGAAATACAGGAGTACTGATGCATAGGGGGACTTGTACCCCAATGTTTATAGCAGCACTCTCAACAATAGCCAAATTATGGAAAGAGCCTAAATGTCCATCAACTGATGAATGGATAAAGAAATTGTGGTTTATATACACAATGGAGTACTACAGGGCAATGAGAAAGAATGAAATATGGCCCTTTGTAGCAACATGAATGGAACTGGAGAGTGTGATGCTAAGTGAAATAAGCCATACAGAGAAAGACAGATACCATATGTTTTCACTCTTATGTGGATCTTGAGAAACTTAACAGAAACCCATGGGGGAGGGGAAGGAAAAAAAAAAAAAAAGAGGTTAGAGTGGGAGAGAGCCAAAGCATAAGAGACTGTTAAAAACTGAGAATAAGCTAAGGGTTGATGGGGGGTGGGAGGGAGGGGAGGGTGGGTGATGGGTATTGAGGAGGGCACCTTTTGGGATGAGCACTGGGTGTTGTATGGAAACCAATTTGACAATAAATTTCACATATTGAAAAAAAAAAAAAAAAGGATTTCTCTATATTGTATAACCTAAATAAAACCCAGCACTAGCTGCTACTATAACTTCTGATTTCCAAGTTTGTGTTCGTAAAGAAAGCCTCATTGCACATGCCAATTAATTATAAGTAACCATGACAAATGTGAACTTTTAAAATAAAACCTTTAATATACTCTGGCCTACTGATGCTTTGAACAAAATTAGACTTCATGCAGGAAAAAAAGAAAAGTTCCACTGTTAAGTTTGAAATCCACTAACTCTAATCCACTCTTATCCTGTTGATGAGAAAACTGAGGCATAAGGACCAGAACTCTTGCCTCTTTTGGTCCTAGGCCCTCTTCATCACTTAGTATAAAAACTAAATTAATCCATACATATTTATTGTGCATGATTACATGCTCAGCTGTGTGCTAGATCCCGTGGGTTTAGACAAGTAGAGGAGGACATGGTGATTTCCTCACACCAGACAACTAGCAGAAGGGAAGAGGAAAAACTAACATGGATAACACAACACAGGAAAAACTATACAGACTAAAGAAGAGCTCCTTGAATCCAGGGAAGGGAACTGGGATAGCTGGGTAAGGAAAGGGGTAGTGGGGAAAAGGCTCCTGACAAGACAGTCTAGGGTATGTTTCATAGAACACAAAGGCTAGTTCAAATGTCTGTACAATGTTCATCCCCCCATGTCTCTGGGAGTTGTGAAAGCTCACTATTCATTTCACTTACTGTAGGAAAATTCTAAGTTCTCCACTTTTCCACTTACCTGTCTCCAGACCTTTGGATTCACCTTCAAATTTGACTAATGCCAACTCCTAAATCAAATATACAAGAGGCCCATTATGCTAACCTGGAATGTATTTCTTTCTTTCTTTCTTTCTTTCTTTCTTTCTTTCTTTCTTTCTTTCTTTTTTTCTTTTCATTGGGAATGGGAGGCCAGAGGGTAGGGACAAGATAACTGGTAAACAGAGTTTTCTAGAACAAGATTAAAAATCTTACAGCAGAAAGGTAAGAAATGAAACTATCAAGATGGTGTCAAATCCGGGAAGAGGAGGGCTGCAACTGGATACAATTAGCTTTGCAGAAAAAGTCCCCCAGTAAGACTTCTGCCCTCTAAAGTGACAAGCATTACCAGTGTCACAAAGATTACTTAATTTTCTAAGACCTTGCTCTTTGGCATTGTTCAGATTTGGTCCCTTAATACTGGAAGCTCCAGGCCTCCTGGTTCACTACTCTGAAAATCTAAAACATATGACAGAGAAATTCTAGTGAACTCAACAAGAAATTCTGCTTATTCAAAATTACCAGTCAATGCAAATGCCCAATATGTGTGGAGTGCCACATGTTCAAAGCTGTAAAATTTAGATGTTGTTTACCCAAGCAGCTTTCTTGGATGGCAGGCCAGGCACAAAAAATGTCAACGCTCACTCCTTCTGTAACTATACACTGCTCTCCCTCTCAACCTGGAACTGGCTATTGATATTCAATAGTGCCACAGGGCCCCGGGAAAGTTCTTAAATAACCCTGCTTGCGGTAAGCACTCAGACCTACACTCTTTGGACCACTGCTTGTATTTGTGTAGCCTCAAGAATGCTCATCAGGTCACTCACAAAAGGCAGGTGCTCTCATATGATCTGGCTATTCCAGATGCTTTGCTTTTTTGATGGGAAAGTCAGGCCATGACCAGGTTATCATTAGTGCCTGCCCCTAAATAGAGGAACAATGCTTATACCCCAGTTCTATATTTAGGTTCCAAATCAAGCAATATTACCTCATTTTTTTAATTGCAACATCTTATGAACATCTCTAAAAAATATTCATATAAGTTCAATATCCTGCAGAGGCCAAATTCTAAGTAAGCATTATCTATCATGGGATAATGTATTGATTTGTGAAGAGTCAAGGGAGTTATTTTTGTTGAGAATGGGTAGATTCAAGAAGAATTTACTACCTCTTCTTCCATGATCAAGGAAGAGTTAATAAGGAATTTAGGTACACACAAAAGAAAATGTCTTTCAGTTTGATGCAAGATGACTCTTGAATTCTATATAAAAAAAGTAAACATCAGTGTCAGATGTTACTCTTTGGTGACTCTGGTCATATAGAGACATCGCAAAGGTCTCTCAGTAAGCACAGTCCTTTAGGGCTATAGGAAGTTGACAAGGAAGACCATGCCAAGTCATAGCTTAACCAATTTTCTTCAGCACTGGGTTTATTCTTTTCCAGTTCAGAGCAGCCTCCTCATAACATCACCCACCTTTTTGGCCAATGGATACTGTTAAACAGGCCACTGAAAAGGAAGTGAGAAACTGAAGACATTGGAATTCAATATAGATCCTTATGAGTTCTAGGGATGAGCTTGGGTCCCTAGCATCTGCCTGAACCTGACAAATTGAATTAACCAGCTTCCTGGAAACAGCAGGTGACCAACTCCATTAAGCTAGCCAACCTTTTATTGTCATCTGTGACTGATGAGCTATTTATGGAATTCCTCTCCTCTCTGAGATTCCACTCACTTAAACCCCTATTACGCATCATGTATGCAGCCCACATGAAGATAACATGGCTTGATTCTCCTTGATGGAGCAGGATAATGCCCACTGGAATTGATTACATTGGTGGTCTGACTTTAAGTGAGAGTTGAGCTTAGGATATTGATTTCAGTTTGCAAAGTGTTTCTTTAATCACTTGATGAGCCATTCTTTGAGATATTTAAGCTGGCTTTCTGTTCCTAGCCTGAACATTAGAACCAAATCCCACATCCATTTCTAAGATGATTAGGGCTCAAGGTAGTTACAGTCAGTGGTCCAAGGGCTACAGACTCAATCTTCAAAAACACATCAAGAAGCTCTGTAGTTATTGTCAGGGGAAAGTCAAAGAAACAGTGAGAAAAGGCAAAATACCACCAGGAAGATAGCCCTCCACAACAGATGACACATTTTTCCAAAAACACTCAGGAGGCGCCCTGCCAACAGGGTGTTCAATAGCAAATAGCCACTCTATCAACAAAGAATGAGGGCAGCTTCAGGAAGAGGGAGATGCACAGACAAGGAGGCACCTGTAAGCCTGAGTTTACTGAGGTCCCCCACTGTCCACATCCAGGAAATGAATATGAGAATGATCCACACAGATAAGCAGAAGAGCAACTCCCAAAAATCACATGACTCTTGAAATCACAAACCTCCTTGTAAGTCACACCCAACTGAGAAACAGCATGCTGGCCCAGCTCCTAGTGGTATTCGTAAGTCCCTTCCACTGATAAAACCTGAACCTCTGAGTCCCTAAACATGCTTCATTTGAGCCTTCAGTACCAGGAGATTTTGCTCATCAAACATCTCCAGAATTCAGAGAAAGTTCCTGAATCTTCAAAGTTGGTGGTCTTGGTGATGATGATGGGGTGTGTGTGTGTGTGTGTGTGTGTGTGTGTGTGTTTTAACCTATCAGGGGCCTTAAGACAGTGTGACACTAGCAAGAGGTGGAGCTCTAGTGAGAAAAACTTGAGTTTGATTCCTGACTTCACCAATTACTAGCTGTGTGACCTTAGACAAATTACTTCCTCTTCTGAAATACTAAGTTCCTCATCTGTAAAAGGAGAGTCCTAATAATGCTTGCCTCATGGCAAGTCTGCAAATGATGTCTGCAAAGCTACAGTATGGGGCTGGCACCTAGTGAGTACACAGTGTATCATGTTATGTCTTCCTGATCCACACAGCTTCCACAGAATCTAAGATACACAGGCACATATGCACACAGACACATAGACAGGCACGCACGCATGCACGCACACACGCACGCATTCTCTTTCTTCTGTCCTCTAACCTCTAGCTCTGTGAAAAGTACAAATTCTTACCTCTAGGCAATATAGGATATTCTTTATCCTATAATCAGTGAAATATTTTAAAAAATTCAAAGAGGACTCAATATATAAAAAGCCGAACACTATGTCAAGTGCTCTAAAGATGGGCACGAAGTTCATTTTGAAAAATTGGACAACAGAGTTAGAGCACTTGAGCCACAAAGACCTCTCTTTTCCTTTTATTCAAGTAGTTCCTGAAATCCTATCTTCTCTATAGAATCTTCCTTAAATAAGAAGGGGGAGGATAATGTTGGAAGTCTTCAACAAGCCATTCCCTTAATGCAGATATCCAGATTGAGGCAGGGTGATGAGGGAGGGAATGGGTAAAAACAGAACTTGAAGTTCCCACAGAAAATGTAGGAGCATATTTGGTTATTTGTGACAACTGCATATCAACAAGGCTTAACACCCCGATGCATAATACCTACCCTAGCCTTGTGAATGGCATGCATTATCTTCCTCCTTGAAGGCACCACTACTGAGTACTGGCTTTTCCTAAGGACCTGTCATATTTAGGACTCTGTTGTAAGCCAAGGAGGCAGAAAGGAGAATCAACCTACAAACAAGGACAGAGTATTCACACCCTGCCCCTCAATCCCCAAGGCAATATATATGAATATTACACCTATGAAAACAGACATCCATATACACCACACAAATATATCATGCCCCTGCTCTTGGCAGGCACCCAACTAGCCCCAGCTGCAGCCTTAAGCAAAATCTCTTAGCAGCCACTTGTGGTGGCCATGAAATATGATCAGACAGGAGTCATATTCCTCATACCTGTTCAACTCTGAAACCAAAGTCCTGGAGAAACCAATGAATTTATCCCCAGCTTGCCTATTCAAAGAGTCAGCGGTTGCAAAGCAGCAGGATTTTCTATGTTGGCATAGATATATACGCTGTTGTCAACCAAAGTTAAAGTGGGGACTTTCTGAGAATATGTATTTCATGGGAAGGCAATAAAGAAACTTGAACCACATGATGACCCTGCTTAGACTGGTGGAGATGTTCTGCAAAAGAAGACAAGTGGGAACATGCCAACCACCAAGACTCCTGAAACGATCAGGGAAGCATATAAAATTTATGCTTTCCGACACAATTACTCTCTGACATTGCGATTTTTCACGGATCTATAACTCCATCTGCTTATTTCTCTTCATTAAGGTACTGCAGTATTTCAATTCAATTCAACGCATATGTATTTAGTCACTAATGTGTGCCCAAGGATGTGTTTGTTTGAGGGGTCAAGAGTGGTAAGGGGAGGCCAGAAGACTCAGAAGAAGTGCAGGGCATAAGGGCATAGCTTGTGACTTCCAGAGTTTATAATCTGCTCATAGTCTCTCTCTCTCTCTCTCTCTCTCACACACACACACACACACACACACACACACACACACTCATTAAATAATAGTACAAGGGAGAATATGATGAAGTTTCAAAAAATCAGGTCATACAAATTCAGAAAAGAAAGAAAATCAGAATGGATTAGACAAATCTCCATGGAGATTGGAAACTTGAACTGGGACTTAGTGTTCATTTGTTCATTCATTCATTCATTCATTCATTCACCGAATAGTCACGCCCTATGTACCACTATGTGCTGAGTAAAATAATATGATGGTGAGTAAAACAAGATACAGTACCCACTCCCAAGGATCTTACCAGCTAAAAGGTAACCAGACTTTCATCAAATTTCTTATAGTATAAATGGTGGCAGGTTCAGTGTCCTTGCTTTTAGCCTTCCTATGTTCCAGCCAGTTAGTCATCTATTTCCATTTCTCCTGGTACTTCCCTGATGATCATTCTAAGGGCTATCATTCATTGAGGGCTTACCATGTGGTAGGCACTACTAAAAACTATACTTTCATTATCTTATTGAATCTTCAAACCAACCCTAAAAAAATCAGTGTTATTTTCCTTGCTTTGAGTTTAGGGAATTGGACCCAAAGATGTTAAAATTTTACCCAAGGTCACACAGCCTGGGAGGATTGAGATCCAAGCCTCTTAGACTTCAAAGCTGCCTGTTTCTTGGGGATCCATATATAGCTTAAGGGTTTCAGAAGAAACATTATATTATCACTTCCATGAGAATTAAGAGAGAAATGTTGCAGATGGATATAAGGTTTTAAAAAGCTTTCTTTTGTGACTATCAACTAGGTAATCCAGCCAAATGACAATTATTTTGTCACAAATTTGTTCACCAAAAATCAAAACAAATGCCTTATATAATTTTTAAAATTTATACTCTGAAACATGAACCTCTTTCCTTTCTCCCTGAGAAAGCTGATCTAAAGAAAGACGTGACATTTGCTCCAAAATGCTTGTTCCCAGGTACCCTTTCTCTCCCTTTCCACAAAATGCTTAATTTCAAGGGCCACCATCAACAGGATTTGGCAGGAGATTCTCCTGAGAACCTAAGCACCCTCCCACAGAATTGCCGCTCAACCCAATCCTCCCCAAGGTGACCCAGCAAAGGAGGGGAGACCCGCCACAGAGTGCTGACATTTTCCATGGCCTCTTTTTAGGAACAGCTGGGCCATAATAGAAGGTTACTCAGGGATACCCACAGGTTTGACAGGAGCCCATATTTTAAACAGGGAGGATACTAAATCCATCCAATTCCTGGAATGTTACTACTCTCTCAGGAACCCTAGAGAAGTTTCTGATGCTGATCTATAAATCTCCCTGGACTAAAATACCCAAAATTAGTTTCTGTGCCATGGGAACATAAAAATGATATGGCTTTCTTCTTTGACATGTCAGTTAATAAAGAGTGGGAGGTGGGGCCCGGATGTTGCCTGACAGGTTTCTGAAGGGTTTACTCGTTAAAAATAGGAAGCACTTTAATTACCTGTTTGGTTTTTTGTTATATGTGTGTGTTACACGTTAAAAAAAAAACAGGTCTTATGGACACTCAGGAAATTATATCATTAATTATGCCTGTCAGAACATTATGTGGCCTAAAGCAAATGGAAATTTCTTAGGGTTTCTTTCTTCTTATTTTTAACTTTTAAAATGTTTTAAAAATATTGTTTTCATAATATTTCCACAGACTCTACTGTAAGTACTTAATTAGTGAAGACATTTTTTTGGTCATCGATAATCCAGCAAAATAACTGCAAAATCTGTGTATTTGACTTTGGAACTTGTTAACTGATGACTTACTTAACAGAAAAGTTACTTCCCCAAAGTATGTGCTACTTAACCCAATATTAATGTTACTTTGCATTCCTAACATACAGTAGCCATGGGAGAAAGGTATAGGTAAATGGCATAGGGAAAGAGGAGGTGGGTTGGCATCATGGAACCTGGAAGGCATCGCCACTAAATCTGAGAGACAGGACTGCCATTCTCCTGTGGCACATCATACCCTTGATGAAAAAACCCTCTGGCTTTTTGATACAGAAAGGACTGATGACTCAATACAATTCAGGTAGCTCTGAACTAATAGTCAAGCAGTGGGTAATCTTCCCTGGCCAACGCAGAGAAGAACACTCTCGCTTTGAGCCATATACTGCCTAGTTGTCCCAGACCTTTGCTCCCATGCAGCCCTATTGGGTTGGAAATTCTAGTGTATGGTCCCTGTGTCTCTGAAAGATAAAGTCTGCAACAGGCTTGGAAGAGGACCTTCACCCCATGTATTCAATCTGGAGCCAGTTTATGGGGGGCCCTCAAGGAAGCAGCCGTGCAGATTGTTAGAACAACTCAAAGAAAAGAAGGAATAATTAGAGCCCTGATGGCCTGGGGAGAAGAAAACTTTAGCCAATATACTCTAAAGCCAACAAGATGCTTCTAAATGCTCTGCGGGGCTCTCAACTCCTTCACAGCTCAGTGGTTAACATCCAATGGTCATAAATATCCTCACCTGTGAGTCTGTGCATGCATAAAGAGGGTGCCCTCCAACACTATTATCGCTTCAAAGAATGGATGAGACCCTAAAATACACTGCAAATGGGGGGAAATAAATTAATGCAAACTTCCTGGAAACCTACTTGGCATAATGTATAAAAATGTTCACACACTCTAAGTGAGCAATCTCCTTGCTAGAAATCTACTTTAGGAAATAATCAGAGATGGAACACAAATTTATATTCAGGAATGTTTATCTCTGTATTATCATAATAAAAAATTGAAACCAAACTAAATATTAACAATAGAAGACTGGTCAAATACATTCTGAAACATCTGTACTGTGGAATTTGAAAGTCTGTTAAAAGTAATGTTTTTGAAAAATACTTAATGGCATGGAAAAATATCTATGTTAATGATGACTGAGTTATTGGATTATGGTGATTTTTACTTTCTTCTATACAGTTGTGCTTTTCAAATTGTCTACAATTAGCAAGAATTATTTACATTCAGGAAAAAATACATTATAGAACAAAAAGAAGGAAAGAATGCTGTGCCCAACCTTCAATCAAACAATGATTCAAGTTCCATATTCTTCTCTAGGACCCATGGAGGACCTGTTTGTATTTGAATGGAAGGTCATCACCCATTCACCCTGGATAGCTGACCTTAGGGCAATTTTCTAGCTCCTCTTGCATGCAGGCAGTCTCTTCCATCGGAACTCAAGAAGGCATCCTATATACACTAGAGCCAGTAAACTGTAGATGAACCAAAGTTTGTACAGAGACTGGTACCTTGGCACCCAAGCTCAGGAGAGCTGGTTTTCTTCCTGAGTTCTTTAATGGCTGCCTAGCAAAGGTCACACCAATACTGATGGTGCCCTTGGACTGAAAGGGCAGGACACTAGTCATTAAAACAGAGCCAACTGTCCCACAGCACTTGTCGCCAGTGTAATTGGTGTCTTGCTTTCCCATGCCCTTATTCCAGGAAAAAATTATTTGGTTGGGTTTGGGGTTTTTGTAAACTGCAGTGACCCTTCTAACAAAGGTCCATATCCTCCTCCCCTTTAGTAAACTCAATATGTATTCATCAGGAGGCAATTTATCCCCTGCCACCCTCTGAATATATATTAGGGCTATGTCAATCACATCACAGGGGGGTACACTGAAGAAGATAAAACTTCTGAAACATAAAAAAAAGTTCCATCTCTATCCAAATCCCAGGCAGACTTTGCCAAACACTTTCCCCTGAAATTGTCAAGGCCACGTGTTTGAACAGGAAATTTAATCCACATGTTTCTGATTCATATGTACACTTAATGCATCAAAATATCATCTCTTTGAAGTCCAAATGGCCTTTTTATAGACTTCTTCCTTAGGAATGGAAAGTTGTGCTTGGCCAAGAACTAACAAATTTGAACCCTCCAAAGTCCAAGTTATTTTCAAAGTTCCCAACTCAGGAGATTGAACCAGGCTCTGAAATACACCCTCCATTCCCCTAGCCATCCCAATATGACTGAAAATCTTGAGACACTTCATTCCACCATGGCTTCTCAATCTTGATCATATACTTTCATGGCGGCTTCCCATGAAAGACAGTTAAGAGCTATCTTCCAATGAATTACCACAACAATGCCGCGGGAGGAAAGGCCAGCCCTCACCCCCTTCCAGGAACCTGAGATGGGAAATCAAGTGATTAGCCAGGAGTGATAGCAGTTGGGGGCAGAGCCAACAATTCAGTCTTAAGTGCAGACCAGAGGTAGGGTCCCAGGATTTCCCTGGGAACCCTGATGGTATAACATCACAGTTGGAATATTTGGATTCAGAGCTTCCATAATTCTGTTCCCAAATGTCCCATTGCAGATATTGGTCCAAACCTCATGCTGAACAGACAGGACTGTAAGCCCATGTAACCTCTTTAAATCTCTTATCTGAAGATGATTTGAAACATAAATCGATGCTATCCAAACTGGAAGTGGGGAAGAACTTGGGATAGATGGGACAGAATTAGTCATTTCATGCATGCAATGTTTCCTTCAAGCTGAGCTTTCTGCACCAGCTGTGCCTCAAGTCACCAATGGTCAGTGGGCCAGGGGAAGGTGGGGCTATCAGAGTTAGAGAGCATCCATTCTGCTTCTGAACTCCTCTCCAGACAGGAGGTCCCTTGACAGCAAGTCTCTGTCTAATTAATTCAGTCATTGTCACCACAGCACTTGGTGTATGATGGTCAATAAACTTTTATTGAATAAATTGAGTGTGCATACATGAATTCTCACCTCAAGGTGTGCTTCTGGGACACCGGCCTAAAGCATATCAAGGGATTTTTCAGGATAGTATAGAGGAAATAAATGTGTTTGCAACCAGAAGGAACAGCAAGTACAGAGGCTTGAAAGTGAAAAAGGAAAGGCTTGGAGGATGATGGACTGTGACCTGGGCATGGGCTGAGTTGGGGGATTAGTATAGGACAAAAACAGAGAGCAGAATCTAGTTGTGAAGGCCCCACATTCAGGAATTACACTAGCCCACAGGCAGTGGGAAGCCAAGGAGCTCTGCAAGCAGGAGACAGAGGTAAGGAGTGATAAGTTCAGATCTAAGTTTCAGAAAGATATCTTTGGTGTCTGTTATGGACTGAATGTTCTGAATGTTTCCCACAACACACACCCAAATTCATATGTTGAAACCCTAACACCCATTGTGATGGTATCTGGAGTTGAGAGGTAATTAGGGTTATATGAGGTCACGAAGGTAGAGCTCCCATGACGGGACACCAGAGACATAAAGAGACACCAGAGAGTGTTGTATCTCTCTCTCTGCCATTGGAATGCACAGTGTGAAGGCAGCCATCTGCAGCCCAGGAAGATGGCTCTCACAGGAACCAGACCATGCTGGCCCCCTGATCTCAGACTTCCATCCTCCCCAGCCGAGGGAAAATAAACTTCTGCTATTTAAACTCAGGGAAGAAAGGAAGAAAGGGAGGAAGGGAGGGTAGAAGGGGAAAGAAAATTGAGTGTGCATATTTAAAATAAAATTTAATGGACTCTTCTATTGTTCCTTTGAACATCCCTCTACCTCTCTTCACTCACTTGTACTTCCAAAATTTAGCTGTAAAAAAAATTATCAGCACCATCTCTCCAATGTACCCACTATTAAGCATTATTTAGTAAAAATAAATCAAATCTGTGCCTTAAGCAATTTGCCTGCCCTCTATCATTAATCTTTTCAAGTGAGTGGATGAATGGTCATTTGTAAATGGGCATAAAGCTCAGCGAACATGGACTGCAAATTCAGTTAAGCTTGCCTTCTGAAGATAATAACTCAAAATATTTATCAACACAAAGATAATGCACCTAAAAATATCCAGTCATGTCTACATTAGAGAGTAAAAAGAAACTGTGGCTTATTATTTCCATCCTTTTTTCAGCTTTCTCATGAACTTCAACAATCAAAACCCTAATGGTCTACACTTAAGTATAAAAAGCAACACTGATTTCAAATTGTGTGTAGAGAACTGCTCATCAAAGGTCTGTCAACCCTGAGGACTGACATGAAAGACATAAGGGTTCCTCATCTTTCAGCTTTCCTGGTATAATCCACACCTCTGAGTTTTTAGTAAGCCAAAAATTGGAATAAACTAACCAAGCTGCTATTTCTTCCTCAAATGGTAGATATTGCCATATCTACCGTATGCCTTAGAGAACCCAGTTATGTGCTGCTTCTGTTATCCAGATGGGAGAACTGAAACAGGTGGACCATTACATAATATGCCAACAAGCTGGATTTAGAATTTGAAGGTCAGCATCTCCTGTCTATGGCTTAAACCTCTGAGTAGTATCATATCCCAAACGCTCTTCCTTCCTCTCAGTCTCATGGGACAGTAAGAAACCTTGGGGATGATCTGATTCTATGGCTTTTCAAAAAATGCTTAACAGCCAGTCCTATCATCAAAGTCTTATGCAAACAGCCAATATGGAAAGTCCATACTCTTAAAGGGATTCTGGCTGAAGACCATGCAGTGGGGTACTGGGAGCACCCTGTCTATTTGATCCTGAAAGGACTCAAAGGCCGACCGGTACTCTTCAAAGCACAGGTTGAAGACCTGTGACACCATTCATTCCTCAAAGCCCAGAAAGGTGAAATGACTAACCTAGAGTCTCTAAGCTAACAACAGAACCCAGCCTAAACCACAAGTGTCCTAACTTTCTGTTGAATGCTATGCCCACTATCTTACACTAAATCTCCCAGCAAGGGAAGATTGATTTTCTGAATCAGCAACCCCATGATTGCTACAACCTAAACACTGTATTCAAAAATGGTTAATGTATGGAAGCGAGAATCTTCTTGGATTAAGATAAAATCATAAATAGGGGGTAGTGTAGTAGCTTAGATCAGGAACTGGCACACATTTTTCTGTAAAGGGCTAGAGAGTAAATAGTTTAGGCTTTGCCATACAGTTTCTGTCGCATGGATTCAACTTTCACTGTAGTCACAAATAATACATAAATGAATTTGTGTGGCTGTATTCCAATAAAACTTTATTTATGGACTCTAAAATATGCATTTCATATAATTTCATATGTCACAAAATACTTCTTTTGAGGCTTTCCCCCCAAAATTTAAAAACATAATAACTATTACCAGTTCACAGACTACAGAAAAAAAACAGGCAGAAGGCCAAATCTGGCCCATGGTTTGAAGTTTGCCAACCTCAGTCTAAAAGAAAACTTTGTGCCACAAAATGCTTAAGCAGGATTGAATAGGACACACAGGTTCTTTACATGCTTAGCACGTAATTCTTACAAGAGCTCAGACAATGCAGTCACTCCCTAAGCATTAGCATCTGGGTTGCCTTTTATTCAAGTCCTGAAGGCCCAGCAGAATCCCCAGGCGGAAAAAGTAATGTCTCCTTGCCTTAGACTGGGAACCAGCAGGATCAATGCCCTGTTAAGGAGCATGGTGGGAGCTGGTGAACTGACTGGCGGAGGGTCTGTGGCTCACCTGGAGGAAGAAAGGTGGAAGCCCAGACCCTGGTAGCAAGATCCCACATATCTGATCCTAGGACTAATTCAAGAAGATCGCCTGAAGA
Organism: Panthera pardus; assembly: GCF_024362965.1. Taxonomy (NCBI): domain Eukaryota; kingdom Metazoa; phylum Chordata; class Mammalia; order Carnivora; family Felidae; genus Panthera; species Panthera pardus. The sequence goes on along the minus strand of NW_026526765.1, from coordinate 30,458,778 downwards.
CATGTCTCATTTCACTCAAGATTAAGTGTGATCCTAGGCACCTGGAAGTCACTTATTTGGCTCTTACGTCAGAATCATTAATTCACCGGCTGGCATGCTTATAACCATCATGGTATTCCCTAACATGGGCAAATAAGGGAGTGTTGACATGCAACAGTCCGTCTTCTGGGAACTGGATGAGTTTTTCCCATGGAAACAATTTTAAGAATAACTAGTAGTGTCACCATTACATTAAACAAGCATAACTCATGGAATTTAGCCATAAAATGACTTGTTCATTGGAGCTTAATTGCTGGATACCCTTGGGTGAAAATCTGAGTGGTCTCATGACTTTTCTGATAACCTTTAAGAAATATGAATATTCCAATCCATTAGTTAAATAGCCAATCTCATGTAAACTTCAGTCTTGCTCTAAAGTTACAACTTTTGTCCCTTCCTGTCACCCCTACCCAAGTGAGGGCCTATTATACACAAGAAGCATAAGGTCAGGGGTGCCTGGGTGGCTCAGTCGGTTAAGTGTCAGACTATGGCTCAGCTCATGATCTCACAGTTCTTGAGTTTGAGCCCCGCATCAGACTCTGTGCTGACAGCTCAGAGCCTGGAGCCGCCTTCATATTGTGTCTCCCTCTCTCTCTGTCCAACCAACCCTCCACCCACCCCCGCTGCCTCTACCAAAAATAAAGATTTAAAAATTTTTAATAAAAAATTTAACAAATTTTCTTTAAAAAAGAAGTGTGAGGTCAGGAAATGGGCTAAAGACAATTTCTTCCCTCCCCATGGCCCAGTACTTTATTCCTCCTCCCTCAGCTTGCTGAATGCACTTACTGAATGCCTCTGAATGAGAAGTCCTGGACAGAAGAAAGGAACCAGGGTGGGTGCATTCTTACCTGACTGATATGATTGTGGTACTTCAGCACTGCCACTCTCAGGACCCGGCAAATGTCTAAGGATGAATCTCTTGTGGGCACTTTTCTGGGTCCTCTGGGGACGCTCTGTAACTATGGATCTGCCACCAGCACAATGCATTTCTATTCCAACTGGTGGCTTATTCCTTCCTCAGCCCTAAAAAATCCAGCTGTACCTCCAGCTTCTGTCTTCTGAAGTCTGAGTGCCCTTCCTTGAGACCCATTCAGACAGGACGTAAGGAGACCCTACACTGGCTCTCTCTTGTTACAACCCCTGTCGTCTGCTGCGACAACTCTGAAAGTGCACATCAATCCCATGCACAGCACTCTCTCCTTCACCCCTCCACTCAGAGCAATGCCGGTTAATCTGTCACCTTTTGGACTTTCCAGTGATATCAGACACATTCACTGTATGTCATAAGCTCAAAGGGACACACGACTCCAACCAGTGTCCTAGAAGCCACTTTCTCTTTAGTTGAAGAGACTGGGGAACAACTCCTTTGGGGAATCCTTTGGATTGGAACCCACTCTCCCCAAAAATGCTCTCCACAGATTCTCTTTCAAAAGGGCTCCTCTCCTCAACCCTTTTATACCCTCAATGTGGATGAAGGGTTCAAGGTTCTAAGTTCTCAGTTACTTGCTTTATAAATCCTGGTCTTAAGAGTTCAGTTTGGGATGTTTGGGATGCCTGTTCCTGGGCATCAATAAAACTTCCATTAGAACCTGTTGTAATCATTAATGTTTCAGTCATTTATGAGAACAGTTTCCTGAAGCACACCCTCAAGGTAATGTAAGGAAACCACAGTGTTAACAGCACATGCTGTAAAACCTGGCCACTAGTGACAGCACTGGCCCCATGTGAAAGTTTCCACGGCATCGATGCCCTGCTTCTCCCCACTCATGTCCCACTAAAGTATCCCTGTGGCCAGTGGAACAGTCAGTCACTGCCCTGAGCAAACTATAAGCTTCATTTCTCACAGTATTTGCTCCTGCTGTTCTCTCAATCTGTAATGCCCTCTCGTTTCCCATCTAAAAATCTTACTGACATTTATCCTTCAAGGCTTCACTGAAATGCCACCACTGCCATAGAGCTTCCCCTCAAAGCCCCCATTTGAATTCTCTACTCCTCTTGTGTTCCCATAACACTGTGTTTTTACCTTTTCATAGCCCCAGTGGTATTGTCTTTGGGAATTATTTTAGTCAACGGTTCTGTGGCTGCCACCCTCACAAGACGGTGAGTTCTGGAATGGCAGAGACTTTGCCTTGCTCCTCTTTGTTTACTCCATGGCTCAGCAGCAGGGCCCAAGAGCACTGTTCTGCTCATCAAGGCAGAAAAAGGGAAGAGAGAGAAGAGGATGCCAGGTCCCCTTGAGAACAGCAGGATTTACAGCTCCAGGCGCACAGTGGAGCCCTGAGGGTCTATCCTGAGTGGTCTTGCCAGGCAGCCATTCCTACAGCACAGGATATGCCTCCAGTGCCTTAGACAAATGGGGAAAGGATCCCCGCCCTACACCGGACCCTGCCTATGCTCTGGCCAGAACCCTCGGACCTGGCTTGCCAGTTCTGTGTGCTCCGCCTTCTCTGGGGTCTGGGAGCATTAGTGGCTAACACAGTCAGCACTGCTTGTCACACATGCAGATCACTGAAGTGCCTAGACTTTTGCATCCTCTCTTGTGAGCCCTTAGCCAATGGCTGGCTGGTGAGGGAGCCCAGCTCCCTTCCTTACTTCCAGGCAGGACAAAGCTAAGGTGCAATTTCGGCCTCGGAGCTCCCTGGGTATTGAGCTGAGTAACCCACCTGAGTGAAATGCCTAGTAAGTGCCCGAGACAGGATTCAAATCCAGGCATGCTTTACCACCACCACAGATGGCTTGTGATTTTAAGTATTACAACTACAATGTCAGGTTCTGTAGACAAAGCAGGTGATTTAGGAAAAATAAAAGGAAACCAGAATATTTCTGCATTAAACTATTACATGGAAAATGGGCAGATCAATCAATTTCCAAATTATTTGTATTGCACGGGTATTATTTTCCTAGTGAAACAAGTGAAAAATTCAGAGCTTTGAACCTGGAGAGAACCGGCTTTGAATCCCAAGTCAGCTATGGGACCCCGGATATATTATTTCATTTCTCCTGGCCTCAGGTTTTTCATATATAAGATGGATATAATAACACCTAACTAGCACTGTAACAGAAAGGATTGGCTATATACAAAACCTCTACACAGTGACTAGCACATTGTCACCATTCAATAAATGGCCACTGTAGTAGTATGAGTAGTAAGAATATAGATCTGGCTTCTGTGATTTGTTTAACACGAAGGCTCACGAGTACAAATACAAAATCCCACCGCGCACAATGCTAATCTCTAAATTTACCAGAGTATGACCGATGAAAGTTAAAACTTTGCAAACTGGAAAAAAGAGTTATCTATTTGGACCCATATACACTCTGCCTGGCACATCAGGGATGATCTATCTGCCAGCAATCTTGTCTATTGGAAAACAAGAATAATTATAAAAGTCACTGTGTGAAAACTAGCCTAATACAGGCTGCAACTACATAGTTTCAAGCTGACATTTTATTGCACCTTAAAGAAATAACTATATTTAATAAGGTAGTTGTCACTAGAGGATCAGGGTCTAGAAACCAAGCTTCTGTCATCTGATGCATAATATTTATTTGTTTGGATAAATAATATAAGATCTGTTTGGAGTGAGGAAGTCAGACAGAGTCCCAAAACTACCCAAAATATATTATAACTCCAACAAAAGAATTTAGGTACTAATAGCTTAAGCTTCATTAGAGTCAAATATTGAGTTTATTCTTAGAATGGGTGTGTATAGTCATTACTTCAGTTGTGCCTTTTCTTTTTCTGGTTATAGATCAGGTTAGTTTTGTTTTGTCACATGGATTGTAGGAAAACAGCTCCAGATAGCCCTGGCCTCTAGAGGTAACAGAACAGTACATGGTAGATTTGTTCATGAAGACAACCAAATATGACCAAGAGGTTTACTCCATGTGATCACTGAGCTGTCTATGAAGACGGAAATTAGCCAAATAAAAGCTAGATCGCCATTTCCTTTGGGCCCAATTACCACTCCTGTCTCTGGTTCCAGGCTAACCTGCTAGAACACACTCCTCTCCCCCTAGAAGACTGAAGAACTATTCCAAGTTTCTCAACAAATCTAGAAACACAGTCTCACAGAGGGCCTACAGCTAATTGATGTTTTCTAGCCTCTCAACCCCAAGTGAGAGAGACAAGCCATTCATCCTTCAGCTCTGAGAGGTAATTTACATAAATAATCCCCAAAAGACAGACATAGAAAGGGACTACCACACACATTGAATGGAATTTGAAGATCCTGGATTAGATGCCTGGCCTGGCTATCAGATAGATCTGGACTCTGGACATGTTTTTTTCTTCTCCTTTATCCTTATATGTGAACTAAGAGACACAGACTCACAGGATGCAGTCTAAGATTGCTTCTAGCTACATCACTCTGAACGTGGGGGAACAGCAATGTCGCACATGTAGTATAATTACACAGTATAAAACATAGTCCTGTCTGTACATACAAGCACTGTAACTGTTAACATCCCAAATGCACTATTCTCACCGCAAAACAATGAAGTTAGTAAATACAATTTCTATCAAATTGACAGCGAGTCACTAAAAATTCAATTAACTTTTAAACGAATGTGTGCTGTTGTTTTTTGTTTGCTTTACTTCATTTGTTTTTTCTAATTCATTTAGAAAACTTGAGTAAGTAACAGTCTTTTGTCAACATTATAATATATATACAGTTTCCACCAGGCAGGACCCATTAGTAATCTTTCGAAGTTTCTGCATATAAGCAATAAGACATACGTATTAAAACTGTCCTATGTGTGGATTTGTGTATCACTCTGAATAGGGCGACAGATGCTACCTGAATGCAAAGACACACCTTAACGACTAATGTTTATAGGATTATCACTTGAGAATTACAATAATTACATGCCTCTGATTTCAAATATGCAGTCATAAAAATTCCACCAAAATCAGAACCAGTTCTTTTTCTTTCAAACACATCAAACCAAGCTCTCGGAACCTTCAAATTGCTTATTGCTTTGACCTTATCACACAGTTCCCAGAGTGCGGTGAGTTCCCACGACAACACTCTGAGATGAGTGTGTAGGAAGTTTATGGGGGAGGACTGTCAAGATCAGCACCTAAGGGGGAGAACGGACTCAGAAATGGAACTCAGAAGAGGGGGAAGGCGGGCTGTGACGTCATCTCAGCAACCACTTCTGCCAACCCCACAGGGACCTCTGAAGCTGGGATGTCTCTTCAGAGCTGTCCCAAGTTGAGGTAGAGCAGCTGAGTAGTCCTTTAGTCCTAAGGGGAGGGATCTGTGAGGCTCATCACAGCATCCACTACAGTTTCTAATGGAGCCACCGCCAAGTATGCCAAGAGCCCAGGGGGTCTGCTATCAGCAAACATTTGTTGACTATGCCTCATGGGCTCACTACTATAGAGATCACCGAATTTTATACATATTCTTGCTATCAGAAACTTACTTAACCGTTTGGTTGAGGAGAACAGATTTAAAAACATCACACCATACAATTTTAATCACAAGCAAAGAAAACAACTTTAGAGAAATGAGGGTAGTCAGACAGAGATCATTTTAAAATTTAAAGGCTGGGGAGATGACTTAATTCTGTGAAGCCTGGAACAGACGAACTCGAGCTGTGTCTTTAAGGCTACTAAGATTTTGATGGGTGGAGAGCAGGAAGAAAGCCATTCTGGGTAACAAGGTAGCAACAAAAGATCAGAGGGAAAAATGGAAGTAATCTTCATAAAAAGGGCCATAACCCTTTGAAGAAGTGCATATTAGGACCCGAGGCGGAAGAAGAGAAGTGCACAGTTAGAGGTGGAAACCCCTGGGATGAGTCCAGCTTTTCTGGTAAGTGCAACGGTGGAGGAAGCATTTGGCTCTTCCAGGACTGGCAACAACAATGACAGCTTTTGATTTATCAATTTCTTATTTTAAAAATTTATTTATTTATTTTGAGAGAGAGAGAGAGAGAGAGAGAGAGAGAGTATGACCAGGGGAGGGGCAGAGAGAGAAGGAGAGAGAGAAAGAGAGAAAGAGAGAGAGAGAGAGAGAGGGAGAGAATCCGAAGTAGGCTCCATGCTGTCAACACAGAGCCTGACACAGGGCTTGAACTCATAAACCACGAGATCATGACCTGAGCCAAAATCGAGAGCCAGATACTTAACTGACTGAGCCACCAAGGTGCCCCTGATTTATCAGTTTCTTTCAAAAAAATTTTTTTACATTTATTTATTTTTGAGAGACAGAGACAGAGCGTGAACAGGGGAGGGGCAAAGAGAGGGAGACACAGAATCAGAAGCAGGCTCCAGGCTCGGAGCTGTCGGCACAGAGCCCGACGCGGGGCCCAAACCCATGAACTGCGAGATCATAACCTGAGCCCAAGTTGGATGCTCAACCGACTGAGCCCCCCAGGCGCCCCTTATCAATTTCCGATCAGAGTAGAGGTAACCTGGTTCTGAGAGCATCTCTCTTAGCAGGCCAGTTCTGCAGTGTGGTTCTTGGAAACCCAGTCTACAGGCTATTTTTCTGCATTCCCAATAATTCTGTGAGCTAAAAATCCCTTAATAAATACCTTTCTGCTTAAATCACTGAAAGCAAATTCTGCTGTCTGCAAACTAAGAACCCTACCTAACATACACACATTTTCTTATTACACATTCACAACAACTGCATGAGTAAATATTACTATACTCATCTCATAGGTAAGGAAACTGAAGCTGTAAGGTTAAACAAACTGTCCAAGGTTTTGCAGTGAGTATGTGGCAGAGCCCAGATTTGAAAGCAGAACTCTCTGACTTCCTAATCCATGTCACCTCCACAACATCACAACTGTTTCCCAAAGACAGAGACATGAATGAGACTCAATATTTTCCATATGAGCATATCTGCTAACAGAATAGTTTCCACAGTGGGTCATAAAATATTACATTCAAATTTTGGACTGAAGTACACAGTACTAATGTGAATCATTCCAATGGGAGAGCAATACCACAAAGTGGAAAGTTGCCTGCAATCCATGCCAAAGACAGAAGTGGATGAGACCCTGGAGCCAGTGAGCCATGCTAGCTCTGCCTAACTCTACTTTCCGTGGTTGTTTGCAAATTTAGCAACCAAACTCAGCAGCAATTTCTATAGCCTCGTAAATAAATTCAAGGCCACAAGGTAAAGCAAGTTTTGCATTACCCATCCCATGTTGTTCCATGTACTGAATTTAATCATCTCATGAAGGTTAAGTTTGTTCCCAAGAATGATGAAGGCAATTTAACCACCTGTCTTAGCCCTTTCAAGACAATTTCAGATATGATTGACCTTCAAGATCAATTTTGTTCAGCAGACTCATTGAGCAGTGGCCAAGAGTATGCATTTCCAAGACCAACCATCCATAAAGACCAACCATCCATAATTAAAAGTAGAATCTACGTGGGCACCTCGGTGGCTCAGTCGGTTAAATGTCCAACTTCGACTCAGGTCATGATCTCACGGTTCATGGGTTCGAGCCCCACGTCGGGCTCTGTGCTGACGGCTCAGAGCCTCAAGCCTACTTTGCATTCTATGTCTCCCTCTCTCTCTGCCCTTCCCGTGCTTGCACTCTGTCTGTCTCTCTCTCAAAAATAAATAAACATTTTTTTAAAAAAGTATAATCTACGAGAGTGTCTGGGTGGCTCAGTTGGTTAAGCATCCAACTCTTGATTTCAGCTCAGGTCATGATCTCACAGTTTGTGAGACTGAGCCTCACGTCGGGCTCTGAGCTGACAGATTCTCAATCTGCTTGGGATTCTCTCTCTACCTCTCTCTGTCTCTGCCCCTCTCCTACTCGTGCACATACACTCTCCCTCAAAATAAATAAACTATTAAAAAAAAAAGGAGAACCTATGGCAAGATAAGAAAATAAATGCTACAACTACTGCTACACCTCCTACTAAGCCCAAGGAAACATGCTCACCACTGCACTCTGGCCTACAGTCTCAGGGCAGCCATTTTACACCTACCACCACTAGTTTTCTGAGATTCTGCCAGAGAACAACTTAGGCTCCACGGGAAAGGGAACTTACCCTCTGACCTCAACACTTCAAATCTGACTTCACACCATTTTAAAACACTTCATGGCGCCTTTCCATTCATACAATGTTCTTCTGGATATTCCTTTCTGTCCTCAATTCCATCTTTAGCACAGCTGACAAATGCTGCATGGACACACAGCTGTCTCCTGAGAGGAGCCCCATACTTTTTAAACAGCTTTGCTTTGTGACCTGACCTACAGGCGGGCTGCATACTTCAGTGTACTGACAGCTAAGTCATGTCTTTTGTCCCAGGCACACAGCAACAGCAGGGTAGGGAAAGTTCACATGAAATGCTCACATTTCAAAACGTAAATAAATGGCTCAGACCAGAGGCCCAGTGCACTTAAGTTTGGAAGACAAAACCTCCCAAAGAAAAGAGTGACTCGAAGGGGACCTTTCAGAAATCCCTGCAGGACCATGTGGCTATGGTAGCTGCACCTGGGGGGCTGGAGGAAGCAGACCTACTACCAGCAGGAGCCCAGATGTCCTGCACTGGGTAGGACTTCACTTGCTGTTCTTTCCTGACCTGTTCCCTAAATATCTTTCAGATATATATATTTTTTTCCCTCCTGAAACCCATTCCTTTCTTCTTCTTTTCTTTCCTCTGTCCCTCTTTTCTCTATTATACTTTGTGCTCCTTATTCCTCTAGTCTTTTCTCATATTTCCTGATTTTGCAGCTCTTATTTTTCTTATACTTGGAACCCTTTTATTTTCTTCCAGTTTTCCAAGGAACTTTCACACACAGCTGGTCCCATCTGTCTCTCCTAAATGATCCTCCCCCTCTTTAATCATAACTCACTTCCTCTCTAATTCCACCTGCTTTCAATAGCCTGGACCCTACAGTCTCCATACCCTAAATCCTACTAATGTTTGGGATAGCAACAGCCAGGGGCCCTGAATTCTCTCACCTTTTAAACGCCAGGCAGAGACAACAGGCTCACTGTGATACCACACTTTTTCCATTTCCTACAGTGATCTGATTTTTTTTTATTTTTTTGATATTTAACTCATTTCAAAACTTTCACAATTTTACAACACAGATAATGTATGTTCACCACAGAAAAATTAGTCATAAAAGTATAAAGACAAAAGTAAAAAGTCATCTGCAAGTCTACCCTTTCAGAAAATACCTCTGTGCTTCATGATTGACTTAATGAGCATTATCTTAGAGATACAAAGATGAATAAATGAGAAAGACATTGCCCTTGCTCTTACAGAACCTGCATCCAGAGAGGAAGAAAACAAATACAATATAGCATATACAGAAAACAGCAAGAATCAATAGAAGCAAGGGCAAATAATTCACACTTTGGGAAAGGCTCCTAAAGAAAATGTCATTTATTTGAGGTGAGCCCTGAAAGATGAGCCAGGCACAAAAGGGGGAGAGGGAATATTCCAAGGTAAGTCATTAGAGTTTGGCACGTTCAAAGAACCAAAAGGAGTTTAGTATGGCTGAAAACAAGGAGTAATGTCACTCAACAGGCCTGAAGAGGTAAGGAGGGCATGTGAAGGCAGGTGAAGAAGTTTCTATAATGGCAATGGGAATATTGAAGGATATTAAGCAAAGGAATGCCATGATCGCATTCACACTTTTAATAGAACCATAAGCCTAAAAGACAGAACCACACTATGCAAGGTTAATGTTATAACCAGAACTTTAACAGGAAGGAAGGAAGGAAGGAAGAAAGAAGGAAGGAAGGAAGGAAGGAAGGAAGGAAGGAAGGAAGGAAGGAAGGAAGGAAAAAGGGAGGGAGGGAGGGAGGCAAAGAAGAAAGAAGGAAATGAACAAACAAATGAACAAACCATAAGTAGTAAGTAGTAGAGCCAGGATACAGTCTCAGGCAGTCAACTATACTACTCACGTATCATGCCTGTTACATTGTTTATTGAGTCCTAACCATTTTGGGTGATCAACCAGGAAACTCAGGCAAGTATGTTTTGTATGTGAACTGTACATTTGTGTATTATAATGGAATTAGCCCTTTGCCTTGAATGTAAAGAGTAGTTGATTCCCCCGTTTGAGGAACTGGGTAAGCTGGACCTGTGAGTGAGCAAAGGCTTTTCTACCCTTTCAGAGAATACCCCTGTGTTTTAAAGGGACACTCCACAAGCACTCTCAGTTCCCAAAACCAGGACTGATAATGTGAAATTATCCAGGTTGCTGTTTTGAATGTCTCAAAATCACAAATGTTGCTCAACCTTATGCTTTCATTTCTATGTGCAGCTCTTATCATGGCATATTTATAAATATTATTATTGTTGAAAGTTGGTCATGATCCTAAAGATCTTATGATTTTCCTACTCTCAACAATGCCTATTCGATTACTCACTGACACCAGGGCAATTTCTGTTGCTCATTAAAGCAATGCAGTTAATAGAATTGTTTGGACTTGAGCCTTAAGATAGGCAAGTGCTTCTTAAACTTTTTAATGGAAACTCAGGAAAAAAAGGAGGATATTTCATACTGAGATTTAGTACAAACATAAATATCTATATAATTGAATTGAAAGTTTGGAAAAACAATAAGTACCACTAATTATGTGATGCAGGCTTCCATTTTCTTTTCCATTCAATTCTACTTCTGTTCTATTCAACTCTCAATTTGTACAATGACTTTATCAAACTCTTTGGTAGGATCCACTAAAGCACAATATACCATATCAAACGACTCAACAATTTCACTCTTACGTATATACTCAGAACAAAGAGTACATGTCCACCATTAGATTTGTTTAGAATATTCACAGAAGTAATGTGAACAAAAGAAATGTTCATAAAGACAAATACCAGAAATTTTTCCAAAGGCTCATCAACAGTAGAATGGGCAAATAAATGTTGATATATTCACACAATGGAGCACTACAATTGTTTGCATATAATAATATAGATGAATTTCCCATACATTATGTTAGACACAAAAGAGTTTGTGATTCTAGTTACATGAAGTTCAAAAGCAGCCAAAACTAATCTTTGCTGTTATAAATCAGGACAGTGGGATACCTTTGGAGGGGTAATGATTTGAAAGAGTCATAGCTGGGGGAGCTTCTAGGTAGCCGGTGCTTCTTGATCTAGGGATCTAGATGCTGGTTATGGGGTAGAGGTTCAACTCATAAAAATGTATTAAACCATGTGTGCATTTGTATGCAAATTATATTTAAGTAAAACAGTAAGAAAAAAATACTGATTATAAACCATTAGATTGTATTTCCCCACTCACTAATCACTTGCAACCTGAAATCTGAAATTCCCTACATTAAATACCAAGAACACCAATGGAAGATGTACTATGACGTATCAAAATATTTAAATTTTATTTACAAATAACACAATACAAAGCTCAAAAGTCTTATTTATGAGCCATTAAACACCAACCAAATAAAAGGAATCCAGAAAAAAATGAAACAGCTAAAAATAATAATATACTGTCCCTTCTTACTTGCTTTTAATAACTTCGCATCTGCTTTCAATTCATATTTTTATTGAATCTTTCATATTAATCTATACTTGCTGCCAATCACTTTGTTAAGAAACACACATTTTGGAATATGCTTACCTAGCTTTTCCCATAGTATCTAAGCCACCAGTCTCTTCTTATTGAAATAGCCAGAACAGCTCACTGGTAAGGAAAATCTCCCCTAATGCTCCCCTTTATGGTCCTTCTCATTGGAATCTATTTTTCCTCTTAGAGCATCCATCTATGACAAAATGTCCTCAGAAGCTCCAACCTGCTCCATTCCATTCTTGAGGTGAGAAGAGATGTCACCCAACCATGGCTGGTTGCAATCAATGATTACACATTCATAAACGAGTATGGTGCTTGGCATTTTAAAGAGACTCAGATATATTTCCATTCACAACCATTATCTTCCTCAAGCAACGTGCAGACTACAAGCAAAACTGCATCTGATTTTTTGTTTTTCACACAGCAGATTATTACACATATAGGGCAGATGTCTTCCAGGACATTTCTTGGCTGACATCTTTATTCCGTGATTCCATGAGAGTTTTCTTCAAATTCTGTAAAGTAGTAAGATCTCCAAATGAAGCTAGTCCAGCTATCTTGGGAAAGTGGTTTCCGTTTTAGCTGGCCTGTAAGTGTCAATCCATCAGGGGCTGCAGATGCCATTGCTTGGCTTGAGCTACAATCCCCACCCCACCCCCACCCCCCACGGTCTCACTGTGGAACCAATATAGGTCTTTGGGGCTTTACAATCTCTTCTGAAACCTAGATTGCATCATTTTCCAAGAATGTCTGACTTTGGCTGTCCAAAATATCTGCCCAAGTCCCCCTTTCTCTTCACATCTGTCTAAACACAAGGGCAAGAGATATTGTGCATGATGCAAAGCCAAGAGTCAGTGCAATGCTCTTCAAACTCAGAGTCAACAGTGAGAATGACATGAAACAAAGTCAACCTGCTTTTTACAAAAACTGGATTTAAATTTTCTGTCTGCTAAAAGTACATTTGAAAAATGAAATCTTTCCATATGGCTTTATAGAAGAAAATAAAGAAAAAAGGGTTAGAGTGAATTCTGCTGTATTAAAAAAAAAAAAAAAGAGCTCTATGTACATAGTGCTGACATATACACTAAAGTCATCTGGAAAAAATACAAGCTACTATAACAAATGCCAAATGCCAAAAGTAGCCAGTCTCACTCTATTGAGACAAATAGATTGAAGGAGAAATGTGTTTAGTTGACAGAGTGAATACAGAAAATTGATCTCTGACCATCAAATATACTGTAACCAGACATGAGGGTTGGGAAGTTCTAAAACATTGTATTTTGCACACATGATAAACTTAAAGCCTTCAAATGAACGTTTTCAAAAGCTTCTTACAGCCAAGGATGAAATTATTCACACCAGACTAAGCGTTTACATTAGATATTCCTCTTTAACTCTTGACAGGGGGAAAAAAAGCCATCCTTTAGTGAAAACGCGTATTTTTACACAAAGTTTTGGATCTCCAATGGAGAGAAACAGCGTATTCCATAAAAGAACATTTAGCACCTAATGTTCAAAACACCCTGCCTGTCCCCCACTTTTTATGAGCACAGTTGTATCAGAGCCGAGATATTTAAGATTACACAGCAAATTTGTAATAGAGCCACATGTTCTTTTGGAATACAACACAGCTACAAACAACAACAAAAAGTCATATTTCCTCAAGTTATTTGCCAAATGTCCACATCTTCACACCATTAAGAAAGTCTAGTGGAATCCAGATACTATCAGGAAAAGGAGCAGGCATAAAATGAAGGTAGTCTAACCCTTCTCTTTCATTTCATAGAATCAATCCAAACACAAAGAAAACAAGATGCATTTCTAAGACCAACGGTCATATTTTAAGACATAGACGTTTCTTTGTAACTACATCTTTCTTTTTTTTTCTTTTTGGCTAAGAAGCAGATCTTATTTTTGCTGTAACACAAGAAAGCATTTCACAAAAATACCTGAATTGCACATAACTTAAAGAAAAAGCACTTGATGGGCTCACTAACATAATCCCCACAGTCTCAGATCCTTCAAATAACAGATTAATTCCATTTCCTTCTATCCTTCTACCAAATTCTGCCTCTCTCTGTTGCCACCATTTCTCCTACTTTGCTTTGTCTCTCACTTCAGTAAGCTCGACACTCTGGTAATTCAATCTCCTGTTCAATGTCATGGTTGAATCAAATCGCTGTCACTCAAAATATAACCTGCGGCTTAAACTATGGCATGGTTGAGTGATCAGGGCAAATATCCCCAAATCTGGAATTTCTGGGTTTTCAGCTACTGAGCTACTAAGTGGCTTTAGACAAGATCTCTATTCCTCAAGAGAACGGGTCAAATCCTGTTTGTACTGACTGGGATTCCACATGGTGGGATACAACAGGCGAGCAGGACTCCACCCATGTCTGTGCTCTCTGGGTTAGTGGAGGATTTGTCATAATGGAATTTAAGCAGCAAATTGGCGACGCCAGCATTGACCTCACAAGATGGACGTGGGTATTAGCAAATAATGAAAAAGCTTAGCAAAATGTCACTTTCACACCAGGGTAGAAGTCAGAAAAGACCAAAGGGGAACACTCTTTAATAGAGATCTTTATTTGTGCAGTATAAAGAATCAGGTTTCACAGAAAAAACCATTTGCATTCCTATCCCTAGCTCTACTTAAACAAGTTTGAGGCCAAAATAGCATGGTGTTGGTTTGCAAGGGTTAGGAGAAAGGTAGATAACTCTTCCTTGAGTTCAGAAGCTTAAGGAGAAAATCCTAAGGATGGAAAGTGACAAACTGTACTGATACTGACTTCTTTTTAAAAATTTTTTCTAAAAAAATAAATAAATAAAAATAAATAAATTTTTTCTATAATTCGAGAGAAGAAACAGGGCCAAGCATATTATACCAATGTTATTAGACAAAGAGTAGAAAATATTCTAAGCATTGTAACAGGAAAACACCTGATGAAACGGTGTTAGAAATTACAAACACAAAAATGATCGCAGCCAACTAAGCTGCTAGACATTTGCTATGCATGGGGAGAAGAGTGTTGAAAGGAACCCAGAGGATGAAACTGGTGTTGGAAAACCATCTGACAGGATCCAGAGCTAAGACACCCTGCTTAGAGACCAGAGACTTTTGCCTAGCAAACTCACTCCACAGGAGAAAGGGGGCAAGTGGATAGCTCTTTGCTGAGTCCTATCACAAACGAGGCACTCCATAAATCTTTGTAGAATTGAATTGTTGAAATAAACCAAACTCAGATAGAAGAACTGGAATTTTTCAAATTGCAACAGCTGCCTTTTTGAGCTGCACTGCTCAAAGAGAGAGTGGTTTGGGAAGGAAAGGACACCGGAACTAAATAGTCTCTTTTTGCAACTGCTAGTAAAATGAGAGGGAAAGCAAATAGCAAGAGAGCAGGCAATCAACATCAAATGGATGTGGACCACTTAAGTAATTGGGTCAAGGAATAGTAAATGCAGTTCAATTTAGGATAATGTTCAATAAATTGCTTTAAGAAATAACCTAGGGAATACAGGTTAAATGGAACAACCATGTAGGAGATTGATCTGCAAGTCACAATAAAGAAAATCATTGAAACTAACCACCAGAGCATTACCAACATTAGTAAAAAGGCCACCCTGACCCTAACAGTGAAAATGCAAATAGACTCGCTCAGACCACAGAGCAGCTGTCCTCATTCACGCGCTTCTTTCTATTCTTCCTGTGCTACGGAAAAGTTAACCACTTTCCAAGCAGCTCTCCTAACTTAATCTATTTCGAGATTACTACGGGCTTCCTCTAGTTTCTCTCCAAATTTCCTTATTTGCTTGGAAAAACTGGCAGTTACAGTCACAGACAAAATGGTCATGTTACAAATGTTACTACCCACTTGTCAAATTCTTTGGTTGACCACCAGGGGTGGCACGGAGAATCCTTGCGCCACACTTAGAGGCCTTTCCCCTAAAGAAGGTGGGTTATGGCACAAAGACAATACCGACCTCAGAGGTAAAACCAGGTAAAACTAAAAGTCAACCAAGCTCACACTTCCCCAGGAACAGAGCTGGAAATGACTGACATTTGCCTATTTGAATTTAAATCTGCTTCCTTCAGTTCTGGACAAGAAACGTGGAGACACTGGTTAATTTCAACGGACATTTGCCGAGCAGTATGGCAGACACTGCTGGGATTCCACCGTGACTAAGCTACAGCCCCGCCCTCGGGAGACCCACAGTCAGATAATCCCAGTATAAGGCACAGGCTAAGGACAACTTCTGCTGCGTTTGAAGTGATCACACATACTCTCTGTGGATCTGAACTGGATATAAATTTGGAACAAGTTTTCAAAACCCCAGAAATAAAAAAATAATAACAATGTTTTACTGGTATCTCTAAGGCCCAAATGAAAGAGAGATGAACTCCAATCATTTTGCTAAACAAAAATGGTCTGTTCCTGCCAGCAAGACAGCAGCTTGAGCAATGATATTCCAGCCAACTTCCTTTCTCAGCTCAAATCTGTCCTGTTTTGCCCCAGCCTTGGAGGAGTTTGCTCTTGCAAACAACTGAGACTCACCTAGATTCCTGAAAGGAGCAGGGTTAACCCAACCAGACTAATTAGGTGTCTGGATTTCACTGGCCCAAGGAGAAACATTTTAATGGAAGACAATACAAACATGGGAGTCTGAGGTAAGTTGGTTTGGATCCAGCCTCTACATCCTATCAGCTTGTTATTTTACCTCTCTCAACCTCAACCTACTCATCTTTATAACGGGAGTAATTACTCTGTATTGTTGACTCATTCTTTACACTAAACAGGGTAATATAGGTAACAGAGTGCCTAGCGCATACCTCAACTAATGTCGAGACCCGTTCCATGCCACTATTCCCATCAGATGCTGGGGAAAGATACTTTCTTATATTCCATCCTTCCATCCAGCATGTCTCTAAAGAGTAACAATGGAAATGGCGTCAGCTGGTCATAGCATTCCAGGGGATACCTGTGAGTATCTTGTGAGTAAAAACATGGAGGGTCTACAGTGAGGGAGTCATCTCTCCTTCTAGCAAATACTTTCAGAGTCATCCTTCACAGAACAGCTTTATTCCACACTTGGTTTGTCAAAGATGACTTATATCCTAGCCATAGTGATTGAACTGGATATGGTAGAATTTTGCCAAAGGGTATGAATAAAGAGTGAAGGAAAAAAATACAACAACACTATGATTATTCTCATTACAGGTAAGGGATTTTATAGAAAAGAGAAGTTGAGTAACAAGCCAAAGACACACAGCATTTCAGAAGTAAAGTTTATGAGTGGTGTGCCTCAATTTCTAGCACTGTGCTCTATCTGGGCAAGAACTAAGTCTGCCCGTTTCCCTGCCACAGCCTTAATGCCTAGCCCCTAGCAACGCCCAGAACCTACGACTCCTAGCAATACCTCACGACACTTCACCATAATAGGCACTCAATAAATGCTTAAAAATCAGTAATCTTAAGAAAGGTAAAATTAAAAGTGTGCAGCTGCTCAGAGCCTGCACTGAAAGCAAAAACTAATAAAATATATATATATTGAAAAGGAGATATCCTGTTCCAGCACAGGACAAAATGAGACATTTTTTTTCCAAACTAGCAAAAATGTCAGGTAAGTTCCCCCAATACTACCTAAGCGTTATCTTGCAATATCCCTCCCCCTTCTTTTTTTTCAGGACAATTTGCTATCCATTCTCAAAAACAACTCTCCAAATAAAGTAGATTTCATCATGATTCAAACTTACAACATTTTTTAATAAAGAAACACCAAATAAACACTAGGAGAGCTGATACTCTGGTCCCAAACAACCAAACAGATGTGATTCCTACCACTTCCTACCTTTCCAAAAGACGTGATTAATGGGGAATTATAGGAATATTCTAATTCTTGATGAAAAGCTTGATTGATTTATTGGTGCTTGCAGCCAAACAATAACGAGGTCCATGTTTCAAACCACTACAGATGACCCAGAATCTGGGGCTCATCACGATTCTATACTTTGCTACAAGACTGGTGCCAAGAAAATTTCCTCCTGGCTCAGTAATCCTTCTTCCTTTCTGGATAAATTCTACATCGCTTTCCCTTTGCTCCTGCCTTGGGTTAAGATTTCTTGCAGCAGCCTTGTAAATGACTTCTGTCTTTGAAGATTGATTAAAGTTACGCTGTGTCTCTGATTCTCACCCTTGGAATGATTTCCACTTTCCACCCCAGCAGGACCTTGCACAGAAGTCTCAGTCCAGCATCAATCACCCCTGGGAACCATCATGGGTCTTGCTGTCCCTGGACTAGGTTGGGTGCTTCTGCTCTGTGTCCGTGCAGTATTTGTATATCCCCCACCGCAAGCTCTTCATATGTTATTATTAATTTCTATTTAATTGCCTATCTTTCCAACCAAACTGCATGACCACAAAGAAAACATCATATCCTCAGTACCTGGTGACTGTTAAGTAAATGAATGCCTCCCAAAGTTTGATCAGTGCTTAAAAGTCCAAATTTCATGCTATCTCATGAGAGAAACCATCGTACTGTTACTTAAGCTAATTGTCTCCTGATATCCATTCTAATCTTTGTTCTTTGGGTAACCGAACCCCAGGAGTTTGGGCAAGGAACAAGGCCACACAGCTAGGGATGCTTCCAGTTTCCCTTGCAGATAGGCTCTGGCCAGCTGGATGTGAGCTGAAGAGATATGTACAACTTCTAGATAGTGTCATTAAGAAGAAACTGCCTCTCCTCTACTTGCTCCTTCCCATTCCTCAAGGCTGGAAAGCAAACATAGTAGTGCTGAGACAGCTTCAGACAGGGAGATGAGGAAAACAACCTAATGACGGCAGAAGCACAGGGCAGAAGAAACTTATTCCTAGGTGAGCTCAGATAGTAGACCCATCTGTCTACCCTGGACTACTCACCTGTCCCTAGACTTAGATCAGAGAGAAGCAAACTTGTCTCTTTATGCCTCTGAATCTGGGGGTCTCTCTCTTTTAGCATCTTAAGTTGAACCTTTAATAATTCATATCATTTGTAAATTCCTATAACTTAATTTTGCCTACAGAAAGGGCTGTTTTTAAAGTTTCCTAACCAGGTAAACAAACACTGATTATCGCTACCATCATGGATACAGGAAACTCATAATCATCTACTGTTCATGTAGCTACTATCCAAAAGCAATAAAGAATTCAGTAGAACATTACTGTTTACCATCCGCACTAGAGTTAATGCTTTGTTTACTTAATGATGGCTGCTGTCTTAATTTGGAGTTGTACAAAAATGTTGTGGCGAGTGATACCAAGTGGAAAATTGACAAATTGTCCTTCTCGGTATAATTTTGCAGCACAGAAAATCCTTTTGTATGGTGTATTTAAGTAGGTCTAAAGCACTCTTCAATACCTGTTGCCTACCCATAAGATCTTATAAGACTATAACTAGAAGAAATATACAGGTGCGGCTTGAAGGAGTCAGAGGGTGCTTGTGGAGTCAGTCCTGGGCCTTCAAGCCACACCTATACATTTGGATGATTTAGAAAATCAATATTTTGCCGTCAAAAATAATAAACCCCAAGAGATGTTATAACAGACTTGGTCCTTCTCTTTCTTTTTCTAGTACTTAAACCCTGAAGCCAGAGAGAATGCTCACAATGGATGGTAAGAACAGTCTCAGCTTTTAAAGACACAGTCAACTTGTCATGGGCTGAGCTGGACTCAAGATTTGCCACATCTAATTTCCTACAGACACAGCAGTTTGTAGAGTTCTCCAGGTGTCTAGAAATAAACCAAATTCCCTTTCAACACAAAAGCTTCTAGCTATAATCCCCTCATGGAAAGCCTCCTCTATGGGCAAGGCTTTCTGGCTTTTAACCATTTATGCTTCCAGTTAGACCGAGCATGGATGCCATGTTCCCATTAGGATCTGTCTACATGAATAACTACATCACTTCCTTTGGGTTTTTTTTTTTTTCTTTTCTTTTTTTTTTTTTTTTTAAATTTTTTTTTTCAACGTTTTTTATTTATTTTTGGGACAGAGAGAGACAGAGCATGAACGGGGGAGGGGCAGAGAGAGAGGGAGACACAGAATCGGAAACAGGCTCCAGGCTCCGAGCCATCAGCCCAGAGCCTGACGCCGGGCTCGAACTCACAGACCGCGAGATCGTGACCTGGCTGAAGTCGGACGCTTAACCGACTGCGCCACCCAGGCGCCCCTCCTTTGGGTTTTTATGCAAATGATATCTTACTAGTGAGGTCTTCTCTGCCCACCCTATCTGAAATTCCAGGCCTCGTCATACACCCTGTCCCTTTAGTATTAGCTAACATATGTATTACTCTTATTTTTATGTTTCCCCTATTAGAATACAAACTCCATAAGGGCAGAGAAGCATGTCTTTTTTATTTAGTGTTATATTCCTAGTGCCTAGAATAGTACCTGACACATAGAGAAAAAGGGGACTTCAGGAAATACAAGTTGAATCAAAGAATGAATGGAGGCCCTTTCTGAAAATTGATATTAAGCACCTCAGCAGTGCATATTCTAATTCCAGTGCTTACTCACATATTCTTTTTTTTAATGTTTATTTATTTCAAAAGTGTATACATGCATGCAAGCTGGGGAGAGGCAGACATAGAGTGAGAGAGAGAATCCCAAGCAGGCTCTATGCTGTCAGCGCAGAGCCTAATGTAGGGCTCAAACCCATGAACCATGAGATCATGACTTGAGCTGAAATCAAGAATAGGATGTCTAACCAACTGAGCCACCCAGGTGCCCCCCCCTTTTTTTTTTAACTTGAATTAAAAAATGGTGTAGTATTGGTTTCAGGAGTAGAATTTAGTGATGCATCACTTACATATAACACCCAGTGTTTACCCCAACAAGTGCCCTCCTTCATGCCCATCACCCATTTAGCCCATCCCCCCAACCCATCTTCCCTCCAGCAACCCTCAGTTTATTCTCTGTATTTGTCTCTTATGGTTTGCTTCCCTCTATGTTTTTATCTTATTTTTCCTTCCCCTCCCCTATGTTCACTAAACATAGTGTGAACTGTTGTGTTTCTTAAATTCCACATGAGTAAAATCATGATATTTGTCTTTCTCTGACTGACTTATTTTGCTTAGTATAATACACTCAAGTTCCATCCATGTTGTTGCAAATGGCAAGATTTCATTCTTTTTGATAGCTGAGTAATATATGATTGTACATATATACCACATGTTCTTTATGCATTTATAAGTTGATGGACATTGGGCTCTTTCCATAATTTGGCTATTGTTGATAGCACTGCTATAAACATTGGGGTGCATGTGCCCCTTTGAATCACACATTCTGATTGGGCCCAAACACATTAGGTCAGAGGTAGCAAGTCCCTCACTTGCTTTGTGTTTTATCCATAGTCACAGATTTAAAAAAAAAAAAAAAAAAGATTAACTAAGATGTCATTGCAGGCAACAGAAAATCTCAACCTAAATGCCCTTAAACCAAAACAGACTTGTTTCCTATCAAGTTAAATAGGTTTGGCTTACGTTTTGGCTTATGTTGAATTGTGTCCCCCCCACCCCCACCCCAAAAGAGAGATATGTTGAAGTCCCAACCTCTAGCATCTCAAAATGTGATCTTATTTGGAAAAAGGATCTTTACAGAGGTAATCAAGCTAAAATGAGGCCATTAGGATGGGTCCTAATCTAACATGACTGATAATGTCCTTAAAAGAAGGGTGGAATATGGATATGACAGAGGGAAAAAGATGTGAATACACACAGGGAGAAGACAATCATGTGACTGGAGTGATATATCTACCCAAGGAATACCAAAGATTGTCAGCTAATACCAGAAACTAGAAGAAGCAAGGAAAGATTCTTTCTGGGAGCAGTCAGAGAGAGCTTGGCCTTGCTACAGTGTGACTTCAGACTTCTGACCTCCAGAACTATCAGATAATAAATTTCCATTATTTCAAGCCACCTAGTTTTTGGTGCTTTGTTACAGCAGCCCCAGGCAATTGATTTAGCTTAGTATAAATCTTTAATGCAGGGCCTGATTTCTTTGACCAGGACCCTATTTCTCTCTCTCCAGTCTTGGCTACAAGTCCTTGGGCTCAGATGGTTCTTCTCCTTGCTCCCAAGATGGCTGCCAGCAATTTCCAGGGCTTCCTGCTTCTTCATGTTTAATGGAGAGTCCAGCACTTACAATAGCCAGCTTAAGTTGGGACTGGAGTCACATACCTAACATAGACTGCTTGATTCAGGTGCCCAAATAGCAAATCAATGACACTGTCCAAGGGGATGGACTGTGCTGATTGCTCAGAGACAATCAAGGCCTCCACTTTGAGATGGAGGAGGAGTCCAGTCCTGCAGTCTTCACTGTTCATGGTCATAAACCTGCTCTCAACCCTCAATCTACTCAGTCAAGGCTGCTCACTGCAAACTCTGCTACTTTCTGTTTATGGGCTTTTTTCCTTTTTTTTTTCTTGACCACAAGCATATGTTCAGCCCATGCACAGAGCACACTAGAAGCTCCTAATGCCCCCAAGAAGCAGCCCTCATCTACGGACTTAAGGGAATTGACAGATCAGTATCCCAGCATCCTCACTCCTCAGGTGGGAGAACTCTGAGGTGTGTCCCACAGAGTAATCCAGAGTTTCCCAGGGTACTGAGCTCCACTGTCCACGGTGGTTGGTTAACATGCCCTTTACTGACTTTACCTCCCCCACCGGGATTTTTCCTAAATAAACTACTTTTACTTAAATCCTTGTGTCATGTTTGTTTCCAGACCAGAATAAGGACCAATGAATTGCAAAGTAGGAAATTCAGAGTTCTTTTAGAAAACAGAAAAAGATTGGAAAGTACTAGAAAGTCAACCAGTGAATGCCCACTCATCATTACTATTTCCTCTCTTTCAATTAATTAACTTTTTTCTACAGCATTGCCTGGCAGACCAGGAAGCATACACACTGGGCTCCATCTTTGCTACCCCTCTCCTACGTGCTGTGTTTCTATTTGCAAGTTATTTCATCATGTTGCAAGTTCCTACTTAATGAAGACTAAGCATGACAATCCTTGTCCCTACAGAGTATGACGCCAGGAAAGCAGACATGGCATAATGTAAATCCATATTACACCTCTTCACAGAGGTGGGTCTATTGCTAAAAGTGTCAGAAGGGCATATTTAACATCGTTCCCTATCTCTTGGTTCCAGGGAACAACATTAGAGATTAGAGCAGATTACAGTAAAGATCCAAATCAGATTCATTATCTCTGGAGTATCCTCTATCATCTGGAAACCACCCACTCACTCTTGATTTAATAAACTGATTTAAAAATACAGCTTATTTATCACTTATGTATTTTTTCAGTTCTATTGAGATATAATTGATATATACTACTGTACAAGTTTAAGGTATACAACATGTTGATTTGAAACATTTATATACTACAAAATGATTACCACCATAACATTAGTGAATACTCCACATCACTAGTCATCAGAGAAATGCAAATCAAAACCACAATGACATGTCACCTCCTACCTTCAAAACAACAAGAGATAACTGGTGTTGGCAAGGACATGGAGAAAAAGGAACCCTTGTGCACTGTTAGTGGAAATGCAAACTGGCACAGCTACTATGGAAAACAGGATGGAAGTTCCTCAAAAAATTAATGATAGAACTACAATATGATTCAGCAATCCCACTTCTGGGTATACATCCAAAGGAACTGAAATAAGGATCTCACAGAGAGATCTGCATTCCCGAGTTCGTTGAAGCATTATTCACAATAGCCAAGATACGGAAACAACCTAAGTGTCCATCAGCAGATAAAGGGATGGACCTTCAGGGCATTGTGCTAAGTGAGAGAAGTCAGAGAAAAACAAATACACACAAATAAGCAGGTGATCTCATTTATTGTATGTGGAATCTAAAAAACCCAAAAGGAGAGAAACAGGAGAGTAGAACAGTGATTAGCAGGGACTGGGGAACATGGGGGAGAGAGAAGGAAATATAGGTCAAAGGGTACAAACTTCCAGTTATAAGGTTAATAATTTCTGGGGATCTAACACACAGTATGGTGGTTATAGCTAAGAATACTGTATTAAATACTTGAATGTTGCTGAGAGGAAATCTGAAATGTTCTTACCACAAAAAGAAATGGTAATTAAAAATACTATCTTTAACTACTCTGGAGGAGCCCAGACAGCTTTCCTTAATGAGGTCAGTTTTGCTGAGCCCCCCGCCTGAGCAGCCTATGGATAATAAGCTTTCTCCAGCTTCTTCCTGAACACTGTGCTGTTGCCTTTGGATGGCAGAGAAACAATCCCTGGGAAAAGCCACCCTGCATCTCCAGCACGCAGAGGCGGTGCTTTGCAAGGGTTGCAGGACACATCCTTGCATTCTCCTTTGTTCTCTGAGTATAAGCAGATGTTAGGCATTCTTCTCATTATCTTGGGATACTGCATAATATTATTATGGTGTCAGGCTATTAAGAGGCAGCAAATGCTCTACAACAACAGCCTTAATTGAGGCTTAGAGCTGAACTGTAAGTATGTAACCTTACTTCGGGTGTTTGCAAATGCTTTCTGGAAACAGTTTAAAAAGATGTTTTCAATTGTTCCAACAGAGGCTTGCCCTGCCAAGATCAAGTAAAAGCTCCTTAAGATACAGGCACCATAAACATATTTCTTAAGATTTCAATTTTTTTTTTTTTTTTCAGCCAGAAGCACAACAAATCTGTGAGCCAGAAAGCTTCATGCATGCCACTTCCTGGACTGTTCCAGGGAAAAACTAATGAAATGCTGCAAAAGTTGCACTCAGATCCACCGTGATCTCACAGCCACAGAATTCCACTCTTCCTTTGAAGTAACTTTACTATGATAATAATTATCTGTCCGTGAGTCTGGCCTTGGCACTGGCCTATCCCAAGGGATGGGGATTCAGGCAACAACTGTCCATCCTCAGCAAGGAAGCTCCTGACACAGGAGGCTGCCCTCATCTTAGCAGCCACACTTGTCTGTCACCATACACACGGAGAGACTGGTCTTGAGTTCCTGAGTTGAACTGCAGCTCTCAAACGTTTGGTTGCAGGCAGATTATGGTTCTGATGAACAGGATACAAGACTGAAAAACGTGGGTCAGTTGAAGCTGGTTCCAGGCAGAAACCATTTACAATAGTCTGACTCTCCTTTAGAGTAAAGGAAAGCGGCAAAGAAAACAAACTGAACACTTTGAAAAGTAAATTCAGAAAAGAATCCGGAGTTCAGAAACACATTATCCAGGCTGTGGATTATGCAGGCTCCCAAAGAATTGACCCCAATGGAGTTGTTTTTCTTTAACAGCTTACTAACACGTGCATAAGAAAGGGACAAGCTTATTAGCATTTTGCTGCTTGTTGGAGACAGTGATCAAAAGTTGTATTGGAAAATCCAGAGGAATGAAGGATTATAAAATCTCAGTATTATAGACCCTGGAATCCGGAACTGGGGATCATTACTATTTTTGCAAGAAAATAAAAACAAAAAAAGACTGCAGCTATGTTTAAGCAACTTATTTCATTACAATTCCACACGGTTCAGCAGGGGATAGGGAAGAGGTGAGGGCTACATAGCAACAATTATTATCATTGCTCAGGAGGATCTACAAACAACAGTATTTGCCATGGAAATATTATTTACCTAAGTAAAGCTAGACTTCTGTGAAAAATAAATCTATAATTCAAATATCAGAAGTTCAGTTAGGTTCATTTCTCAGTTAGGTTTATTCCCCAACGAAATCCTCAGATCCAGCAATAAGTCTGGTTTAATAAAGTATTTTACCATACTAGATAGATAAAATCTAGCCTTGGTGGTTTTCATTTATCTTCACTTCTCAATGATCAAAACTGATGATATATATGAACAGGATTTTAATGTCAGGTTACCTTTGGTAAGTAAAAGGGGATACCCAGCACTCAGCCTACTCCACATTTTCTCTGTTACATCCTCTCCTGTCCTGTTACTACTATTTAGATTTCTGAATTTATTTTTAAAAATTCTACTTCAGGCACAAGACTGAATTTGGGATGAAAGGCCCAAAAGAAGGCTTAAATGGCTAAGATGCTACAGCATTATACTGAATGTAAACATGTCCAGACCTAGGTTCATAATCTTGGCCCTGCCACATAGTGACTGTGATACTGTGATACTGTGTTTCTTAATATCTCTAGATGTTAGTATCCACAGCTACTAAACAGATGTAATGTATCTGTTTCGTAAGAGTCACTGAGGGGACAGAAAGAGATCATTTGTACATACACTTGCCACGGATCTGGCCACAAAGCATTTTTGCTTAACATGCTTATAGTGCTTCCTATATAATAATGCAGGCACTACCATAAGTCAAATGAGTTTAAAAAATTGGTATTTGAACTGTAGGTAGTCTGGTTCCAAAGCCAAGAGCCTAAATAACCATGATGGTGAGCAGCCTCGATATGTACTCAAATTGGGGATTCATAAATAGTAATGATTATTGCTGCAATTAAGGTTGTATCAGTTAGCTACCTCTATATAACAAAACATCCCAAAGAGTAGTGTCTTAAAACAATAATAATTTAACATTTTTTACTAGTCTATAGGTCAGCTGGGTAGTTCTATTGATCTGGTTCATACTTGGCTAATCTTGGCTAGTGAGCACTTGTGAGTGTGTGGACAGCTGGCAGGTTGACTAGGGGCTGACTGGTCTCAGATGGCCTCAGACGACCTAAATCTTTTATATGTGTCTTTTATAGCCTTTTAATGGGCTAGCCTGGTCATGTTCTCGTGGTTATGGCAAAGATGCGATAGCACCAAGAGACTGAGTCCAGACTGCATCCTCTGGACATGTTAACATTTGTTAACATCCCATTAGGCAAAGCAAGTCATTTGACTGACCACAGAGTCAAGAGTTGGGTCAAACTGCCCCTCCTACAGTAGGGGGAGTGAAAACTTTACAGTAGGGGGAGTGAAAACTTGGGGCTATGAATGCAATAAATCTACTGCAGAAATACTCAGAATTACGGGAGCAGCATAATTAAACTTGAAAAATGAATTCTTTCAACTAATATGTATCCAAAATTGACATGAACCCATGATGAATTAACATGCCTATTTCTCTTTAGAAGCAAATGCTTAATAAGATATAATATAAAGTTAGATTACTAACATTTGATCAGGGATCTAACATCTCTAAGTGAGACCACATGTAGTTTTACACTTAAACATCACAACACACCACAGAGACGACAGGGCAGCAAGCATTTCAGGAGCCAACTTCCCTTTAGTTATTTTTACAACATGGATTATGCTAGCGAAAACTGGCAAACTTTGTAATGCTGTACCTTATTATGTGAGAGCAAACTAGTTATAATGAGAATCAATCTTGCTGACCATAACAACAGTGGTGACAGCTTACAATTCAACTTGTAAAATATCCCATCAAAATGAAAAATTTAGATCTGGTATTCCAGGGTTAAAAATCAAATTATGATTATTTTAGAATGCTAGGTAAAATGATTTTACTGCTAACATAAGTAGAGCTCTAAAATATAGAACATTTTTATGTGGATGGCATTTGAAGACAAGAATAATTTTTATAGTATTTCTCTAATATAGCCAAAAAAGATATAATAGGTATTACTCTGAGCAAGAGGAAAATTGTTCAACAAGAAATATTTGAATGTGTGGTACAGACACCACTTACAAGCTGTGTAACCTTGAATAAATTATTTGTCCTCTCTGTACCTCAGTTCTCTCATCTGTAAAATGGGAATAAAGGTGCTTGTGCCGCTATGAGAGCCACATGGTTTAACGTATGTTGTAAAGCAGGTACCACAGCATCTTGAACACAGTAAACACTCAATAGCAGTTAAGAGTTCTTATAATCGGGGGCAACTGGGTGGCTC
This sequence comes from Panthera pardus, assembly GCF_024362965.1. Taxonomy (NCBI): domain Eukaryota; kingdom Metazoa; phylum Chordata; class Mammalia; order Carnivora; family Felidae; genus Panthera; species Panthera pardus. The sequence continues at coordinate 30,431,311 of NW_026526765.1, read as the reverse complement.
AGTCAGTTGAGCCTCTGACTTCAGTTCAGGTCATGATCTCACAGTTCAAGAGTTCGAGCCCTGCATCAGGCTCGCTGTAGTCAGTATAGAGCCCACTTCAGATCCTCTGTTCCCCTCTCTCTCTGCACTCACCATGCTCATGCTCTCTCTCTCTCAAAAAAATAAGTAAATAGGGGCGCCTGGGTGGCGCAGTCGGTTAAGCGTCCGACTTCAGCCAGGTCACGGTCTCACGGTCCGTGGGTTCGAGCCCCACGTCAGGCTCTGGGCTGATGGCTCGGAGCCTGGAGCCTGTTTCCGATTCTGTGTCTCCCTCTCTCTCTGCCCCTCCCCTGTTCATGCTCTGTCTCTCTCTGTCCCAAAAATAAATTAAAAAAAAAAAAAAAAACGTTGAAAAAAAAAATTAAAAAAAAAAATAAGTAAATAAACATTTTTTTAAAAAAAGAGTTTTTATAATCAGCATTATTAAAGCAAAAGAGTTTACAGCGAGGTTTCACTCTACCTGAACTCTTACTACATTCCCTTTGATTAAGCAAATTATATGTAGAATTCAAACTAACCAAACTGTATTCACATTTTGCAGAATCTAAAGAAGAATCAAAGCCTTCAATTTAGGAAGCGTTCAGACGGGAGTCTTCCGTTTCTCAGACAGTGACATCTTCTATGGAGGCGCCACATCCCAGCCCACCTTTAAGGGACATGAAATAAGCAAACTGAAAGAAAAAGGAAGCAGAGTTTCAGAGAACTGAGTGCGAAAACGGGGAACTTGCAGATATGGTATAAGTGCCTATGGCTACGACAGGCTAAGGATGGGAGTTATGGGTAACAGAGAAAGGCAGAGAAAGGCTATGCAGTCAGCGAGAGCACAGCGGAGGCTGCAAAGCCAGGGAAGTGCACAATCCCTGCAGTGCCGTCTGCACCATTCGGGGAGGCACCCTGTCAACACACTTCCCGCCAGAAGTTTTCACCCCAATCTACTGGAGGATTTTCTCCAGATGAATAAATCTCCAGATACTTATGGAAAATAATATTTGCTTTATAATAAACTTCGCTAGAATGCATTTGCAGAGTACAATGAAGGAGGCCTACACACTTTTCTAAGGACGTAGGTGAAGCATGAAAAAGAGTACTGTAGAAACCCTTCAGCATAGATTAGACCAGACAAAGAACGAAAATATTCTGAGAATTGGTACGGCACCTATTTGCTTTTTCAACAGAGTAGTAAACTTGTCAGCAATGAAGAAAAAGCACTAATGAAATGACACTTGGCTCTAAGCATTTGTTATTACTTGAAAAACACTCTCAGGGTTACCTAGAACCCAGCAAAGTATATGTGTTGGAATGTTTCCATTCTCACCAAAAAGGACTGCAAAAGACACCCAGCCTTTGGCTAATGGTTGCTTAGCACAGGGAGCTTCTCAGCAATACTTCTTGTTTTTAAGAGGACTAGTCCAATTTGGTGACAGTCTGAAATACAAAGCACTTTTTATTGAATTACTTTATAGGAACATATGCCAACATATAGCAAAATGTGCTTTTCCCAGCAGTTTATCTGATACCTATTTTACTTAAGTATAACTAATAATTAGCCAATTGTTTATATGCAAAGTTATTAAACTGAATGGGGCGCCTGGGTGGCTCAGTCGGTTAAGCGGCCGACTTCGGCTCAGGTCATGATCTCGCGGTCCGTGAGTTCTAGCCCCGCGTCGGGCTCTGTGCTGACAGCTCAGAGCCTGGAGCCTGCTTCAGATTCTGTGTTTCCCTCTCTCTGACCCTCCCCTGTTCATGCTCTGTCTCTCCCTGTCTCAAAAATAAATAAACGTTAAAAAAAAATTTTTTTTAAATAAATAAATAAACTGAAGTCACTAGGGGCACCTGGGTGGCTCAGTTGGTTTAGCGTCCCACTTTTGATTTCGGCACAGGTCACAATCCCACGGTTCATGAGATCAAGCCCTGCATCAGATTCCACACTGATAGCACAGGGCCTGCTTGCGATTCATTTTCTCTCTCTCCTTCTCTCTCTCTCTCTCTCTCTGCTCCTTCCCAGCTCTCTCTCTCAAAATAAATAAATAAACTTAAAAAAAAAAAAAAAAAGCTGACATCCTTTAAAAGTTTGTTCTTTCAGGGGCACCTGGGTGGTTCAGTCACTTAAATGTCCAACTCTTGATTTCTGCTCAGGTCATGATCTCACAGTTCATGGGTTTGAGCCCTGCATCGGGACTTTGTGGTGACAGCTTGGAGCCTGGAGTCTGCTTCAGGTTCTGTGCCTCCCTCTCTCCGCCCCTCCCCTGCTCACACTCTGTCTCTTTCTCTCAAACTTAAATAGATACATAGAAACATAAATAGATAGGTAGATAGATAGATAGATAGATAGATACATAAGATAGCCAGACAGATAGACAGTTTGTTCTTTCACGTAATCTCAATGTTCCTCCCTGGGATCTATTTTTACAGACTCATTTGCATAGAGTTCTTAGTGGTGGTGGTGTTTGGTGGGTTGATTTTTTGTTGTTATGCTTTGGTAAGAAAGCAAAAACAAATGTAAGCTTAGCCCATGTCTGTTTTATTTCGAATTCCCTTCCAGTGGGAAATGATGGGATTTTATTTCCATGACAGGTCTCTGACATTGACACACACGTGTAGTTCTGAATACAGGCAGTACACAGAAAGTAGCGAGAAGAAAGGTGGGGAAACCCAGGGAAAGGCGACGGAGGACAGAAAGATAGAACAACCAACAATGAGTGTTGTTAGTGGTGCCAGCGTGGAGCTGAGTCACTTACCTCAGGGAAAGAAAACCTGAGGCCCCTAGGCTCCTAAAATACATGGGAACCATTTTGGTCATATTTACATTCAAGAAGCATTTGTGGAAAATGTAATATTCACAAAGTATGGTGCTCCACCATGGGAACAAACACAAAGAGCAGCATTCTCATGGCCCCTGTGCTCCAGGGGCCACAGTAAACAAAACCCAATAACGATACTCTTAATAGGTGAAGAGACACCAGTTGCGATTTAGTAAACCAGCCCCCCCATCTGTTCTTAATACAACAACTGTTTATCTCTCGCTCACGTAACAATGATATGATGCACACATTTTGGATTAGTTGGCAGCACTCCGCCTAAAGGTGATTCAGAGGCCTACATAAGTCCGTCTGTGGCTTCCGTATCTTCAACATTTGGTTACCAAAGTTACACTGAGAATACAGACTGCCAGTATCAGGTATGAGAGGGGTATTATCATCACCACAGATCCATAATAAATAAACATTCTGAAAAACTTTATGCCCACAAATTCTACAACTTGGATGAAATGAACAAATGCTTGAAAAACACACCTTACCAATTACTGGGGCAAAATGAAGTAAAAAATCTGAATGGCCCTACAGCTATTAAGTAAATTGAACTGATGTAAAACCTTCCCACAAACAAAATTCCAGGCCCAGATGGTTCTGCTGGTGAATTCTATCAAATATTTATAGAAGAAATAATTCCAGTCTTCCACAGACTTTTAGAAAACAAAGGAGGGAATACTTCCTAACTCATTTCATGAGGCCAGCATAACCCTGATACTAAAACCAAATGAAGACATTATAAGAGAAGAAAATTACAAATTTCCCTGGGCATCATCTCCATTCCAGCCAGCTGGAAGGGGACACAAGCATAGGTGATTCCATGTGAAAAGCTGTCTTCTGGGCCAGGCCCGTATGCGGAATGCACTACATCTGTTCACATTCCTTCAGACAGGACTCGGGAGTATGGCTGCACCTATTGGCGAAAGAGGTGGGGAAACTTAGTCTAAGCCATGTGTCCTCAAGAAGAAATGAAACTAATTTGGTGATGCCAGCAATGCAGTGTGACAAACACTGCAAAGAAAGGTCATATAGACGGGGCGCCTGTGTGGCTCAGTCGGTTAGCATTTGACCTGAGCTCAGGTCATGATGTCACAGCTCATGAGTTTGAGTCCCCTGTTGGGCTTTGTGCCGACAGCTCAGAGCCTGGAGCCTGCTTCAGATTCTGTGTCTCCTTCTCTCTCTGCTCCTCCCCCACTCACACTCTGTCTCTTTCTCAAAAATAAATAAACATTAAAAAGAAGAAGAAGAAGAAGAAGAAGAAGAAGAAGAGGAAGAAGAAGAAGGAGGAGAAGAAAGCAAGCTCATACAGAGAGCTGGTGGAGCAAAAAGGCAAAGCTGTGACTGGAGAAATGAATGAATGAGCCAGCAGTTAGCTAACAACATAAATAGCCTCCCTTAAAATTGCCCCTGCCTAGTTCCAGATGAGGTAGTAACTGTACCAATGGGAATAATGATTTACAAATCACTAATGGGCCCTGTTTCAGTGTTAACTTGTGGCTCAAACACGGGGTGTGCATTTGCTTTCTGTGGGACTTGGCGGGAAGCCTGGCCTAGAATTAAATGCCGCAGTTCTACGTCAAGCCGGTGGTATTCTTCTGCAGGCATTTAGCCTACTGCACCCCCCCCAAATTTGCTTCCCTTTTTCTTTCTCTGAGACAGTGGGGTGCACGGGAACAGGAGGGAGCAGGGGGGTGGTAAGTCCAGAAATCCATCCTGGTTGAATGTTATGAAACGCTGTGTGGTCTCCCTGCATACATGAAAAGTCGGTAAACTCGTTTTAAAAGATAGGAAACTTGTCTCCTTTAAATGTGTGCCACAGGCCTGCCCTGCCTGTTAACTCTCTTCCGTTTTCTATAGCTCTGTTTTTCCTTATTTGCATTCCCCATCCTACTAGTTTTCTTGCTTCATTTCCTGACCTACCACAAAATACCCCCTTTCCCTCTGAAGAGCTGAAGGAAAGGTAAGCTTTCTGGAGGTTTCTGAGCATGGCTCGAATCCGACCGTCATTCTGAAAATCAAGGTAACGGTTTCTTCCAAACACCAGCAGCACCATTTGGGGAGGAGGGATGTTACCACAGTAAAGAAACCTGAAAAGCCTGTGTGTTGAACTAAAATGGAATGCAATGACATTTCCAATGTCCTCACACCTCCTTTCTAATTTCTTCAGTCCCCTGAATGCATCTGCAAGCATGATGAGTGAGGATTTCCGCTAGTCTTCCCATCTACCACCACCACCACCACTACCACCCCCACTATCTCTCTGGGTCACACAGCGTCCCCGAGACCTGGCAAGCACTCCCACTATACAGCAGAATCACAAAGCATCTTTATAAAGCACTCTGAGGAGCCTTGTATGGTGGCAGGAAAATAAATGCCCTCCAGCCACCCCTTACATTTCATTCCGGTGGTAAGTTTGCCTTCATAAGACACCCTATGTCCAAAACCAACAGCTTAGCCTTGAACTTGTATTTTCATTATTCCTAATGTATATTACGTTCCTTTCTACAGCCAAATTTTAAGTTTCTTGGGGCAAGTCACATCTAATGCTGCTTTGGTACTTCCACAGCGCCACACACAGCCTTGCACATAATAGATTCTCAATAACTATACAGTGATGTGATTTAGGTTAAACAAGGATGCAATCACTACATACAAGGTGAACATCCCTGAAAAAGGTACTACTGTAAGCCCATTGTATCATTAAACACCTGCCTTTGAATGGTGTTTCTTGTTTCAGTGTTTGGATTGGGACTGATCATGAGAAGACCCAGAGGAAAACTCAGCACTGAGAAGAAAGGGTGGGGGAAAGGGAGCCCCTCCCCAAGTGGGGGGAGTGGAAATTTGAGAGAGATTGGGACTATTCTTTACACTGGTTGTAGGACCATCAGAGTTCAGAGAACAAACAGTTCCATAGTGGCCTGAGTGGTCAGAAAAGACTGTGAAGAAACAGGGCTTCCTCAAGGAACAAGATTTGATTAGGTAGAAAAATAAGAGAGAACTTTTCTGGCTAAGGGGACAGAAAAGGCAAAGGTAAGGAAGCATGATAGAGTTTGATAAGTCATGTCCTTGAAGAGGTGCTGCAGGCTCAGTCCACAAATGCTGGAGAGTTATGGGGCATATGTTGGGACAGTTATTGTGAGGTCCATCTATGGGGAACTTTGAAAGCCAGGCATGGGAGCAGGAAGCTATTATAGGTTCTTAAACTGGGAAAGGCCCTGGGGAAAGTGTTACCTGGGGATGATTCCCCACCATAGGGAACTGCTACTTAACCTCTTAATACTGCTCACTATATCTGTATAATTTCTTTGTGAGCTCAGTATAGCTCCATCAGAGTCTTGATCTTTGTAAGCTCAACTTAGGCTGAAGATCACTATTAGCTTTCCCCTCTGGGCTTCATATTAACCTGTTCCCCCCAGCCCAGTTCCATTTTTAGAGTCCTCTATAGATAGGCTATTATTCATTATTTGCACAGTGGTCTCTCTCTTTTTTTTTTCTCTCTCATTTTACAGTATCTGCACAAGCTGGGGAAGCCCAGGTTAGAAATTCTCATATAGCACCAGTGTTGAATATTAGTTATTCTTTTAGCCAATGCCACACTAGTGCTGTCCCCCCAAAAGTTATACTAGCCACTAGGATATATATATATATATATATATATATATATATATATATATATATATATATATATATGAAAAGGATACCCACACAAAAGAAAGGCAATCACAAAGAAATGATATCTGGGATTTCAGAACCGAGAAGTTTTACAGCTTCAGCCCAAGTTTTTGGGAACATTTTCTCCCAGTCATCATGCTGTGAAGAAGACCCAGCAAAAGGGCCCCACGGAGAAGAACCAAGACCCTGGTTGACAGCCCCAGCTAAGCACCAACTTGCTCATGGGAGTGAGCCATTTTGGAAGCATGCCTTCCAGTCTCAAGCAGGCTGACCCAGCTGGCACTATGTAGGTCAGGGACAAGGTGTCCTCACTGAGCCCAGTCCAAATGATCGACTTGTGAGTAAAAATAAATGATTGTTGTTTTAAGCCACTAAGTACTGGGGGCTATTATACAGCAAATACATAACCATAATATATGTAGAAATCAACCTCACCTCTCCTCACACAATTTACACACATACCTCTATCACTACACAGGAATTTCTGCTAATATAATTAATCTGGATCTATGAGAGAGAGAGAGAGAGAGAGAGAGAGAGAGAGAGAGAGAGTATCAGCATTGTGCCCTGGGTTCCCATTGCATATCAGTATGATAGGCAAGCCTTCTGAAAACTGCCCCAAGGAATCCATGTGGTATGGGTTTCAGTCCCAAGTCTGTGCATGCTAATATATCAGTCAGATTATGTAATCGGTGCCTCAGTGTGTACCTAAATGTCTAGTTCCTGTTAAAAGGCTGGGCTTCTTAAAAAGTTAAGCTAATGAGAACTTCAGGCACATTAGAAATCTTTAAAGAAGATATATTTAGCCAGTTAATCTCAAATTTCAGGGCATGAACAGCTTTCTTTTGGATCCATACTTAAAACCTGACTCTATACCCTAGATTATAAGCCAAATAACCTGCTCTGCAGCTAAACATTGACATCCCTTACCTTATATGCAGGGGAAGGCTCAGATTCCCTCATGCTAAGGAGATAGGGCAGGAATACGGGGCAGTAAGAATAACAGATATCTGTAGCTATTTCTCCCTTAAACCAATGCTTCTTGAGCAAATCACCTGAGAGTATTGTTAAAATGCATATTCTGCCTCAGTAAGTCCGAGATGGAACCTAAGCTTTCATATTTGTAACGAAGTCCTGGTCGGTGGTCAATGTCACTGTTCTGTGGACCACACCTTAAAGCTCTGACCACCATCATTAATAGTAAGCCTTCAGTGCCCCTTATGCAACTTCCTCCAAAGCCTGAGCCTGGCAAAATAGTGTCACCACCCCATCACCACCTTCCCCATCATCACCACCATTTCCACTGTCACCACCATCACCTCTCTGACCACTACCATCTCCTTCACCACCTCCACCCCTTCCAGTAACACCACCATATCCAGCACCTCTGCTGCCACCACAGTCTCCACCATCACGCGCCCCACTACCATCACTTCTACCTCAATGCTGCCCATTACAGACCAGCAGAACTACTCAAACAACAGATCGTTTATTTATCCAAATAGATTCTCGCTGGGCATCCCAGAGATGATTTAACCAATAGATAAGGGCACTGAAACCAAAGACAGTCATCTCCAATCCAACAATAACAATGATAAGAACTGAAGATTGGTAGTTCATCAAGCATAGCCATTTCAGCAGGAAATACCAGCTCCGTCCGACCAAAACAGCTAAAGCACAGCAGATCCAAGAGCAAGGCAGATCCTAATGAAAATAATATGGTTGTCATGACACATCTGCCAAAATAGCCACCTTCGTGTCGCCCATTTTGGACTTGCAGGAGAGTTCGTTCATTTGGAAGGGCAAAAAATGTAAGTAGGTGGACTTGGCTTACGGCTGAAATAGGTAACTCCTCTGTTACATAAAATTAAAAACAGAAAACTGGGGTCTCTTTCCTAATCATTCTTCCCTCCCTAAGAAGGTCTCCAGGATGAGCTGCCAAGTGCACTCAACGTCTGTGTCCACCAAACTCTAATCCCTGGCGAATATAATTTTCATTCTAGAAATGAAAAATCTGCCCAAGCAGTAGCAGCATGAAGTTCAAAAACATCTGTACTGCTAGGTAAAGATGATCTGTATACATGATGTGGGCAGCGGTGATTTCCTCTACTAAGCTTCCGAAACGAGAGAAGCTGGGAAGGCAGCAACTCGACTCAGCCGATGTGAACCTTCTGGGGTTTCAGAAGTGATTACAACCAAGTTCTCTAATTGCTTGTGTGTTTTATTAAGTAGATCCCATTTGAGTCTAAAATCACATGCGATGTTTAAATGTTATTTCTGTAAACTATACAAAACTATAATTTTCCAGTAGAGAAAAAAAGATGCTGTCAAATAAGAAGAGATATGAAATGAGATCGTTTCCCTTATTTGCGAGACAGATGTTATTTTTGGCTCTTCTGTATAATGCATTCCATATTATAGTCTCTTTCTGACCAAACACTAGGAACAGCACATGCTTGCACACAGTGAACCAAAACCATTATCAGGAAAACTTCTTTTTATTAACTCTGACAACTTTTCAGGTCCCCGGTGCAGAAACCCCAAGCTTTCGGCTGCAAACAGGGCCCGTTATGCCAAGGCGGGATTTTTTCATCCATCTGACATATTCTTGCAACAGAAATAAAGCTGTACGCTTCCTTCAGAATCTGCCCCTGAGCGTGGGCAAATGATTTTTTTTTCTCTTATCTTTCCTGTGAAGCTCTTGTCCTCTTATGCTGACAGATCATAAGATTTTTCTTTATCGCTTTCTTTAGAAAAATGTGGAAAAGGAAGACAGTAAGGATGGCATAAACTTCCACAGGAAAAAAAAAAAATCCATCACACTAACTAGCTGTTCTACTTGTATTTATCTCCAAAAAGTTTGACGCTGAGCAAATATCAGCTGAAACTAATTAGCCCCAGGATAAAAATCTCAATACTGAACTGGGATGACAAGAATGCAACCAGAAATGAATAAAATGTACTGGTTGGAAGCAGACGGCAGTTTTGCCAACAACTAATGTGTGCAGAGGGAGAAACAAATGGTTATTATTAGGCTGACTTAATTTTCAGTTGGAGGTTCTTCTCTGTGATGGAGGAGCTGATGTTCATTTAAATAACTTGACGTCAGCCAACTGCTTACACTTCCTGGGTTTGCCAAGGTATTTACTTTGCAGAGTTTTTAAAGATGGTGTCTGCCCCACAACAGCCTGGGGGCACCACCAGCCAAGATAAAGAACAAACAGATAATAGTTAAAGGGACAAGAGCCTGGATGCAGGGAATGTGCAGATGCTCTCTCTAAAGTCTGATGTCCTTCACCGTTGCTGACACAGGTGTAAGGAAGGGTTAACACTTGCGGCACGTGGGATTCAGAGGCGACTCAGGCTTCCTCGTTTCACAGAAACGAGAGTTTGGGAAGATTTCTGGGACTACATCTGGGTCTCTCTTCCCCATGGAGGGAAAGTGGGTGCTGGCGAGAACCCACCAGGTAGACATTCTCTTCCAAATTCACTTGGGAGCACGGTTAACAGTCAAGGGAATTAGCCAAGAGTCAAGATAATTTCCCTTCAGTTCTCCCACCCCCTTCTAGTACAAGGATGGTCACCTCAGAGCAGGTAGAGTAGGGGTGCTTACCTCCAGCCAGTTCATTTCCTCCCAAAAGAACCCTGACAGGACTGGAGCCAGGATATTGGGGAGGCTCTTCCACTGTGAGGAGGCCAGTCTGCCCTGTTGTAGGGTCAGGCCAGGTCCAAATGCCCTCAACCTACTCAGAGGTCATTTGCAGCTTCAGTAGACAGTTCTCGAATATACCAAAGGCTTCCTCCCTCAGGTATGTGTATCGTTCTTTACCTTCAATGTTTACCAGAGCATGCTTGGCCCTTGCAACCAATGAGACACGAAAGCTGGTGAACAGATCCCTCAGCTTTCTTGTCCCTTGGTGAGGCAGTTCTAAGTTATGTGCCACCCACCCTCTCAGGATTAGCTGCCCACAGAAGCAATGCGCCCATTAGTATCCCTTTGATTTGCTTTCCTCCGTGTTTGTTTGTTTGTTTGGTGGTTTTTTGTATTTTTGTTTTTTTGTTTTTGGTCTCTGTCCCCATTACCTTACCCTCTGGATCACCTCCCAAAGAAACTAACATCCAAATCCCTGTGTCATAGTCTGCTTTGGAGGGGAATATGAACCAAGACACTTGCTCTAAGCAACTCCATGTTATATGAAGTTACTCAGGATGAGAGTCTGGTATCCAGCTCACACCCAACCACATGGTAAAATATCCCACAAATAATAGCAGCACAGCAGCCTATTAAGGTCCGAGAGAACGCCTCTAGGCATGAAGCTGATTTCCAAGGATTGGAAGCATGTATTCCTAAAACAAATATTTATTGAGGGCACTGTAAGTCGGCCTTCACCACTTTGTATGTACAACTACTGGGTTATTTTTGGTAGCTCTCAGTAGGCCATAGTTAGAGAAAAAGGAGAATGAGTCGCTCCCCCAACCTTTCTAACAGGTTTCGTGAACTAAAATCTCAGACCAAATTCAGCCACACACATAGACATTTATTTGCAAGCAGGCAGAAAAACAAACAACCTGTTCCGTAAGCTCAAAGATTTCTGTTCTTTTTAGAGCGTTGCCCACACCTTGCAATAAACGGTCACCTGGGACTAACAGGATCACATTCCGTAGCAGGTCACAGTTAACCTCTATTGGAGTGAGGCCGCCAAAAACCCAGGAACCGGTGGCTGGACACAGGACTCTACAGGAGCACACAATAAAGGTGTACTAAGACTGGCTCATTGAGGCTCTTACCTATTGACTAGTGCAACCGTGCACATCTCTTCCCAATGTCTTCTCAATGGCTTCATGTTGGTATTTGGGCCATGACGGGAATATTTATAATACAGATATCAGCAAACACTAAAAATTTCCCCAAAGAGCCTGTTAAACATTTACCACTACACTGGTGGCACCATCCATGAAACCTGACAAATATCTCATAGCCTATTATACAAGAACGGGAAGTACCCCAAAAAATTTTACACCACTCACTTATCTTGAATGCCACTATCTTTACTAACACTTATTATGCAATTACTAATGCTTCTAGTACTGACAAGAGATGGCTTATCAAAGGTACTTCTGAAGTGTGACTCTTCTGATTAAATAGAAGCGGACTACTCCTGAGGTATATATTCCTGATTAGAGCAACTAATCATCTCCAGATTGTAGCTTAAAGAAACACAGAAACAATGTCATATTAATGATGCTGAAGTAGGTGAAAATAAGTTGCACACATCATAACCGGGGGCTTACTATTTATACCAGGCAGTAGGCTAGGCATATCTCTACAAGCCCTCAGACCTCACTCCTAGAAGTTTCCTGAGAAGCCATTCATCTAACAAATATGTTTTGAGGAATTACTATTAGTATCTGTAGAAAGTGCTGCAGGAAATCCAAAGATGAGAAAACAAAGGGTCCTGTCCTGGGACTTAGGAATAATGACCACCCCCATCCCCCTCCACAAAACTCCTCTAATTCACTTGCAGGAGGCTGATGTATTAAGAACAGAGAGTGCAGAAGGAATGGGGTTCCAAAGGCAGGTCTACTCCACAGAGCTCAAGGAGCAAAGCAGATCCTGGTGAAGAACCACATGAAGGAAATGATGGATGGGTAGAAGGAGAGAGTGAGGTAGGTAAGGAGGAACTATCACTAGATTAATGTAGATTATGAAAAGGCTTAAGAATTCTATGATCTTAAGACTAACCCCTTAAGCCAAACGCAACTAATTTCCACCACTGCTTTCCCCAAATTCTTGGAATTACTACTTTCAAGTCAAGAAAAGCATCAGAAGGGATGAGTAGCACTGGGGACAGGGTGAGGTCAGGGCTTCCAGATGGTTGAAGTATGCAGGCATGTTGGCCTACAGTTCCAAGTAAAGGGAACAACATGTGCAAAATGCAGAGATGTCAAATTTGGAGGACTTTGAGAACACCAGATAACAGTATGTCTTGGGTTTTGAGTTCTAACCTTAGCTTCATTACTGAATAGCTTCCATGGCCTTGGGCAAGCCACTGAAATCATATGGATCTCAGTTCTTTCTTTATCTATGAAATGGGTAGGTTGAACTTTGCCAATTCCTACTCAGATACCTATTCTTCCCATCTTCCATACCAGCAGAACTCCTCTTTAGTTCTGGGAGGCAATGTACCCAGGTGAGGAACTTCACTATCTGGTGGCTTCTCCAAGCAGCAGCCCAAGACTAACTCTCTGCCTCTGGACTTATTACTCTGGGAATTCAGCAAAGTCTTATTTGATTAAGCCATTGCATTTATGCTTCTGTCACATAGAACCAAATGCAAACCCAAATCTTGCAACCCAAATCATTTATATATATATATAAGCCATTATATACATATAATTATATATTAAAATATATAATTAATATAATATTAATTATAATTAATATATTATATAAATTATTAAATTATAAATTATATAAAATAATTATATTAATTATAATATATTAATAATAATTATATTAATTATAATATATTAATTATAATTAAATATATAATGGAATATTACTCAACAATCAAAAAGAACGTAATCTTGCCATTTGCAACAAAGTGGATAGAGCTAGCGTGCATTATGCTAAGCAAAATAAGTCAGAGAAAGACAAATACCATATGATTTCACTCATGTGGAATTTAAGAAACAAAACATATGAACAGATGGCGGCAAACCATAAGAGACTCCTAACTGGAAACAACAAACTGAGGATTGATGGAGGGAAGTGGGGTAGGGAATGGGTTAAATGGTGATGGGTATTAAGGGGGGCACTTGTGATGAGCACTGGGTGTTACATGTAAGTGATGAATCATTAAAGTCTACTCCTGAAACCAATATATGTTAACTAAATAGAACTTAAATTAAAACTTGAAAAAAAAAAAAAAAAGAGGAAGCAAACCCACAAATACCTGCCTTTCAGGAAATAAGGCTTCTGCTCCCAAACTCTCATTTGTTTCAAGATCCACTTAGCATCTTTAGCCATAACTGTTGCTAACTCTGTACAAGTGGAATATGCAAAGACAGTTTATGCATGTCAATCAGTTATGGATGCAGGTGGGAACTCTGGCCAATGGAGTCCTAGTTCTGTTTCTTCCTCTTCTACCATGCCTTCTTATTTAATTATTTTACTTAATTAAATTAATGTTACTTGATTAATTTTAATTAATTAATTTTATTAATTTTACTTAATTAAAATGTATTTACTGAGTGAGGAAATAAATAAAAGTGGTTAAGGACACTGAATATAATCATTGTTCAGACTCCTTTAGGTCCAGGAATTCTAGTTTCAAATCATTTTGTCTAGCTAGTTACCAGTCTCTTAGATATAGTAGAAATAGAAGGTCATGATACACAGAACTACTAAGTTGGATGGTGGGGGGAGGAAGTGGTTGGAATTGAGGGTATCATCCTAGCTCACTGGGATCCAAAGTAGAAAAAACACTTCGATGGTATTGCAAAGGGCTGGAAATATGACAACATATGCAATGGTGACCTTTGCAAATTTTCCTAGGATCAACCATTTTTTGGAGCATAAAGTGCAGGTGAGAAGCAAAGTATATAGGATCAAAAGAAAAGCAGCAGTGCCAACCTCACCTAAACACTATGGCCCCGTGGGCAGGGCTTCATAGATTATGAAGTAAATTGCCATTCCTCCCTCAGGCCTCACACACACACACACACACACACACACACACACACACACACACACACACAAAGGATTTGTTCCCCAAGAAAGAAACCATGGGTTTATAAGTACCCAGCTTTTTGACAGTATATTCAGCAATGGTTCAGAAGGCCAGGGTTTGCACACAGTCCTTAGTATGTATAATTCTACAGGCTGCATTCAAATTTCCTAACATGTCATCTGTAGACTTCAATAAAATCAACTGACAGATGCCACTTGCCACAAGTATATTAATTAGGTTATATTCAGTATTCAGAGCCTCTGAGATGGAACAGGATGTCCACTGGGTTTCTCTGTTAGAACCTATGATTGGTGGGGGTGGAAGGAGGGAGAATGGGACACAGGAGAAGGTCCTGGCATAGGCAAACAGAATACACAAGTCTTTACAAAAATCAGCTTTTGGTTTTACAGGGAAACTTTACTACTTTCTTTAATTATTTTTAAATTTCTGTGTAAATAATTTCTACTATTATCTTTATTAATTCCTTCACTCCACATTCTTTATTTTTCTCACATGTATCTAGTTGTTTCTTTTTTAACTTTGGCATTTTTATTCAGGCATGTAGAAATTTTTTTTTTATCTAGCTTCTTAATTTCAAAGATTGGTTCTTTTTTGTCTTGCTTTTCCTAATAAATATAATTATGATAACAAATATTTCTCTGAGTACTGTCTTGGCCCTATCAATGGTACTTTTATTATATTGCATTTCTAAATAGTTTTTTATTACCTCTTTGACTCAGATGTTACAAAGATGTTGGCTTTTTTTTTTTTCTTCAAGGAGTACAGCTTTTAATTTTAAGAAATACAATTGGTTTTTGGTTTGAGAGGGTTTTTGTTTTTGTTTTCTTTCTCAATTTCTAATTTAAGTGCATGTGATTTTTATTTAATTTGTAAACATTTTCTAATATAGGATTGATATTTTTGACAGCGTAATGTGCTTTTGAAGAAATGAATGCTGTTCATTGGCTGTGTGTGTGTGCGCATGGTGTGTAAAGTTTATTGTGTTAATCAAATCTTTTATTATTTTTTCTTTCAAGAAAAATAATATTTCTGGTTAGTTAATATATGGGGTAATATTAGTTTCAGGAGTAGAATTTAATGGTTCATCACTTACATACAACACCCAGTGCTCATCACAAGTGCCCTCCTTGATAGCCATCACCATTTAACCCAGCCATCACCATTTAACCCATCCCCCCACCCACCTCCCCTCCACCAACAATCAAATCTTTTATATTCTTATTTTTAGTGTATTTGATTTATGTATTTCCAAAAAAATGTTAAAGTCTGTTGTGATTGTGGATCTATTTATCCTTATATTTTCTATTTGCTTTTGCTTTATATATTTAGGAGCTATGTTGTCAGAGTCATAAAGGTTTGATAACTTTCACTACTTTTATTATTCTGAAATGTTCTTCTTTGGTCATTTTAATATCTACCTTGAATTTTCTTTTGTCTGATATCAGTAGTGTCAGATTTCCTCTATTCTGGTCAGCATTTTCCTTTTATATTTTTTTCCATTCCTTCATTTCAACCTTTGTGTGTCTTCAGCCTGCTTGTGGGAGAGAGTACAACAAGTTCTGTGCAGTGTGATTTCTAGCCTGTCTTCTGTGATCTGGAGAGGGAACAGAGTGTGCTATCCCCCTCAGGGCAGGCCTTTAGTCATCTCCTGGCCTTTAGGGCTCATTATTATACCTGGGTGTCAGCCACAAAAGGCCCCACCCAGCCTCTCTTCACTGATTCTTCCCACCTAGGGGGACATATATATTGGTTGCTTTTTGCCTGGAGAGGTAGAGGCAGAAAAGAGGGAGATGGCACCTGGTCAACAGACCTGTTTGCTTCTGCTGCAGAACCCCATAATCACCCTGTCAGTTGCCACAGGGCTTCTTGCCACACCTCTGAAAGTCACCAAGCGTTTGGCTAGAAATGTCCTTGGAGTCATACCCACCTTTGTAAGAGTTTGCTCCTGCATGAGTTTTAGGCTGTGATTTCATTCTTCAATCAGATCTCAACTATGTTCCATATTTCTGAAATTTATCAAATGTTTTTTTGGCCAACTGATGACTATTTTGTTTGGGAGCATGATTTGGGGGGCCATGATTTCTGGGGATTTTGTGTGGGAGGAAGAGGCTGCAGGGATTTCCATAATACTTGTTCTGTCTCTTCCATTATTTCTTTAATCCAGATGACCAAAAATAGGACTCTGAGGAGTGCCTGGGTGGCTCAGTCGGTTAAGCGTCCGATATTTGATTTCAGTTCAGGTCATGAGCTCACAGTCTTGAGACTAAATCCCACATCAGGCTCCATGCTGCTTAAGATTCTCTCTCTTAAAAACAAAAATAGGACTCCGAGGCAAAGCATATGAATATTTTTAGGAACCTTGATACATACCGCCAAACTGCTTTCTAGAAGGATTATAATAATTTACACCATCAACAGCAATTCCTTCAATGGAAAGTTTGCTCATTATTTAGAAGAAAAAGAGAAGTTAGAAATCAAGTAGAGGGATGGTTAAAGTTTTTTAAAATAGTTTTATAAAGGTATAATTGACATACAATAAGCCACACATATTTAAAGTATATAATTTGATAAGTTTGGGTGTGTATATATATATATATATGAGATGTGTATATATATATATATGAGATGTATATATGTACATATATATATATGAGTATATATATGTATGAGGTATATATATGTGAGGTATATACATATATATATATGAGGTGTATGTATAGAGAGAGATTTATATATCTGTGTGTATATAGATATAGATATATATATTTATGTATCTGTGAATATATAAATCACACCACAATCAAGAGAGCAAAGATATCCAAAAATCTGGAAAATTTCCTGATATCCCTTGGCAATCCCTCTTTCCTACTCCCGCCTGCCTCACTCTCCCATCCCCAGGTAAACACTGATCTGATTTCTATCACTGTTGATTAATTTATATTTTCTAGAGTTTTATAGAAACAGAATCATATACATATATACCTTTTTCTCTGGTTTTCACTCAGAATAATTATTTTGACATTCATCCATATTACTTCATGTGTCAACAGTTTACTCCTCTTTATTGCTGAGTAGTATTTCATATATATATCCTCTTGAAGTTACCCCACAGCTCACAGATGCTCTGGTTATTTTTAAAAAATTTTTCCCGTGTGTTTAATTTTTTACAGTTTCTATTATGTCTTCAAATTCACAATTCTTTTCTTCTGCGATGTCTAATATGCTATTAATCCCATCCAATGTATTTGTCACCTCAGACGTCATAGTTTTCACATGTAGAGGCTGATCTGGCTTTCTTTAAGATATCTTCCATGTCTCTATTTTACTTTTGTACATCTGGATTATAGTTATAATAATTGTTTTTAATGTTCTTGTCTGTTAATTCCAATGCCTATGTCAATTTTAAGTAAGTGTGATTGCTTTTTGCCTTGTTATGGGTTATATTTTCCTGCTTTTTTTTTTTGGCATACTTGGTAATTTTTTATTGAATTCCAGTCACTGTGAATTTTACTTTGTTTGCTGTTAGATATTTTTATATTCCTATAAATATTTTTGAGTTTTATTCAAGGATACAATTACAAGGAAACAGTTTGGTCCTTTTTGTTCTTGCTTTCAAGACTTGTCAGGTGGACCAGAGCAGTGTTTAACTTAGGGATAATTATTTCCCACCACTGAAACAAGACATTTCTGAGTATTCTACCCACTGCTACATGAACTCCAGTCTCCTGTGTGAGCACCAGAGACTATTCCTTCTAATGCTTTTGTCTGGTTCTTTCTCTGGCTTCAGTTTCCTCATATGTATGAGCTGGTATCCACTATTCTTTTATATATTACATCTTTGTTCATTTCAGGTGGAAAGGTAAATCCAATCCCTTTTAATCCATCTTGATAGAAGCAAACTAAACTTTTTTAGTGTGAAAAGGCTTTTTTCAAATAATGTCACTATATAACACAGATACAAAGCAAAGCTCCTGTGACTCAAAGTGAGGTAAAGTATTGATAGCCTGAGAAAATCTGCCCACAAAACTTCATCCTTGATGCTCTCAGAAGCTAAAGCTCTCCCCTGATCCTTAGAGATTCACAAAGCCAATTTAAAGACCACTAGATCTGGTCAAACTCTTCTTTTTTATACTTGATGCAACTGATACCTAAAATGGTGAGTCACTTGCCCAAAGTCACACTGCTAAAATCTAGGTCATAGGATGAAAGGGAATGATGACTGCACACAAGTAAAGGCCTCAAGAATGGTAGCAATTCTTACTATGTCTGCCCCTGTATTTATTAATTTTCAAAATACTGACTAATATTGAACAGAGAAGAAAGACTGTGGTGAGTTTAAGAAAGGACCCAGTGCAGGGCTCCTGGGTGGCTCAGTCGGTTAAACATCCAACTTTGGCTCAGGTCATGATCTCACAGTTCATGAGTTCGAGCCCCACGTCAGGCTCTGTGCTGACAGCTCAGAGCCTGGAGCCTGTTTCATATTCTGTGTCTGCCTCTCTCTCTGCCCCTCCCCTGTTCACGTGCTGTCTCTGTCTCAAGAATAAATAAACATTAAAAAAAAAATTTGTTTTAAAAAGAAAGGACCCAGTGCATTTCCTAGGAAAGGTTCTCAATGAGCTTCAGCTCAGCTCACAGATCTCTGGCAAAGGGCAGACTCCTGAAGACTAGAACCCAGATCCCTGAATCACAGGCAAGTGTTCTGTCTACTGTATCCCATCTTCTCCCTTCCATCTGTAAAATTCTAGAATCCACTGAAACCCTTTTTGCTACATACCAGATACTTAAAAAAGAGATTACTGACCAAGAACAATGTGTTTGTGATTGTTGGCAAAATTTCCTGTGAGCACAGAAATCTCAATCCCACACTAAAAAAGTACAGATTCCATTTTGCCTTGAACATCATGCAATAGGGTATAGTGTGATGGTGTTTATAAAGCAAGCTACAAGGAAGACAGTTCATCAAATAGGAATGACAGCTCTAGGCCCCCACTGAAAACAACAAAATAGGAAAGGTATGGGTGCCAGGAGCGTCTAACTTAGACATTGACATACTGGATGAGTCTGGATTTGCCACTCAATGAATTTCAAATTCCTTGTCTTTAAATAGTATTCATAGAACCTGCTGCAGCTTGATTCCCAGAGAATCCAGAAGCTATAAGTGGATTTAAAAACAATTTGTAAATCACTTAGCGCTCCTTAGAGATAGGAGGATATATAAATATGTGGTACTACTATAAAGTTAACCATACTTAAATATAGTTAGCCATACTTAAGTATGCTAACCATACTTAAATATTTACAATATTACCATTGAGAGGGATTATCTGCAAAACTCTTAGTGTCTTCTCCAATTAATATTCCAAATGATAGAGAAGCTAATTATCCTGGAGTCTTGCTATACTGTAATCTTACTATAGCCCAGAAATTAAGATACATTTAGAACTTTTTCTGTATCAGTGAGAACGGAAGGAATCTCAACACAATATGGCTATTCCCACACCACATCACAGACCTCAGAGCCAGCACCAGTAAGGAGCATTCAGCATCCTTCTTGAGGATTCAGTCTTATCACTTTGCCCACCATTAGAGAAAAAAATTACCAAGTAGTTTGATCATTTTGTGATCTAGTTGTTATTTTTGATACATATTTGTTTGCAAATCCAGCGCTCAAAAGATGGTTTATTTCACCTAAAGCTGTGCCTTCAGTTTAGGATAACAAGATATCATTAGGCAGATGGTAAACTGCAGGCTGCTGATGGCTGTACAGGTATGAATGAGCCTCTGAAACTGTCCTGTACACAACCTGCTCCATCATGCATAGCTTCCCTTATTCTACTCTAGTACTAGAAGAAAACTGTGAGTCAGAAAAGGTAATGTGGGAACATGAGGAAGCCAGGCAACAGAATTCCTATAAAAGATATGCACACACAGATAATAATAGATCTGTTATGGATTTTACATTCACGGATCTGTATATAAAATGTTATATTTGTTTGCATAAACACATTACATTTACCCATAAAAATGTTTAACACATACACATAAGCTGCGTACATTTACTGAGCCCCTATTACTAGGCATATAATAAGAACTTCATAATTATTCAAATAGATTAATGAACATATACTTACTGTGAAAGCTATATACTATGGCAACTAAACTAATATGAACTCCTAATTTTTATCAGGATGAAGAAAAAACCAATGTTAATTTTCATCCAGTTAGAACTGGTCTACTAGTTTCAGAAGACTCCAAAAGAACACATAACCTAGAGTTGCAAGCATAATAACCATTAAGTGTGACCTAATCAGCACAAATTAGCTGAATTCCCTATACCATGTACAGAAACTATTTAATTCTAAAAATACTGTTCCTGAAAGTACAACTTTCACTATTGGCAGATGACATGATTCTATATTTAGAAAACCATAAAGACTCCACCAAAAAACTAGAACTGATAAATGAATTCAGTAAGGTCACAAGACACAAAATCAATATACAATATATACAGTGAAACATTACACAGTCATGAAAAAGGATGACATTATACCATTTGAGACAACATGGATGAACCCAGAAGGTCTTATCCTTAAGTCAACTAAGTCAGACTGAGAAAGATAAATACCACACGATTCCACTCATAAATCAAATCCAAAAAAATGAATAAACAAACAAAAAGCAGAATCAGAACAATAAATATGGAGAACAAATTGATGGTTGTCAGAGGGGAGAAGTGCCAGAGGGGACTAGGCAAAATTGGGGTAGAGGAACGGGAGATACGGACCTCCAATAATGGAATAAGTCACAAGAACAAAAAGCAGAGCATAAGGAATATACTCAATGATATTCCAATAGTGATGTAATAGGACAGATGGTGAACAGAGCATAACACATAAATAAACTTGTTAAACCACTGAGTTGTACACCTGAAACTAATGTAACATTGTGTGTCAAATACTAAAATACAAAACTTTTTTTAAAAAGCCAAAAAAAAACAGTATACAGAAATCTGTTACATTTCCCTACACTAATAATGAAGTATCAAAAAGAGAAATTAAGAAAACATTCCCATTTACAATTGCACCAAAAATAAAAAATACCTAGGAAAAACTTAACTGAGGAGGTGAAACACCTGTACTCTGAAAACTATAAAACACCAATGAGAGTAATTGAAGGCAACACAAATGGTAAGATGTTCCATGCTGATGGATTAGAAGAACAAATATTGTTAAATGTCCATACTACTCAAAACAACCTACAGATTTCATGCAATCCTATCAAAATACCAAAAGAATTCTTCACAGAACTAGAACAAATAATCCTACAATTTGTATGGATCCACAGAAGATACAGAATAGCCAAAGCAATCTTGAAAACGAAGAACAAAACTGGGAAGTATCACAATCCCAGATATAAAGAGATACAACCAAGCTGTAGTAATCAAAACAGTGTGGTACTGGCACACACAAAAAAAGACACATAGATCAATGGAACAGAATACAGAGCCCCAAAAAGAACCCATGGAAAAAAAATATATGGTCAATTAATCTTTGACAAAGGAGGCAGGAATATGCAATGAGAAAAAGACCATCTCTTCAACAAATGGTGTTGGGAAAACTGGACAGCTACATGCAAAAGAATGAAACTGGACCACTTGCTCACACCATACACAAAAGTAAACTCAAAATGGATTAAGGACCCAAATGTGAGGCCTGAAACCATAAAAATCTTAGAAGAGAGCACAGGCAGTCGTTTCTCTGACATTGGTCATAGCAACACTTTTTTAGCTATGTCTCCTGAGGCAAGGCAAACAAAAGCAAAAATAAACTACTGGGACTACATCAAAAGAAAGACCTCTGCACAGCAAAGGAAACCATCCAGAAAAGTAAAGGACAACCTACTGAATAGGAGGAGATATTTGCAAATTACTTATCGGATAAAGGGTTAGTATCCAAAACATATACAACACCCAAAACCCAGTAATCCAATTAAAAAGGGGCAGAAGACATGAATAGACAGTCCTCCAAAGGAGACATCCAGATGACCAACAGACACGTGAAAAGATGCTCAACATCACTTGTCATCAAGGAAATGCAAATTAAAACAACCACGAGGTATCACCTCACACCTGTCAGAATGGCTAAAATCAAAAACACAAGAAACAACGGTGTTGGTAACGATGTGGAAAAAAAGGAACCCTCGTACACCGTTGGTGGGAATGTGGTCTGGTGGTGCAGCCACTGTGGAAAACGGTATGGAAGTTCCTCAAACAATTAAAAATAGAATTGCCATATGATCCAGGAATTCCACTAGTGGGTATTTACCCAAAGAATCCAAAAACACCAGCTCAAAAGATATATCCATCCCTATGTTTACTGTATCATTATATACCATAGCCAAATTATGGAAGCAACCCAAATACACACACACACACACACACACACACACACACACACACAATGGAATACTCAACCATAAAAAGGGGGGAAATCTGCCATTTGCAACAGCATGGACAGATCTAGAGAGTATAATGCTAAATGAGAAGTCAGTCATAGAAAGACAAATGTCATGCCATTTCACTCATGAGGAATTTAAGAAACAAAGAGAAAAACAAAAAAAACCAGACTCTTAAATCTTAAATATAAAGAACAAACTGGTGGTTGCCAGAGGAAGGTTGGGGGATGGATCAAATAGGTGAAGGGGATTAAGAGTATACTTATAATGATGAGCACTGAATAATGTACAGAATTGTTGACTCACTATATTGTACACCTGAAACTAATGCAATACAACACTCTAAGTATAAAGTAGCCTGGATTTAAAAATAAAAATAAAAAATAAAAATTCCTGTTCCTGAAACTCAAACACTATTGTTTTGCTTTGTCCCTGTTGTCATAGGCAAATTCCACTTTCTAAGAACGGTCATCATGAAATGGGGGGGGGGGGGGGGGGGGGGGGGGAGGGAGGGAGGGAATAATTATCTAAGAATCAGAAGACCTGCTCTCCAGGTCAGCTCTGTAACAAGCTGAGGGCACTAGTTCTAGTTCCTTCTCTCCATATCTTAACTGCTTAATGAGTAAACTTCATAGTTGCATTTAACAATGTATAAGGTCCCTTCGGGCTATGCATGAACTAATTTAGTTTTTTAATTTACTTACACCCTGTCAAATCAATAAGGTTAATAAAACAGAAAATTAGAACCAAATGGTAAAAAAGGAAAATGAAAATATGCTTAACAATAAGAGTTAACATAATTGCCAATTAAGTTTTATATTTGACTCTGAGCAATTGGAGAAAAATCACAAATGCAAGCTTCACAACTTTTCATTTTTAGAAAGGGAGAAAACTTTCCTTTTTTGGAGGTATGATTTTCCATGGTTATAATGCCAGCCGTAGTTGAGAAGATAAACTGTGACCCTAGGTTCACAAGAGCATCTTCAAGCAAGAAACCTCTCCATATATTCTCCGTATTTAGGTAAAGATTAAACATTTGAATGGCACCATTTTTCATAGGTTGTGAAATGTCACTGCGAGGTGACTGGGTACCAACACAATCGAGGGCATCAGAACACAGAGACATTAAATTCTATTTCGGAGGCCACCCAGCTAGCCATGAACAGCAGAGAGATTAAACACTCAGGAGTTCCTGACCTGAGATCAGAGGCTCGTTTTAGGTGACGGCCAGCGAAGGAAGGCGGCGGGGCAGCGGGGTCCAGAGCTGGCTGTCGGTGGAAGCTGACGACACCTGCAAGGAGCACAGGAGGAAGCTGCAACGCAGATGGGGCACTGGGGTCCCCTGCCGAGCGTGCGGGTCCCTTTCACTCCATCGCAGTCCTGCGGTCTCACTCAGCTCAGTCTTGGCCCGCTGAGTAAAGTGCACCGTTCACTTCCTGTTCTGCGCAGAAGACCCTTCCGGTGACAGACCCAGGCCGCCAAAGTATCAGCAGGGCTGCAGGATGGCACCCTGTTTCTCAGAGACCCTGGCTGGAGACACCGTAGGTTAGGGTCTGAGGAAAGGTCTGCCTCGGTAGGGACAAGGATGGTCCCGAACAAACCTCAAACACATCTCGGGCCTGTCATCCTACTGCCCTGAGGAGGTGCCTCCAGGGACGAGGTCACCAAACTGGTGCCTACAAAGAACTATTAACAGTAAATTTTGAGGGCAATTTGTAGCAACAGTCCCCTCATTTCCTGGTCTCCAAAGAGTCCTGAGGCTCCTGGAAGAATCAATACTCCCTGGCCCTTCCTCTTAGCTGAGGTGGGGAGAGCCTAAAAAAGTATGCTGGAATGCAGCTTCCAGAGAAAACATGGTATACAGGCACACCACCCTGAAGAACAAATTTTTTGAAACCTCAAAATACCTTGTCTATCAGTGTTCCCCTTGCCCCACCCAAATTTTATCTCTCATTAGCCACCAGGGACAATATTTCTAATAAGCATCAAAAAATCATCATTTACTCCTACAGTATCTGTAAAGAGTCTTAGAAATAAAAGGAACCTTAAGAAACACGTGCAGCCACTAGAATAGCAAAATAATTATTCCACAGCCAGTCAGTGGAAAATCCAGGAATACGAATTAGCTATCCCATCTCCTACACTGGGAGTTTTCTCTTTCATTAGTATTTTTTCAACAAACATCGACAGTGTGCCTACGAAGGCAAAAGGAAGCACACACGACCATGCTCTGGCTCTGAAAATTTCTGTCTCAGAAGTAACACACATCTTTTCTGCCCGCATTTCATGGGCAAGTCACTGGCCATGCCAAATTTATTTCCATGGGATGGATTATCCTTCCGTGGAAAAATCATCAAGTGTTTGTGAACAGTAAAACAGTCTTCCACAAGAACTGAGGATAAGTTGGTTTCACCCAGCTTAGTTAAGGAGTTAGGACCCCAGAAGATAAATAGTCCAATAAAGGGGAAGCAACCACAGCACCTCATTCCTCAACCAAATCTACAGACACTCTGAAGATACACACATCAGTGAGGAACACAGGGCAGAAAAGCTCTCCGGAAGCTCTCTGGGGAGAAGAATGCTTTTTCCAACCTGAGAAATTCAAGAACATATGTACATAAGTCCCTGACACGGGATCTGAAATTTTTCATGTACATGCAAATTCAACCAGATGTAGGGCTCTGAGGATGAGACACATCACCATGATGGTGTCTGCTCTTGCTTTTCTTCAGTGTTCTAGATGCTAAAGCTAGAATGCTCTTTTAAAAACAGAAAACTGGTTGCATTTGCCCAACCCTTCTTCAACTTTCCCATGCACAACTTTCCATTGTTGAAAACCCATCAATGGCTTCCCATTGCTTTTACTCTAAAGATTACCACTCTAACTAAGAGTTCTGTATTCTCTCTGTTCCAGGCACACTGGCCTTCTTTTAGTTCTTTGGGATTATATGCTTCTTCCATCCAAAGAGCCATTCTGCATGTTGTGCCCAGCATTTGGAATGCTCTTCTCTACCCTCTTCATCCAGGTAGAGGACAATCTTTTGATTGTGGCTTATTGTCATTGCCTTCAGAACGTGTTCCTTGACCTCCTTCACCAAATCAATCTCTTTAGATTATTCATACAACAAATATATTTTGAGGGCCTTCTAAGTGCCAGGCATCTGTACCATAAAGGTAAGAAAACAATGTGGCAGGGAAGCACAATAAACAATAAATATAAACCCCATCAGGTATGATAGGTGTAATGAACAAATAAACAGGGTAAAGGCCAAAAGGATGGGATATGTACCATTTCAGATAAAGTGGCCAGAGAATACCTATCTAAAGAAGAGACACTCAACAGAGCCACCAATGAAGTGGAAGAAAAAAGTTCCAGGTAGAAGGAACAACAGTGCAAAGGTCCTAAAGGTAGAGTGTTGGAGGAAGAGCCACAGGTTTATGATTTATTTCCATGCTGTGTACCTTAGCACTTATCACAGTTGCAAGTTAAAACATTCATTTATATTATCTGATTAATGCTCATTGCTTTTCTAGATTATTCCTTCTATTGACATAAAGACAGGAACCGTATCCATTTTTTGCTCATCATTGACTGTTGAATCTCCTGTGTCCTGCCTGATGCCTAGCACATAATAGATCCTTGATATGCATCTGTAGAATGAAGAAATGAAGACTACATGAATGAATGATGAAACAGATCCCTAGATGACCACATATAGTAGGTGTTGTCTGTTGCCACCCATATACCCTTAAAACTTACCTATAAATGGCAAGAGCTATTTACCCTGAAACTTCTACCTATAGAATTTTCCTTCTGACAAAGATGGCATGCTTGGCCAACGAATTTCAGGGAGTAGTTAATGTCCCTAGAAATAGCCCTCTACCAACATCAATGGATAGTCAGGTGATACATATATCCCAGTGTCCTTATCCCTTGAGTGGGATAACTAGTAGGAAGTGATTCTTAACCCTGAGAGATTGTATCTCCAGAGAACATTTGGCAATGTCTGCAGTCCTTTTGGGTTGTTACAACTGGCGGGGGGGGGGGGGGGGGGGGGGGAATGAAACTTGCACCCAGTGGGTAGAGGCCAGAGATTCCTAAACATGTAACAACATACAGGACATCCCCCTAAACAAAACAAAACAAAACAAAATGACCCGGCTCAAAATGCCAACAGTGCTGAGGTAAGAAAGCCTCTCTAAGGTGTGTTCTACACAGTTTCCCAAGATCCCCAGCAGAACTGAGCTCTAGTTGCCCACAGTAGTAGCTGGTTTAATAACACAGCATTTACTGGCTTCCTTCCCTTCCCTGGCTCACTTCCTCATTTCCCTACTAGTGTTTCCTGAGATCGCCTCCCAAATAAACTACTTGCCTTCAAATCTTTGTTTGAGAGTCTTTTTCTGGTCAAACCCAAACCATAAAATAGCTCTCAAACTTTATATTTCTCAACAACCAGTCTCCCCTACTGTTCAGCCATGTAATAAAGCCACGGGACTGGTCAAGGAAACCAGGATGTAAACAAGTGACACTGGCTGCTTGAAAATGGCAGCACTGGGACTGCAGCTTTTAAGAAAAGGCTGTGCCACCTGACATATGATCTGGTTTGGGAACAGAAGCTCTTTTCCCGCTTGTACCTCTAAAAAGTCACTCAATTTGGACAGTTACCTGGCACAAGATGATGGAAAGGAGAAAGAACACAGGGGCAGGCAATCGAAGCCCTGGCCTAAATCTTGCCTCTCTTGCTAACTAGATCCCTCCCCTACCTGAGTCCCTAAGTTGTCTTGTACTGGGTTTCCCCAAAGGACTTTATTGGGTAGGATGATCACTAAGGATTCTTGGAGCCCTAGCATTCTACAATTATAAGAAACAATCTCACTTCCCATGCCCCCTCCACCATAACCCAAGCATTTTCTGCTCTATTTGGAAACCTCTTCCCCTCCAGTCCAAACATGGACTCCCAGAGCAGTGCTCCACGCTACAGGCCTCACATATCCACATTCTTGCAATTCAGTTCAGCTCTTCAAAATCTGCACGTCTTGGAGTGCTTGGGTGGCTCAGTCGGTTAAGCATCCGACATTTGATCTTAGCTCAGGTCTTGATCTCAGGGTCGTGAGTTCAAGCCCTGTGTTGGGCCAAGACTACTTAAAAAAAAAAAAAAAAATTGGCAGGTCTCCAGGCTTCATTTCCTTGAGGCAAACCAAGGCACAAAAATGTTTTTTCACTTTCTCAAGGTTGCAAAGTTGTAAAACTCAGTTTAGACACTTGAACAACTGAAAAAATATGCCTAAATGTCCACTACTTTTATACTGGGTGTGAGGTTTCAAGAGCAAATTGACGGAAACATTAAAATCCTTCCTCCCAATTAACAGAAATAAGGAATGAAGTGTTCTGATTGAGAATGACCATATGCTGTAGAATGATCAATTTTTGAATAATTAGAAAATAAAGGCCCACATACTTTAAAACTCACATTGCAGATAAGCATATATTTTCTTAAAAATTCCAATGGTCTTTCAGATTGGCAGAAATAACAAGAATGTTTGCCATTGGTTTAGCTCTGGGACATTTACAGTCCCAGTTTTCAAAAGGTCTGTATTATATCCAGAAAAGCTGGGCATGTAATTTCAGTAAAGCTTCAAGTGTCAGTCAAGGTTACAGAATATGAAAATAGGAATTATTGCCGTGTCTAATCTGATGAGAAAAATAGCATATTTCACTTTTACTTTTCACAAAAATAAAGTTATTTACTGAGTTATCACAAAGATAAATGGTTTTATAAATAAGTTCTAAATACTTTATTGTATTACTAAAACAACATTCATTTGAAAGTTTTAAAATTTAAAAAGTAAATAAAAAATCATGAAAATAAAATTAAAATTGACTACAATTCTATATGTAGGGACTATTCTATGTGTTTTCATGTGCTTCCTACCAATTTTTCAGGCCTTTTTTTTTTTTTCATCAAAATGGTCATACCTTATTTGCTTAAATTCCAGTTTGGTTAACAGAGTGTTATATTAGTTTCAGGTGTACAATATAGTGAGCCTACAATTCTATACATTACTCAGTGCTCATCAAGTGTACTCTTAATCCCTTTCACGTATTTCATTCATCCCCCCACCCACCTCTCTCTCTTCTGGCAACCCCCAGTTTCTTTTCTATAGTTAAAAGTCTGTTTTTTGGTTTGCCTCTTTTTTTCTTTGTTCATTTGTTTTCTTAAATTTGTTCATTTGTTTCTTAAATTCCACACAAGTTAAATGTATGGCATTTGTCTTTCTCTGATTTATTTCATTTAGCATTGTATTCTCCAGAACCATCCATGTTGTTGCAAATGGCAAGATGTGTTCCTTATGGTTGAGTATTCTCTTGTGTGTATGTCTGTGTTGATATATATACACCACATCTTCTTCATCCATTCATCTACCAATGGACACTTGGGTTGCTTCCATAGTTTGGCTATGGTATATAATGCTGCAGTAAACATAGGGATGGATATATCTTTTGAGCTGGTGTTTTTGGATTCTTTGGGTAAATACCCACTAGTGGAATTCCTGGATCATATGGCAATTCTATTTTTAATTGTTTGAGGAACTTCCATACCGTTTTCCACAGTGGCTGCACCACCAGACCGCATTCCCACCAACGGTGTACGAGGGTTCCTTTTTTTCCACATCGTTACCAACACCGTTGTTTCTTGTGTTTTTGATTTTAGCCATTCTGACAGGTGTGAGGTGATACCTCGTGGTTGTTTTAATTTGCATTTTCCTGATGACAAGTGATGTTGAGCATCTTTTCACGTGTCTGTTGGTCATCTGGATGTCTCCTTTGGAGGACTGTCTATTCATGTCTTCTGCCCCTTTTTAATTGGATTACTGGGTTTTGGGTGTTGTATATGTTTTGGATACTAACCCTTTATCAGATAAGTAATTTGCAAATATCTCCTCCTATTCAGTAGGTTGTCCTTTACTTTTCTGGATGGTTTCCTTTGCTGTGCAGAGGTCTTTCTTTTGATGTAGTCCCAGTAGTTTATTTTTGCTTTTGTTTGCCTTGCCTCAGGAGACATAGCTAAAAAAGTGTTGCTATGACCAATGTCAGAGAAACGACTGCCTGTGCTCTCTTCTAAGATTTTTATGGTTTCAGGCCTCACATTTGGGTCCTTAATCCATTTTGAGTTTACTTTTGTGTATGGTGTGAGCAAGTGGTCCAGTTTCATTCTTTTGCATGTAGCTGTCCAGTTTTCCCAACACCATTTGTTGAAGAGATGGTCTTTTTCTCATTGCATATTCCTGCCTCCTTTGTCAAAGATTAATTGACCATATATTTTTTTTCCATGGGTTCTTTTTGGGGCTCTGTATTCTGTTCCATTGATCTATGTGTCTTTTTTTGTGTGTGCCAGTACCATACTGTTTTGATTACTACAGCTTGGTAGTATCTCCTTATATCTGGGATTGTGACACTTCCAGTTTTGCTATTTTTTAAATTTTTTTGATGTTTATTTATTTATGAGAGAGAGAGAGAGAGTGTGAGCAGGGGAGGGACACAGAGAGAGGAAGACACAGAATCTGAAGCAGGCTCCAGGCCCTGAGCTGTCAGCACAGAGCCAGATGCAGGGCTCAAACTCATGAACCATGAGATCATGACCTGAGCTGAAGTCGTATACTTAACCCACTGAGCCATCCAAAGGTCCCGTTTTGTTCTTCTTTTTCAAGATTGCTTTGGATGTTCTAAATCTTGTGTGGATCCATAAAAATTGTAGGATTATTTGTTCTAGTTCTGTGAAGAATACTACTGATATTTTGATAGTGATTGCATTAAATCTTTAGGTTTTGAGTAGTATGGACATTTTAACAATATTTGTTCTTCCAATAAACCAGCATGGAACATCTTATCATTTGTCTTGCCTTCAATTATTTTCATCAGTGTTTTACAGTTTTCAGAGTACAGGTCTTTCACCTCCTCAGTTAAGTTTTTTCCTAGGTATTTTTTGTTATTTTGGTGCACTTATCAATGGGAATTTTTTCTTAATTTCTCTTTCTGCTGCTTAATTATTAGTATATAGAAACACAACAGATTTCTGTATATTGACTTTGTAACCTGCAACCTTACTAAGTTAATTTATCAGTTCTACTAGCCTTTGGTGTAGTCTATATATTCTATATATATATATATTTGCTATAGTATATACAGCATATCTATTTATATACATATATATATTCTATATATAGTATCATGTCATCTGCCAGTAGTGAAAGTTTTACTTCTTCCTTACCAATTAGGATACTTATTATTTCTTTTTCTTGTCTGATTGCTATAGCTAGGTCTTCCAGTACTATGTTGAATAAAAGTGGTGAGAGTAGACATCCTTTTCTTGTTCCTGATCTTAGGGGAAAAGCTCTCAGTTTTTCAACATGGAGTATGATCCTAGGGTTTTTCATATATAGCCTTTATTATGTTATGTTCCCTCTAAATCTACTTTAATGGTTTTTATCATGATGTTGTACTTTGTCAAATGCTTTTTTGCATCTATTGAAATGATCATATGGTTTTTAACTTTTGATACGATGTATCATACTGACTGATTTGCAAATTTTAAACCAACCTCATATCCCAGGAATAAATCCTACTTGATCATGGTCAATGATTTTTTTTAATGTATTGTTAGATTCAGTTTGCTAATATAACGTTGACAATTTTTGCATATATGTTCATCAGAGACATTAGCCTGCGGTTCCTTTTTTTTTTTTTTTTTTTGTATTGTCTTTATCTGATTTTGGTATCAGGGTAATGCTGGCCTCATAGAATGAATTTGGAAGCTTTATATCCTCTTTCCTCTTCTATTTTTTGGAATAGTTTGAGAGGAATAGGTATTAGCTCTTCTTTAAATGTTTGGTAGAATCACCTGTGAAGCCTAGACTTCTGTTTTTTGGGAGATTTTTGATAACTGATTCAATTTCATTGCTGGTGATCAGTATGTTCAAATTTTCTATTTCTTCCTGATTCAATTTTGAGAGGTTATGTGTTTCTAAGAATTATTGCATTTCTTCTAGGTTGTCCAATTTGTTGGCATATAATTTTTCATGATATTCTCATATAATCCTATTTCTATGGTATCAGTATCTCTCTTCTTTCATTTCTGATTTTGAGTCCTCTCTTTTTTTTTTCTTCTCTTTTTTTTTTTTTTTTTTTTATGAGTCTGGCTTAAGGTTTATCAGTGTTATTGAACTTTTCAAAGAAACAGCCCCTGGTCTCATTGATCTGCTCTATATTATTTCTACTCTAATCTTTATTCTTTTTTTCCTTCTACTGATTTGGGGTTTTGTTTGTTCTTTTCCTAGCTCTGTTAGGTGTAAGGTTAGGTTGTTTATTTGAATTTTTTCTTGCTTCTGGAGGTAGATCTGAACTGCTGTAAGCTTTCTCTTAGAACGGCTTTTGCTGCATCCCAAAGATTTGGGACCAGTATGTATTCATTTTCATTTGTCTCCCTGTATTTGTTGATTTCCTCTTTGATTTCTTGGTTGACCCTTTCACTGTTTAGAAGCATGTTATTTAACTTCCATATATTTGTATTCTTTTCAGATTTTTTTCCCTGTGGTTGATTTCAACATTCATAGCATTGTGGCTGGAAAACACTCATGGTATGAAGTCTCTTTGAATTAATACATTTTTTTCGTGGCCTAATATGTGATCTATTCTGGAGAATGTTCCATGTACATTTGGAAAGAATGTGTATTCTCCTGTTTTAGGATGGAGTGATCTGAATATATCTGTTACATCCATCCAGTCCAATTTGTCATTCAAAGCCACTGTTTGTTGATTTTCTGTTTGGATAATCAATCCACTAGTCTAATGCAGTGTTAAAGTCCCCTACTATTCTGTTAACAGCAACACACAGAAATGGTTAAGACTGAGGAAGTAGGGAGGTTGGGGCAGATGGGTACTTCTTACCTTATTGCTTGAATGTTTTTCACTGAAAAAGCCTTGGTTTTTTAATTAAAATAAAACTCAATTTGGATTTTTCTTAATTCAGTAAATACATATATGCATACATAAATAAAATAAAGTCCCCTACTATTATTGTATTACTATTGATTACTTCCTTTATGTTTGCTATTAGCTGCTTTATATATTTGGGTGCTCTCATGTTGGGTGTATAAATATTATACAGATATTACAACTGTTATATCTTCTTGTTGGATTGGTCCCCTTATGATTATATAGTGTCCTTGTCTCTTGTTACAGTCTTTGTTTTAAAGTCTATTTTGTCTGACATAAATATTGCTACCTTTTCTTTCACTTTCATTTGTATGATAAATGCTTTTTCATCCCTTTACTTTCAATCTGCAAGTGTTTTTAGGTCTGAAGTAAGTCTTTTATAGGCAGCATATAGATGTCTTGCTTTTTTATCCATTCCATCACACTATGTCTTTTGTCTGGAGCATTTAGTCCATTAACATTCAAAGTAATTATTGATAGGTATGTACTTATTGCCATTTTGTTACTTGCTGTATGGTTATTTTTGTAGTTCTTCTCTGTTCCTTTCTTCTCTTGCTTTCTTGGTTTGCTAGCTTTCTTTAGTGAAATACTTGGATTCCTTTCTCTTTATTTTTTTGCATATCTATTACAGGTTTTTGATTTGTGGTTACCATTAGGTTTGTATATAACATCTTATACATATAGCAATCTATATTAAGTTGATGTTTACTTAAGTTTGAACCCATTCTTTACTCCTCTCTTCCTATCATGTTTTAGGTATATGGTGTCATACTTCACATCCTTTTATTTTGTGAATCCCTGGACTGGTTTTTATAGATGTACTTAATTTTATTACTTTTGTGCTTCAGACTTTTTTTTTTTTACTCCTACTTATGGTCTTTCCTCTCAAAGAGTCCACTTCAACATATCTTGGAGGGCTGAAATCTTTCTCTCTCCTTCTATTCTTAATGATAGCCTTGCCGGATTGAGTATTCTTGGTTGCAAGTTTTTTCTTTTAGCACTTTGAAAGAAATGCCATGTCACTTCCTTTGGCCTGCAAAATTCCTACTGAAAAGCTGATAGGCCTTATGGAGTTTCCCTTGTATCTAACGGTTTTCTTTTCTCTTCCTGCTTTTAAAATTCTCTTTATCACTACTCATTGCCATTATAATTACTGTGTGTCCTGGTGTGGACCTCCTTGGGTTGATTTTGTGGGGATTCTCTATGACTTCTGGATCTAGATTTTTATTTCCTTCCTTCAATTCAGAAAGTTTTCAGCTATTATTTCTTCAAATAGATTTTCTGCCCCCTTTCCTCTCTTTTCTCCTTCTGGAATCCTTTAATGTGAATGTTATTATACTTGATGGTGTCACTGAGTTCCCTAAGTTTATTTTAATTTTTTATTTACTCTCTCTCTTGTTCAGCTTGATTGTTTTCCATTACTCTATCAGGTCACTGATCCATTCTTCTGCTACCTCTAGTCTACTATTCATTCTATCTTTTTAATTTCATTTATTGATTTCTTCATCTCTTATTGGTTTTTTTTTATGCTTTCTGTCTCCGTTAATGGTCTCACTGAGGTCCTCCACTCTTTTCTCAAGTCCAGCAAGTATCTTTATGACCATTACTTTAAAAAAAATTTAATGTTTATTTTTGAGAGAGAGAGAGAGAGAGAGAGAAAGACAGAGTGAGAGTGTGGGGAGGGCAGAGAGAGAGGAAGACAGAATCTGAAGCAGGCCCCAGGCACTGAGTTGTCAGCACAGAACCCAACATGGAGCTTGAACTCATGAACCATCAGATCATGACCTGAGCTGAAGTTGGACGTTTAACTGACTAAGCCACACAGGTGCCCCACCCCTACTTTTTTTTAAGGGAGAGTGTGTGTGAGTGGGGGAGAGGGACAGAGGGAGAGAGAAAACCTTAAGCAGGGCTCAATACCATGACCCTGGGATCATGACCCAAACCAAAATCAAGAGTCCGACATTCAACTGACGGAGCCATCCTGGCACCCCATCTTTATGACTATTACTTTAAATTTTCTGTCAGGCTTATTATCTCCATTTCACTTAAGCTTTCTTGCTATTATTTTGTCCTGTTCTTTCATTTAGGACATATTCCTCTGACTTCTCATTTTGTCTAACTCTGTGAATATTTCTATGTTAAGAAAGTCAGCTAAGTGTCCTGTGTTGCAAGTAGTGGCCATGTGAAGAAGTGGCCCATAGTGCCTTACAGTGCAATGTCCCCTATTCACTAGGACCTGGCACTTCAAGAGTGTCCCAATGTGTGTTGCATTGACCTGTTATTGTGGCTGAGCTGCTTCAATCCAGTTTGCCTGTTGTGGACAGGGTTCAGTCCTTGTGTTGTTAGTGGGCTACTCTGGGGCTGCCTTAGGCCTGAGTTGAGTCATACCAGGCATTTTCCAGAGATGCAGTAGCACCCAACTGCAGGGCACTTCCCCTGTGTTGTCCCCTGAGTTCTGTTGGTGGGCAGGGCCTGCAGTCAGACCAGATGTCTATTCCCAGCCCACTGCTGGGGCTACAGTCTGACAGTGTGTGTGGTTATCTTCCCCTCTCCCTGGGTCAGAAGTCACTTTGGAGTGGTGCTGTCCCTTCAGGGCTGCTTGTACACCACTAGACTTGTGGCACTGCTTTGGACAGGCTCTGGCCAAAGGCGTATTGGAGGGGGCAGATCCGCAGGAGAATGCAGGGGCAGGGCGCATGCTATTAGCAACATTTGCATGGGTCTGCTGTGGGAGGGAACCTGAAACCAAGGCCTAGCTGGAGGGGGCATGTCTACAGAATGCAGGGACAGGGTGCACTCTTAGGAAGTTAGATGGAGTGTGTTGTGCTGTGCTGGCTCCCATAGGTGTCCATGTATCTAGGCTGGGGTGTGGGGGAAGGAAATGGCACCTGCCAGTCCTTTGTTCCTGGCTAAGTCTCCCAATAATCCTTGCCCCTTCAGCACAGCTCTGTGATCAGTAAATAAATCTTCCCCAGGCATTTTTCAAACTGCTGTTTCTATGCTGTATCTCCAAGAGGCTGTTTGTTGTGCTCTTTAAGGTCTTTAAGGGTAGAGACTCAGTTTCTTCTTGCTCTCCTAGCTCTTCCAGAGCTGAGCCCACTGATTTTTAAAGTTCCAAAGAGGTTAAGTTTTCCAAACCAAATGTTATAGGGATTTGTCTTCCTCGTGCATGCTCCCTGGTATGAGAGTCTGTTTCTCTCCCCTCTGTGTCCAGGGCGTCCTTCCCTCCTGTGGATAGTCTGCAGGGTCATTTAGCTTTCAACTGCATCTCTACCCTTCTTACCCTCTTTGATGTAGCCTCCTGTGTCCTTTTAGCTGCGGAGAGTCTGTTTTACTAGTCTTCAGGTCATTTTATGGGTTATTCACACTGATGTGGGTGTTATCAAGTTGTATCCATGGGATGCAGTGAGCTTAGGCTCCTCCTACTCCGCCATCTTCCCACTTTCTCAGACATTTTTAGCAAAAATTGAGATTATTGTCTAATACATGCACAATTCTTGTATCATGTCTTGCTCATTTCTCACTGTATCATGAGCACTTAAGCCAAGATTCTGATTTGTGTAATCATTGCATAATACTCCATTTTTCAGTCTATGAAAAATTGATTTACCCTCATAGCTGGATTTTTAGGCTGAATCCCATTTCTCAACTTCTACAAAAAACTCTCTGATAGATTCTAAAAAAACAAAATCATTGGGTAGATAAACACTTTTAAGGTTCAGAGAAGGTTTAAAAGAAATAAAGGCCAGGAATTATTTAATACCGTTCTCATTCATTCTTAACTTGTCAAGCACAGGATTAACCTAACCCTGGTCTGACTGACAGATCTAGCAAGAATTCCTCATCCTCACCTCAAAGCCTTATGTTGGAGTTATCTTTTTGAAACTCTCTGGGTCTTTAGGAAGAATCTAGAATCATTTTTAGAGGAAAAGGATTTCTAGGGTATAGCTAATATTCTATTTCTTGATCTGGGAAGAGGTTATATAGATGTATTCAGTTTGTAAAAATTCATTGAGTTGTACACTTATGATCTGTGTACTTTTATGTGTTATATTTCAATAAAAAGTATGCCTAGAAACAAATGTTTCGTGCTTCTTAAAGTCATTAATTTTGAATTTCCTCAAGGGAGTCATCAACAGCCATGAAATCCTTATGGTCTTAGGGAAAAAATACTGTATGTACTTGAAAATTGTTAGGTGCTTTTTAGATGTAAAGAATTATTTTCATCACCTGAGTAAAGCCATTTATGCTAACAGGAATGAGGCAATACTCTCAGAGGGCATTTTAATTTTATCATCAAATTAGGTATTCCGAAATTGGTGAGCTGATAGGTGGGGAAGGAAACTTTTGAAGAGGAGGGTTTTCCCCTGTCCACACTTCTCTGGGCTCCCTTGCCCAAAGAATAAGGTATATGTCATCAAGACACTCAGGCTCTAGTTTTAGAATCTAAAGTTCTAAATACAAGATTACCTGAGACATACCCTTTGGCAAGTTCACTAGGATCTGGGGTTAATTTCTTACCTATCCAATGAGACTTCGTTCTCCCTGAGCAAGGCCAATGCATATGGTCAGGGGGGTTGTTCACTGAACAAGAACACCTGGCTCAAGTGTCCAGTGAAGGATGACAACCAATGCTCACCAGGTTATACATCTTCACTAGGGGCTGTAGCTACTCAAAGGAAGAGGGACCTTTTTCTAATTTAATCAAAGATGCCAAAGGGGCTACCAGAGGTTCTGTTTCTGAGGACCCTCACCTTAATATTCTGTGATTCAGGCACATAAAACTGCCACCTCATATGTTCCACCTCCCCCACTTTCAGGCCAGGCCCTGTGGACTCACTAGGTTGATCCACCATGAAATACAGTTTACATCATTTAGGCTCGAGGTTACAAGCAGGGTGGGTTCCCACAACCACACAACATGGTTTGACTTTAGTTCTAAGACAAGCCCTGTCAGCCTTCTGCTCTGGACATGATCCCCAGAGACCCATGGGTTCTAGACATCTGTGATGGCTGACTTTGTGTGTCACTGGAGCTATGATGCCCAATGGTTTAGTCAAACGCTAGTTCAGATGTTGCTGTGGAGGTGTTTTTAAGATGTAATTAGTATTTATAATCCGTAGACTCTAAGTAAAGCAGATTGCCCTCTATAATGTGGGTGGACCTCATCCAATCTATTGAAGGGCTTAGACTTTACAGCAAAGACTGAGGTTCCTTGAAGAAGAAGGAATTTGGTCTCAGGACTGCAACATAAAAACCCTGCTTGAGTTTCCAGCCTGCTGGCCTGCACTACAGATTTCAGACTTACCAGCCACCATAATCTCACAAGCCAATTCCTTAATAAATTTGTCTCTCTCTCTATACACACACACACACACACACACACACGCACGCATCAGTAGGATATATATATATCCTATTGTTTTTTTTCTCTGGAGAACATCGACTAATATAGCACCTGAACACTGCCTTTCCAGTGGAGCAAGGCCTGCTAAGAAACCCACATGTTCTCACGAGGGCTCTCAGCAGAAGAAGCAGCCAGGAGCACAGTGATTCACGGCAATCCAAAAAAGCAGAAACCTACATATGCAGAAACCCCATTTTAGCACTAATTTTAGAGGACTGACTACAAATACAAGCTCAGAACAAATCATTTTAAGAAAACTGGATATCCAAACAGAAAGGGTAAGGTTTTGCAGGGTCGGGATCTTAAGATGATTTCATGACCATTTTTAATAATTCAGAAACTGTTTTACATGCTTGACTTTCCTGGATCTTGCAGTATCTCTCAGGAATATAGTCTTTTTTTTAATGTTTATTCATTTTTGAAAGACAGAGAGAGAGCACAAGCAGGGGTGGGGCAGAGAGAGAGGGGGACACAGAATCTGAAGCAGGCTCTAGGCTCTGAGCTGTCAGCACAGAGCCTGATGTGGGGCTCGAACTCACGAATCCCAGGAATATAGTCTTAAACTCAATTCTACTTAAATTCTGGTCCTTTGAGAGAAATGGAATAAAATGTCAGAAGAAACACATCGTATTCTTCCACCAGAGACCATACGATTTCATAGGAGTTTCTTTAGATCCTTGGGTAGTGTGCATTTTAAATAATCCATGTCATTCAGTTGATATTAAAAACAAAGTAAACATTTAAAAATAGTTCAAACAAGTACATCTTCCCTTGATTTTCATGAGCAGGCCCAGAGTTTGAAATGGCATGTAAAGTCTACCCCAAAAAAAAAATCTATTTAGGAATTGCAATCAATCATCTTTTCTCCCCTCCCTGTCCCCCTTAATCTTTCTGGCAGATTAATCTGAAGAACTCTGCCCAACCATCTCATTTCCTGTGTGCACACACCCTGTAGACACATACAAGCAGATCATTATCATTCCGGGAGTGATCACGGACCAAGTGTTATTTTCACCTTCTCCAGCTTTGCACCGTCTCATTCTGAAGACTCTGGCTGTCAGTCTGTCCTTCACATCTTGGTGGTATTTTTAGCACCATTTCCTTTCAGGTCTGCTTTTCTCCTGTCAGAATTTCCCTGGCAAAGAGATAGTTGCCTTCTAGCTTTTTCTACTTTCAGCAATTAATGTTCAGCGGGAAAATTCGTAAGTCTTAGTAGAGTGGCCTCAGTTATCTGCTACATCTGCCAATGATGATGAAGATGAAGCGGAGGGGGATGGAGAAGGAGGAGGAAGAGAAAGTGGCAGTAAAGAAGCAAAGGTACCTGCAAGTTTCTTGCAAGTATCATCTGAGTCTTGCTCATCTTTGAATTCCTGCCTCTTAACATCATGCCCAGCACAGAGCGTGTACTTATTCAATGTTTGGAGATTTTAAAAATATAAAGAAATGAACAAATGGAAAAGAATGAAGTCTGCAGAGAGGGAAGAAGAAAAAGAGGGAGGGAGGGGAGAAGGAGGAAAGAAATATGAACTAAACCTGGAAATATAAGGAGACAGTAAATAAAATAGTTTCTAGAGTCAGAATGACTGGTTTGAATCTCATTTCTGGAATTCACTAGCTGTGTCACCTTGGACAAGTTTATTAAGCTTTCTAAGCTCCAACTTCCTCACCAGTAAAATGAGGATTATTATAGCACCTTCTTCATTAGGTTGTTCTGAGAACTAAGTGTAGTAATACATGTAAATAACATTCCACAAATGTTAATTACTATTATTTCTTTATCATCACCATCAAAGTCATTTTTACCCATTAATCTTGAACCTGGGTCTCTTCTTACAGAAGTATCTTGATTTGGCAACCACTGAAAATTTAGAAGTCCATTTTGCAGATACTTATAGCTGTCACTCAAGAGGAAATTCACCCAGTCGATTTCATATTCTGACAGTGCTTCAGGACATGGTGGAGTACATTAAGAACTGTTGCATTCTGATATTTTAACCAATTAATGTAACATTTCTCCTGAATGCTCAAGGCACAACCTAGGAATGTGAAGCAGATGAATCTTGTGTCACAGTTTTAGTCACATTACAGTGAATTATACTCCCTGGGTTTACAAGGGAATGTTCCCTTACATCCCAGAATATCTCCAACAGCCAAACCTGAACAAGCTTGGCAGGGACCCAGGACTCGTGGGTACTTACTCACCTGACAAGCAATCACATTTCATTTGCAATAAAGAGGAATTCCCTTTCTGATGACAAATGTACTTCAGGGACACACATGCTAAGCTGGGCACTGTCTCATGACCACTCAGGGGAACTGACCCAACAAGCTTTCCCAAATAGCAGGTAAACATCAGTCCCAAGCTATTCATCCGTATCCTCAAGGAAATGAAGGCAGAGGAATCAGGGAATTTCTAGGAAAGAGCAGAGATGGGAAAAAACAAAGGGAATCATTAGGTCTACGTTTTAATCCCATGTCCATCCACCATTTTTTCCTTCCCACTCACCCACCCAAGAATAAAATATATAATTTCGGGGAGGGGGGGGGGAAGCAGGGGGAAGACTGGTGCTGAATCACCATCTACTCATATGCTTGTTTTACAAAATTACTACCCTAAGGTTATAATGTTTTATAGGTGCTTGGCCCTCCTCTTCCCTCTCCTTTCCCATAGAGCAAGTCTAATCATATAACCTTTCACCCAGATCTGAATCATGGGTCTAATGATCAAGTTTATTTTTTTAAGTGAAAGAAAAAAAATAATGATCATTTATGTTGTGGAACACAGAGTTTACAGACTGCAGAAAACACACGGCTGTTAATGTTTGATTTTAACAAACCTTGTTCCAAATCTGAGATTCCCATCACTCCAATAGTCTCTTTCTTTGAAATTCCAGGAATAAAGCTATGAACAACAGCAGCTCATCTCAATTGCACATAATAATTATAATGACAGCATTTGTATTTGGTAAGTTAAATTCATAAGCGAGGAACTCTATCTCCATTTACAAGAGTTAAAAAAAATGCAACCCAATAAAGAGCAGCATAACAAGAGAGAATGTTCCTTGAACATAGACAGACTGGTTAGGGGCTCCTGGGTGGCTCAGTCAGTTAAACATAGACAGACTGGAAAGGAGCTTACAGAGGAAGTCCTGGCCTCAGGAGCTTACCTAAGGCTGAGACGTGGTCAGTCAACCTGGAATTCACTAGCTGTAAGTTTCCTGAAAAATGCCCATCCTTCTGCACAATGCCAAACAAGCTCAGGTTTGGAATCACAGCCCCAGAGACTGTCTTAGTCTGTTCAGACTGCTATAATAGAAATACCATATATTAGTAGTTCACAACAAACATTTATTCCTTACAGTTCTAAAAACTAGAAGTCCAAGGTCAAGGATCCAGCATATTTGGTGTCCAGTGAAGAGTTCCTGATTCACAGATGGCTGTCTTCTTGCAGTGTCCTCACACGGTGGGAGGGGCCAGGGAGCTCTCTAGGGTGTCTTATATAAGGACACTGAGCCCATTCATGAGGGCTCCACCCTCATGACCTAATCACCTCCAAATACCACCATGCTGGGGGTTGGGTTCCTACATATGAATTTTGAGAGACATGAACATTCCATCTATTGCAGAGACTGAGTCCCCAGACTCGCAAGTGCTGGATGAACCTCAGCAGTTCACTAAAATGTGCGGTTGCCTATTCTTTCCATCTGTGAAATGGAGATACTACCCACCTCACAGCACTGTTATGGGAACAAATTATTTCATGTATGAGAGCACCTAGTAAACTAGCAAGATAACGTTTAGCTAGAGCAGTTGGGGAACACATCATGACAGAGGGAGGCTCCAAACTGAGTATTAAAAAAGGAGCAGGGTCTCAATAGGTGAGAGAACAATGTGACAGGTAATAATCATGACAGCAGCAAAGACAATACAGATACAAGGGGTAAATTAGACTAATAGGAGCAGGGAAGAGTGCTGCAGTCATGGGACATAGGCCTTTGTTTGATCCTTCTGTCTGGAGGTCCACAAGAATCTTGGGATTAACATTTCACAAAGTTGTACTTTACATAAAAGTTTGATAAAAACTTAAACCACACAAAATGCTAATTTTCCATAAGACATGCATTTTCCTGCCCAATTTTACTGACAAGCAATCTTCCTCATAACTATGCACCCTCTAATTAGTGTCTCAAGTCACTAAACCAAAGGTTCTCAAAGTGTGGTCCCTAGGCCTGCAGCATCAATCACCTGGCACGGAGTAGAAAGAATCATGGTCCCCCCAAAGATCCACATCCTAATCCTTGCAAATATTTGTTTCATGGCAAAGAATAATAAAATTTCAGGTGAAGTTAAGGCTGCTAATCAGCTCACTTTAAAACAAAAAATTATCCATGTGAGCCCAATGTAATCCAAGGATCATTAAATGAGGAAGAGGGAAGCAGAAGAGTTAAAAACCAGACAGAGAGCAGTGCGACTCAACCAGTCCTTGCTGGCTTTGAAGATGGAAGACAGCCACAGGTGAAGGAATGCAAGGAGCCTCTAGAAGCTGGAAAATGCAAGGGAACAGATTTTCCCTTAGGGCCTCCACACGACCCTGCCAACACCTTGATTTTAGCCCAGTGAGACTCACTTTGGACTTCTGTCCTACAGAACTATGGAATAATAAAGTTATGTTGTTTTAAGCAGCTATATTTCTAATAATTTGTTACAGCAGCATTAGAAAACTAATACATCTGGAAAGTTGCTAAAAAGGCAAATTTTCTGGCCACAACCCAGACCTACTGAATCAGAAAATCAGAGGGTGGGGCCCAGAAATCTGCCATTAAACAAGCCCTTGGGGTAATTCTGATGCACACTAAAGTTTGAGAGCCACTCACTAGACTAAGCAAACACATTCAGGCAGAGATCCCCAAGAAAAGTCAACACTGACAACTGATGACTTGATTAACCATGATAAAATCTACTAGTGCTATGTCCTGCCTTGACAAGCATAGAATAGGAAACCCAACCAAATCATTGGTGATTCAGATTCCTTCAGGGCCCGGGGTCCTCACTTGGAATAGCAGTGATAAATGTGCCCTAGTCCAAGACCTGTCCTGGAAGCTCTTTTTAAAATTCATTTGTGATTCCAACTAGACTTTTATAAAGGGTGGAGTCATTTGCCTCTTTCTCACTAAACTTGAGTAATATTGGGGAAATGTGGGTGGGTGAACATCCAAGTAAACTGAGGATTTATGAGGGCTTGTTCCAGGAAGGAGAGGGTGACTTAAAAAACTCATAGATATGGAGGGCTGGGGGTTCTTACTGTCCATGAAGCTGGTTCCTCCATCTTGAGTGTAGGTCTGCTCATGCCCACCACCACAGCACTGCCAATATCTCTAATGACAAGGACCTCACTACCTCCCATGGCAAACTATTCCATTCAGAGAAGGCTCTAATTTGTGAGATCTGAATTCCTTTCATCTGGCAGCTGATTTTCTTTGGACTTCACGCTTGATTTCATATTGGCCTACGCTGAATTATTTGAAGTCTCTGATGCCCACTCATATGCAAGAACGAAATATGGCTAGGTTGTAACCTCCACTGCATACATTGACTTGTTTTCTCAGCACTATTAGCCTCTCCTGACCTCAAAGGGAGGCATGTGCGTAAGCTAGGCAGGAGGTAGACATGGACCCGGTTAAAGGCAAAGTGCTTTAAAAGCCTTTGATGAAAGGCATTAAGGCTTGAAAGGGTTGTTTCTGAAATACTACACCTCCCTTTTAAGAACTCTTAAGATCTGGAGGGTGATACTCTCTCACCCCAGAAGAATTCAAGCATGAATGTTCTTAGAGCCTCCAATTAAGAGTCCAATTCCATCTCTCCAGATGCTCATTTCCACCAAAATTACCTAGTTGATTTTTTTTTAAGAACAAACAAAACCAGGCTGAACAATATCTCAGAGTTAAATAACCACTAAATGGGTGTTGACAAATTAAGATATAAAAGCCCAATAGCTCTACTTCATACATAT
This sequence comes from Panthera pardus, assembly GCF_024362965.1. Taxonomy (NCBI): domain Eukaryota; kingdom Metazoa; phylum Chordata; class Mammalia; order Carnivora; family Felidae; genus Panthera; species Panthera pardus. The sequence continues at coordinate 30,387,171 of NW_026526765.1, read as the reverse complement.
AACTATAAATGAAAAGAAAACCCCAAACCATTCTTGCATTACTTATTGATTAATCCAACTGTTGTGTGCATCTATTATCTGCCAGCCACTAAAATAGATACATGATGATGAACTAGACAGACACAGTGCCTGCCCTCTTAAGGCTTAAAGACTCCATTTGAACATCAACTCGTCTGTATTCCTATGGTCCTGGGGCATTAACATTCAGTTGTTTCTATCATTTATAAAGTGATATAGGGAAATATGCCTATTGTATTGGAATGCACCTAGATCCTTGAATCAGATGGTTAAATGTTATATATTTTTTTAATGTTTATTTTAGAGAAAGAGACAGACAGAGCATGAGTGGGGGAGGGGCAGAGAGAGAGGGAGACACAGAATCTGGAGCAGGCTCCTGGCTCTGAGCTGTCAGCACAGAGTCTGACACGGTGCTTGAACCCACGAACCGGGAGATCATGACCTGAGATGAAGTCGGATGCTTAACCGACTGAGCCACCCAGGCGCCCCTATGTTATATATTATTTTTAGAGATGGGAGTTGAAAACCCAAGACAAAACAGTCCTTGGATTTTCTGGATGGTGCATGTTAAATACATAAGAAAATCTCATTCTTATCCACTGTTATATTGGTCTCTTTATAGAAATGATGGTTGTCCAAGAGGGGATTATATTAATAGGATGCTTTTTTTTTTTTTTTTTTAATTCTTACTCTATGTCTTAATGTTGATTCCATCTGCACAGAGTTCAAACTTGGTGGCCAATGTCACTGGATATCAGCAGTAATTATGAGCCCACAGTCTTCTCTGTGATCTCTGCCAACCTCTAGGGGCTGGCCCCCCTCATTCCATTTTTAGCAGAAAGGTATGAACTACCAATGGCTGTCATAGCACCAGCTCTTATCACTACCCCAAATGCTAGCATCATCTGTGGATTCTCCAATATAACTAATCCTGGAAGACCAGAAGATGCTTAAGACATGTGCAAATTCTTCTGTAAAGACGAAAGAGCTGCTCTTCTGGATCAGGATAATAGCTGTGACAGAGATCCCAAGAAGCATCTTATGGAAGAATACAGTATGATCTTTGATGTGGTCTCAAAAAGTCAGATCCTAACTTAAAAAAAAAATTAAAAATCTGTTCCCTCCACAGCCAACTCTATTAACCATAAACATATAACCATTGTAAATTTGTATTTACAGAGCTTCCCTTAATTCTCGAGTAATGAGAAACAAAAGTACATTACCCCATATGAAGTAGGACTTCTTTATATTATGTTAAGTTTGCCTTTCAAAGAATATTTCTTTAGAAATTCAGAACTTGTGAACTCTTAGCCTTTACTTTTATAGGCTGAACAATACTGGCCTTCTCACCTGTTCTCATAAATACAGCCCCTGCCTCTCCCTGCCCCCTTCCATCTCTTTACCTCCCACCTTCATGCTTCAATTTTATTTATCTCCCCATAGCCTTCTTTTCCGGCAGCATCTTTTCTTTTCTTGTGGCACAAGCCTGTGTTCAAACACAGAACAAAGTTTGTCAGGGGGTGAATCCATCTTTCTCTCCCATAATGGTAACACAATGCTGTTCCATTTCCAACATGCCTAAATGATGACCAGAATTTGCTGGATCTTTTGCAACCAACGTCTTCGTTGACCCCTGTGCCCTTTTCTAGATTGCATCTGGTAATCCAGAAATGATTAATTCACCTGAATAGCTTATTCTCCCACATATTCAAGACCTTTATCTATTTTGAACAAGAAAATGGAAAAATGTTATGATTTTCATCATGTCACTCCTTGAGATGGCATCTAGGCCAGAAGAAACTGTGGCTGAAACCCTCACTAAAGCAAGCTGCCCTGTCATGGGGGGCACTCGGCAGTCCTGTGGGAAAGCCCATATACACACAGACCACATGGAGAGGAAGCAAAGAGCCTCACCTTGCCAGCCACGTGAGTGACCCACCATCAAAGCAGATCCTCCACCCTCTATCAAGCCTTCAGATGATTCCAGCCCCCAGTTTTGGGTCTTCTAGCTGAGACTTCAGACATCATGGAGCAGAGACAAACCACCCCTGCTGTGCCCTCACCCTCTCTGAATTCCTGGCCCACAGTAACTAGAAGATAATGATAGCTGTTATTTAAAGATACTGGCATTGTGAGGTAATTCGCTACACCAATTGGTAAATATCACAGCATATATGTATGCAAAGATAACTTTTCTTAGAAAAGCAAAAAAAAATTATAATATAAAATTCAAGGTAGTGGTTACCTCTGCATGGGAGGCAAAAAAGCAGGGTAGGATAAGATGATATGAATAATTAATAAGTAATCAGTGAATATCTACATCTTGGTTGGATGGTAATGTTCTTTAACAGGTAGATAGATGAATAACAGAGAGGATCTTGCATAGCCCAATGATGATAGTGTTTCATGAGCAAAAAATTATATTTAATCCATTTTAAGCAGATGTCCAATGATAAGGAAAGAAATAAAAGGGAAGGAGAGAGAAGGGGAAAAGGAAGAGATGAGGGAGGGAAGGTAGGAAGGAAAGAAACGTCGAGAGAAAGAAGGAAGGGAGAGAGGAAAGATGGAAGGAAGAAGTTATTAGGTTACTACTTGGTAAAATTTGAACTTATTTCCATCTGTCACCTAGCACATCTACTTCTGGGTAGAAGGAGCTTCTCCTTAGAGAAGCTCTAGCACTAGGAGACAGGTACAATATTCATATAAACATTTTAGGGGAGAAAAAAAAACTAGAAATATACAAATATCCAGCAACTATAAAATGAATAAGTACATGGTGGTTATTCAGGAAATAGAACATTACACAGTGATGAATACTAGTGACTAACATCATGGATGAATCTCCACTTGACACCATGGATAAATATCTAGAGATGTACAGTCCAACAGAACTTTCTGCAATGATATAAATGTTCTAGAGCATGATGCTGAGCAGAAGACAAGAAATGACTCTGTATCTATGAAGCTAAAGGCAGACAAAACTAAACAGTATACTGATTAGAAATGCAAATATGGTAGTAAAACTATACTGAAAAGTGAGAAAATATGCAAAATTTACACTGGTGGTTAGGGGAAGCAGGGTGGGGATTCAAGAGGAGCAGGGAGATTTGATAGTTTAGAAATATTCTAAAGTGGAGGGGGAGATCCATAGGTATTCATATTTTTATTCTTTGTTTTTTAAATGTTTTTATTTATTTTTGAGACAGAGAGAGACAGAGCATGAGTGGGGGGGGGGGGGTGCGGGGCAGGGCAGAGAGAGGGGGAGACACAGAATCCGAAGCAGTCTCCAGGCTCCGAGCTGTCAGCACAGAGCCTGACGCGGGGCTCGAACTCACGGAGTGTGAGATCATGACCTGAGCCAAAGTCAGACGCTTAACCGACTGAGCCACCCAGGCACCCCACATATTTTTATTCTTAAACTATACACAGACGTTGTACACACTTTCATATGTACTATAAATTAAAGAAATAAAAGATATGAGTACAAAGCAACAAAAGAGGGAATCACCATCCCATGAATGGACTTAAGCAGAATTTCCTTCTGGTACAGCGTTACTCTTTCTCTCTCCAATGTCTCGGAGTCAAATATGCAAGAAACCTCACCATCCCAGGTTTCATCTTGCCCTCCTCTGAAGATTAAAACAAACAAACAAACAAACAAACAAACAAACAAACCACATGCAGCACCAAACCATTCCTTCCCACCAACAGATCTCCAACTCAGCTTTGTGGACTGTCAGTTTATTTAATGCCACATGGCACAGTGGATGGGGAACTGGATCCTCAGAGACCAAGACTGGGGGCTGCTGAATCACTCCCAACTTCTACGACTTTGGGAAAATCATCTCACCTCTCTGCTCAGCCCCCTCAGAAGAGCCCCTGGGGTTAACCAGCACTGCTCCTTTTTAAAATGTTCTTATGTTGGACTTTTTGGTTTAGTTTCCTTTGAAGAAAAGATTACACCGCTTTAAAAAAAAAAAAAAGTTCAAAAGCCTCTAGACCAAATGATCACTAACAATTCTTGCTGGAACATTTTAGAAATCTGTGTTTTGTGACAGCCACATTGGGCCTGGCACACTGTTAGATAGGTAGATGAAAAGGGACTAAAACTAGATCACAAACCTGGCATCTTACAGAAAAAGCCTAAATGTGTATTGCCTAGAATGATGGATTATTCCAAAAGTTCTCTCAGATTTTTCTTCCTTGTTCCAGAACCCACCTCCTATCCTACCACCCTTACTCCTAGGTATCTGACAGCAAATCTGGATAACCAGTTTAATCACTATTGAAGAAAAATAATGCGAGAGGGACTGTAGATCAGGGGCATTTTCTGCAAGGGGCAGAATTGCATGGGAATTTTCACAGGAGTGCCTGGTGGCCCACAGCCCTCTCCTCTGACCCTGTCCATCCTCTAATGTCTACACTGCTCAGGGGCGGGTTGCACAGGCCCCTCAGCTATTCTGTCTTTAGGTCTTCTTCCTCCACCCATTCTTGGGTTTCTCTTATACTCTGCTAGGTCAATGATGTGTCAAGTGTTCCAGATCAGACATTATCATTTAAATCCCTATTTTCTGGGCATGATGAATTTCAGGTACCAGGTAGAGATGCCTGCATGGCACAATCTTCTGTCCATCTGTATACAAAGTCAACCCTGCCGGGGACCACTTGTCCCATAATACTCACCACTGCCTGACAGGACAGAATGGAAGATTTGTCCTCTGGCCAGGATCCCAACATTACTGTCTCAGTAAAAGATTAGCTATTGGGCGTCACCCTACTTTGGGCCACACTCTCTACTTTAACTCATTCTAATTTCCAAACAGTATGCGCCAGTTGTTGTTCTAAAAAATAACAGAAGAAAAAACAGTAATTTTTAGGATATATGAGCTTGTTATATAGACTAATTGATACAGTCCATAGTTCTTCGGACTGGTCAGATTAATGAGAAACTGAAGATTCAATATCACAATGATTTCTGCAAGATGCAATTCTGATATGAAATCACGACACACCCTCTGGAGAAACAAAGGCTATCATTCCTTTTTCCTCTCTTCCCTCCCTTCACTCAGGGGGAATGGAGCTGAACTCCCAGGAGAATCACACAGCCACGCTGTGTCAATTTCTAGACACTCACATTGAGTTTGCAATGAGAAGATTTTAAGTGTTGCCCGTAAAGATAAGTAATTTTCTCCCTGGGAGAAAAAAAAATCAGCACAGGAAGAAATCAACCATTTCTGCCTCAGCCATCCCAGAAATTAGCAGTTTCCTCAAATCACAAAAATAAGTTCTCTGTCTGCTCCTATTGCAAAAAAGCATCTTCATTTGTTTATAGGATCACTACTAAACATACTGGCTTCCTCCACCCATGGTCTGGAAAATCATTCTCCAGGATTTTTATAAACAAGTTGAGTGGAGGAGGCTCAAAGCAATGCTCTGTCTAAAGGAAATTATACCCAGCCCCCAAACTCCAGCAAGCATGAACTCAGTGCCCAAAGAATTCAAGCTAATCCACCCCATTCTCAGTGGCTGGACCTGGTGGTCCACGTGCATATCCTCCAATCCAAAGGAAATGGGCACCGTCTCATTAGGAAGCCAGACTATACAAACTGGGATCCCTCCCATTTATCATATTGCCATTTTGTTCTAAAAAAGGAAACAAGTAATATTTGATGGTTCTCATTTTTTCAGAAATTTAACCCATTTTCCTTTGACCAACATTCTATACCAGCAACCCATGGATGTCCATCCCAACCTCATCTCCCACTGCTCCCTTAGCATCTGCCAGAACCAAGCTGTTTTAATTTCTATCCCTTATGCCCCTCTCTCCCACCTTACACAGTTCCTACTTGGGATGCATCCCCTACCTCTGAAATTCTTTCCAACATTCAAATCCCAATGCCCGCCTCTTCCTTAAAACCTTCTTAAACATTCCAGCCAGAAATCTCTCTACTTCCTATGAATGTTAGATCTTCTGGCTTATACTCTTCTTAACTTGCCATTTTTACATACTAATTTGCTGGTTGAGATTTTCAGTTTATTTGGCTTGAACTTTAATATAACATCTACCTATCCTAGTTCCCCCACTAGACTGAAGGCTTCAATGTCAATGGCCAAGAGGGTTGCAAGGAAGATACCTTAAACTTTTGTGGATCACCTGTAGCATCTACCACTATCTTTATACAGAGTAGCTGACTCAATAAAAGTCTGTTGATAATGTTTGAGAAGTGAAGATTCCAGACAAAGAAACCCAAAGTATGTTTTCAAACGTAGGAACAGATTCCTCTTTAGTAAAACAAACAGCTAATCTATATATTCACATTATTCCTAAGACTCAGCCAAATCCCTAGAATTAGGTCTACATCAAGTTTGTAGACATTACCAGTATGCCAGTTAAACTCTCACATTTAGAGATAATGGGATAGAGACCCCAAAATCCCCCAGAGTGTCCCTAGGTTTGCCATTCCAACTATATCATGCTTGATCCTAAGGATCTTGGAAAATTCTTGAATTTGGGACTACCCAGAATCATTTTGTCTTTGTCAACCCAAAGTGGGTAATAGGACATCCCTCCCATCTCCCAGTGCCCTCAGAACCCAAAACCAGACCAGTCCTGACTTGCAGCTGTTCAAGGATATCCAGTTTCAGGCATTTACCCCATTGAATGGCTTCCATATTCATTGTTTCATAGGCCGAATGAATACATGAATAACCTGTATCTACTTAATAGGCAGATAATCAATGAGTGGTCCCTATGATTGTTACCTTATTTTGTCTTTGCTGTTTTAATAAGAAGTAGGGCTTATCTAAAGACTTTCTTTGGACTCTAAGTCCTCAGGACTCAAGTTCTCCAATATCCAGGAAAGATATAAGCACATTTACCATATAAATAAATATCAATATATCAATATATATTATCAGTAGAAAGTTACCATCTCCTTCCTTGGGAAGAACTGTCCATTGTTCCTCATTTTTCATGTCAAAATATTTTTCTTCTTAATAAATTACTAGTCTAGGAGATAGTAGCTGTCAACTAGTTTTTAATGGTATTACTTGACAAAATAAGAAGTCCGGCTATCCTGTTTCCTCAAAATTATTCAAAAATTGGATCCACCTATAAAATCAAAGCTTGGGAACCACTGGCTGGAGAATGTAGACCTAATTAGTACTAACATTATATCTCTGCCCTTTACTCTCATTTGGACCTTACTTTAAACCATTATTTATGGAGGCACCCATTGGGTACCTAGCATTATACCAGGGGTTGGGATTACAGACACAATATACAGATGTCATTATCAGTTTGCCTAAGGTCTAGGAAAGAGGCAAGCAGACAGTTATCCTATTTAAAAAGTCATTGTTTCCATGTTCCAACCATGGTGGGTTCCACAAAAAGGAGCATCTGGTCCTCCAGAACTCAACCTCTCATCCTTTTGAAGGGGTCTGCCTACAAGAAGGCATTTGTCCTTTTTTTTTTCTAGAAACCTAAAAATTAGAAGTGGCCTGGGCCTTTCTCAGTCTCCAAGATGCTCTCCTTTGATGCTCAGTCAATAAGTCCCAGGCTCACTTTGACCTTTAAGTTGTATCCTTCAGCTTCAGTTAACATTCAACAAACCAAAACATATCCTCCTTTGTGTTCCATGATTCCTCAGTATATGATAATTTTAATCGTACTCTGTTGCTCTTGAAATATTTCTCTTATTATAAGATATCACCTTTCCCAAAGGAGATTCCAATCAAGACCCAGAAGAAAACAATTAAGGTGTTATTCAAACAAGAAATAAATGGCAGATCATAATCATAAAATAGGGTAATCAAAAGCATCATAAAATTTAATGAGGACACAAGGGAAAAATGATAAAAGGGCTTCTTGTCTACAGAAAAGGTGAGAAGTTCCTCTACTCCAACTTTCAACTTCCACACCCCATACCCTGTGGCTACAGAGATTTTTTTGGTGACACATCACTTGGATACCTTATAGCAAGTGAGGAGGGATAGGCACAATGACATGTTGATAAGCTGGCTCTCTGAAGGAGAAAAAAAAATCTGATTTGCAGCAGTTACCAGTTTCCAATGGGGCAAATACTCCTGCTCTGGCCAATTTCAAACTGCTAACAGTTTAGTATAACCAGATAAGAAAATTCTTAAGTATTCAACTACTAGTTTTCATGAACACGTGTGAATAGCTCCTACACACCATCAGAGGAGTGGCATTTGAGAAGTGACTGCTCCGATCCTCATCAGTTGGTAAGAAAGAAGGCCTTTTGGTGGGGCTAGGTAACTCCCTGACTTGGGTGAGAGCAAGCAAGCACATCAGCAAGGGTACATTAAGTCACTCTTGTTACACACCTGAAGATGAGAACCAATGGCCTTAGGACAGAAGCCAAAGAAAAGTTGATAGTTCAAAGAGGAAATTCCCATGCTCAGCCAGGTGTTGTCCAGACATTGGAGGGCAGGGAGGGACTGAATACAGGCAAGCTGAGGGCACAAAGGGCCACAGAGGGAAGTTGGGGACAGAGAGGGAGAACCTGAGGGTAAGAGATGAGATGAAGATGACAGAGGTTCCCCCCAAAAGCAGCCAAGTACAAAATAGGCTCATTTCACAACTTCACCTTCAACTGATACGTGTTTGTTGAATTGAGTTTCCTGAAAACTTTCATTTGGCTTCCAAGGAAAACAACCACAAAGATATGGTTTTCTGTCCTGTGGTCTGTCCCCCCCAGGAACGAGATTGCAGGAATGTGAACTCAAGCTGATAGCTCCTTTCTACACATATGGAACAGCTTTGGGATGGGAAAAAGATTTTTAAAAGACTGAAAAAAAATCCCTGAAGAGCAACTTGGCTTTTGTTTAATAGGTCTGATTAACAATTTGAGGGAAATGAGAACTGTGGCAAAATGGAGTTTTTGAAATTCTGAATTGCTCCTTAGAACAGGGCTTTACCATTCAGTAGCCTGACTATGGGTCCCCTGGGCCTGCTAAGGCTCTTAATTTGATTACTTTTAATATAAAATTTTTAAATAAGACATTTTCATTTCAGTGGGATGAATGGATAGATGATAAATAGAGGTGACTATTAAACACTAGGTTTCCCTCCTCTCAGCTCCTACTGGCACCTTCCTCACTCTTGCTCGAGGGAATCAACATCCTCTTATCCGGAGCATTGAGAACTACTAAGATTCTAATTGGAGGCAGATTCAGGCCCATACTGTGGCCAAGTCTGGTGAAATTTTTGCCAGTATCTCTAAGAACCTGTTTGCAAGTCTTCTCACTAAAGGTGATGATTCATGCATTCAAAGTTCAGAGACACAAAGACACACAGACAGAGACAGAGACACACAGAGAGAGAGACAGAGATGAGATATCTATTTATGTAAAGATATTTATATTAAGGAATTAGTTCACACAATTTTGGGGACAGCAAGTCTGAAATTTCTAAGGCAGGCCAGCAAGTCAGAAACTCAATAGGAATTAACTCTGCAATCCTGAGGCAGAATTTCTTCTTCCCTGGAAACCCCAGATTCTGCTCTTAAGGCATTCAACTAATTAGATGTGGCCCACGCACATCATCAAGAGTAATCTCCTTTAAAGTAAACTGACTGTGGATGTTAATCCCTTCCCCACAATATCTCCACAGCAACATCTAGACCAGTGTTTGGCCAGACAACTGGTCACCATAGCTAACCTGACACATAAAATTAACCATCACAGGTAGGATCCTAGCTCACCCTCTTTGGCCCCAGGCTGGAATTTTTTCTCCACTGCTGTTCTAGTACTCTTGGGTCCCATTACCACTATCTGGTTGCACAGATAGTGCCACGGTGGTTGTGTTAATGTGGCCCACATCAGGTCTATTCTCTGTGACTCCTAAATGCCTTCTACTACCCTCTGGTCCTCTTCTCTCTGATATGTTCTCTTGGGAAAGATGACTCTACCCTCCTTTGAGGCTCAGTCTCTTGAATTTTTTGTTCTAATATCTGGGTTCACAGGGGGCAAATACCACTACCCAGAGTCCCTCATCAGCCCCCTATAAGGACCCATGAGCATACTCCACTTCCTCCTTCAAAGGATAGTGTCTGTTATAGGTCGCTGTGGGCCCATGTCTGTGTCAACCTTGCTCTAAGACCCACATGGGTCTGCGATTCTTTGGAATCTTGCCAGTCACTAGGGCAGAGGGAAAATGGAAAACCATGCCCCGACTCTTAAAGCTGCCATCTGAAAATGACACTCATCCCTTCCATTCACGTTTCATTGGCCAAACCATGTCACATGGCCATATGAACCACAAGGGAGCAGAGGAAGTACCACCCCACCATGTACCTAGAAGGAGATCAGCTGGTGAATGTCTGGTGACCAGCACTGACCATTACCCCAAGTTCTCTCAGCTTACCTGCAAAGCTGACGGACACACCTCAAGTGGGCTGTCAAATCTTTTTGGGTTCAGATCGTCAGCCCCTCCTCCTCACTTCCCCAGGTGCTTGTGAGTCTCCATCCAGTGCACTCACAACCTTCCTCCTCCATCCTCTTCTGTGTCTCAGCATTTCCTAACTGCCCAGACACAGAAACAACCTTCCTTCCAAAGTCGGTGCTAGAAATGTATCATGGAAACACACGTTGCACAACATTAATAGGCAGAGTCTATTAAAGAAAGGATTATTTCTCCAAGATTTCCTGATCCAACATCTTGACTCACTCATTGCAAACCACGCAAGACCAGTGGCTGCCTAGTACTTAAACTGTCGATGTGATTCTAACAAAATACAGTTAAAGATGAGAAAGAATTCTTAAGTTAAATATAATGTGTAAATAAAAGAATGTTCTGTAACACAGAATAATCTCAATTTTGTGAAACAAAATATTCACATATGCAGCTTTTAATGGGTCAAAAAAAAGACTTCAAAATGATAGAGCGTTTTTTTCCGGAAAGTGGAAGGAGAATTGATTGATATGTTCTTAGGTTTTTAAGAGAAGAATGTATGCATATTCTTTTAACTAGCAAAGCTATTTTTTCAAGGTTTTAAAGTCCACATGGATGAGAGTTTTTCATCCTCTCATTGCCTTTTAATCAGTCTTCTAGGCAAGAATCTTCCCTTACATCTCATTAAACTCTTTTTTATAGTAGTATAAATCTGTTGCATCCTGTCTGGCTTACAAAAAAAAGAGGGGATGGGGTTAAGAGAGGCATGGTGTCTCCTTAGATTACTGTAACAATGGCAGAAAAGTAACCAGGAAAACTACTTCAACTCCTCCTGTGGCCGCAGAGAATCCACCTACAGGAAGTCTTGGGCTCCCCTCCTCCCTGCTGGACTAATGCACCTGAACATAGAGGGAATCTAGAAGCAGGGTGGGGCCAAGGATGGGCAGATGCAGCAGATTCTCTCCCCCCCCCCCACCCCCCCGGCCCCATCCCGCCCAAAGAGAAGGCACTCCTCCTGCAAGATTGGACACCATTCCAGGTCAAGTCACGCCAAGTTAAGCCAGGGCTTCTCCGGGCATTGCTTTGGACTTATCCCCTCATCTGCAAGTCCTGGGGCTGGGCAGAGTGTGTGTGGCTAGTGAAACTGTGCGGGTGGGGGGGACTTGTGTTGGTTTTAAAACATGGATGCACCACATATGCTTGAAAGGTGGTGTAAGGTCCCCATCAGAGGTTGACCAGAGTCAGGAGGCACCAGGGACAACGGCACATTCAAGCAGTTATTATAAGCTCTGGAATATTTTTTGTTTTCTAAATTTATCCAGGATCATAAGCCCTCTAGTCTTATCTACTTCCTATGGCCACAAAGAGGGGGCACAGGGAAAGACAGCTGGGGGAAAATAAGAGCACACACTGGCTTACAATGAATGGTAATAAAAGCAAACATATTGAGGGCTTACTATGTGCTGACCTCTTTCTACGTAGTATCTCAATCTTCCAGTAACCTCACATAGCAGGGATTAGGACAGCACACATTTTACGGATAAGGAAACCAAAGTTCTACAAGCTCAAGTGCAATAGTGGAGCGCACTGGTTCAGACCACGGACTCAGGAGCCAGACTGTAAGGATGTGAATCCTGGTTCTGTCATTTACTAGTGTCTGACCTTGGCATGTTACAGAACCTCCCTGCGCCTCAGTTTGCCTTACTGGCAAAATGAGGACAGTATGCGTACCTTCCTCACCAGGTGATGGTAAGGACTAAAAGTTACTCTATGCAGGAGGCATAGAGAACTCCCTTCAGATGTAACTTGAATCGATCTTCTGTACAACATATCATAATGAAACTGGCAAAATACAAAGATAAAGAGAGAATTCTGAAAGCAGCTAGGGATAAACGAGCCCTAACCTACAAGGGTAGACATATAAGGGTAGTAGCAGACCTATTATCTACTGAAACTTGGCAGGCCAGAAAGGAGTGGCAGGAAATTTTCAATGTGATGAACGGGAAACATATGCAGCCAAGAATCCTTTATTTATGCACAAAGCTTAGAAACAGTAGATGGCCCTTGACATACACTGTAAAGCGCTAGGTCTTGTTAAGTCATTTGCCCAAGGCCACAAGGTCAGGAAGGGGCAGTGCCAAGAACTGAAGGTCAACAGTGTCACACCAAAGCCCCCACACCTAAAATCTACCCGACCCTGACAACACGACCTATCTAGCTGGCCCTTGTAACACACCCAAAGGCATTCTATTTGAATCTAAAGACATCCTCTGGGCAGTCATTTAAGCAAACATTATAACGCAACAACAACCTTGCCTCCATACAGCATTCTAAAACAGATAGATGCTGAAGTTTTTTGTTTTTTTTTTTTTTTTAACGTTTATTTATTTTTGAGACAGAGAGAGACAGAGCATGAACAGGGGAGGGGCAGAGAGAGAGAGGGAGACACAGAATCAGAAGCAGGCTCCAGGCTCTGAGCCATCAGCCCAGAGCCTGACGCGGGGCTCGAACTCACGAACCGTGAGATCGTGACCAGAGCTGAAGTCGGATGCTTAACCGACTGAGCCACCCAGGTGCCCCATAGATGCTGAAGTTTTAAGTCACCAGTGTGTCGCCAACATACAGCAAGAGCTGGGGACTGTCCTCGGAGGGAAGGAAAGCAGCACAGAGACTCTCTGCTCACTCCCCCTTGGGCCAAACACCTCACAAGGGAGGCGATGCCCCATCCTGGGTCTCTCTCCACTGGGCTTGACTGGAGTGTCCAGCTATGGGCACACTTCGGTGGGTGCAGCCTGGCCACCCCCCAGCCCTGTCTGCCGCCCTTCAGGCTGCCCCAAGCAACTACAAGCATGTTAAATCTGCAGCACCCCTGGGTTTTTAGGTCTCGCCTTGGATTTTGATGTAGGTCCAAAGTGGAAGCTTAGTTTAAGGGAGAAAAAGGAAACCCTTCCAGCTGACACTAAAGTTGAATAAAGGAAGTGGAGGGATGATGAGCACTAGTCCAGACAAGAGGAACTTCCTTCCCTTTGCTTCGTGTGGGCTAAACCCACAGGCCTAATTACCACCATTTACATTCCCTGCACCATAACAACCTCAGTGGTGCCTCAAGTGGCAGATGGAACAAAAGCAGGTCCCCTGTGAGATGCAATAAACCCCCAGGGAATAGCAGAATGTGAGAATAAATCCCTACTCCAGCAGCTGCCAGCTGTATGCCCAGGGGCAAACCGTTTTGGTTTCTTCACCTGTGAAATGGGGATGATCATCTCCATTCATCACATTTGCTGAGAAGAGTAACTGAAGGAAGGGTCTACATGAAAGGGCTCTCCGAATTTTCTGCAGTAGTCCCTACAAAAGTAAGGTCATATTAATCATGGGTTGGTTTTTTTTTTTTTACTCTCTATATTTTATGATGCTTTGACATCTTGAGGACCTTGCTGGCTGGGAGAGACTGCCCCTAGGGACAGAAACAACTTGCCTGTGATGGTTTTCATCTGCACACCAACAAATCCAGAGCCAGTGTCCTGAACCACCTCCACTATCTAACTCACACACACCAAGCCAAGGTTTCCTCTGCCCTAAATCACCCCATGGCCAGGTACTAGACATCTGGAGACCAACCCCTAAAGCCCAGAGCTTGCCAAAATTATTCAAACTAGCAAATCCTAAGGCATTTACCCTTCCCTGTAAATTTCCCAAGGTAAATCTGACCAGCAAAGGATGCTTATGTTATATAGGCTGAGTCCTTAATACTCTCAAGATCAAAGATACTTCTGGGGACCAGCAGCTATTTCCCCAAAGAGGTGGCACAAACTGGAAAGCCAGCAGAGCTATAAATGTGTGAAGCCTCATGTCAGAGACTCTCATAAAGGTATAGAAGCTCTGCTCTTTGCTTTCAAAAGACATGGAAACTGCGCAAATGACAACTTGCCAAGTACATGTGTTTATTATATACATTATATACAGTAGTACACGAAAAATACCACATGAATGTTACATGCTACCAAAATTCAGAGTAGGAAGAAAGCACCAATAATACAAATAAAAGTAAACAGGGAGTCTAACATAACAGCTTAAAGAAAATGAGACTGTTCTAGGTCCAACTCCAATTCTGAGGTTGATTTCCATGGTGCTCTTACACACTAGGGAAAACCCTCCACTTGGCAATTCTTGGCATTCAGTCCCTTTATCTCTCTGACTGCTATTGCTTCCTTCTTGAAAGCACTCTCTGGCCTGAGCCCAGCCCCTCAATTGTGGCTGATCCCTCAGTGGGCCATGATCCACCCGTACTTCAGTGAGGCTTTGAGCATGTGTTCATTCCGTCATCCATCCACTTCAATGCATCACCTAAAAACTGCCTGAAAATCCAGCTGATGCACTCTTTTTTAAATGTTTATTTATTTTGAGAGGGAGAAAGAAAGAGAGAGCAGGAAAGGGGCAGAGAGAGAGAAGAGAGAGAATCCCAATCAGGCTCTGCCCAATATGGGGTTAGAACCCAATGGAGGGCTCAAACTCACAAACCACAAGATCATGACCTGAGCCAAAACCAAGAGTCAGATGCTTAACCGACTGAGCCACCCAGGTGTCCCCAGCTGATGCATTCTTGAGGAAACGTGTTTCTGAGAACACCGTACCAAGGCTAGAGGCTGGGCCATGTGATCATGCCTTGTCATTGGTCATCAGTACATGTTCACAGAGGCCACCGAGGAAACCGGTCCAGAAGTCAGCCCTGCCAACCAGAACTGGGCCAAGCAAGCAGTGCTCTGGGCTAGTTTTCACTCGGGACTGCAGATGGAATTTTTGATGAATGCACAGTATGTGACTGGCTTTTCCTCAAAAACTGTAAAGTTATCTAAAGAATTCCCCATTTCCCATTAGATGCTAAAAATATGTTTCCAATTTTGTTTATTTACTTACATGTGTTCGGTGCTTATTTATTTGTCCTTTACAAGGCTCATGACAGGAAAGTCTGCTTTGACAGGAACCTCCCAGCAGCCAGATCTTTCTTCATCTGTCACTCCTAGGTTTGCATGCGATGGAATCGGTTGGGCTTCAGAATCAGATCCACTGAGGTTTGACTGCTGGTTCTGCCTCTCCCCGGAGGTTGGACCATTGAGGAAGTCACCTAAACCCCTCTGAGCTTCCTTTCCTTCCAGAAAAACTGTAATAGTCATTCCTATCTCACAGGATTGTTATAAAAATTCAACGAAATAACACAGGGAAAATCCTTAGCACAGTGCCAAGTAGGCTGCAGATGCTCAAAAATACATGAATTCCAGCCTAGCACTAACTAACAAATGTTTTAAGTGCCCACTCCATAGTCCTTGACCTCAAAGAAATGGTCAACTGATGTTAAAAGATAAGGTAATTATTATGATAAAGATATATTAGTCAGGATAGATCAGGTTATGCTGCAGCAACAAACAACCCCAACATCTCAGCGGCTTAAAACAATAAAGGTTTATTTCTTGCTCATATTCTGTGTCCATCATGAGCAAATGGGGGGCTCTGCTTCACCCTCACTCAGACACACAGGCTAAGAGACTCCACGCTGGCTGGCAGTCTTGGTAGATGGAGGAGGAGATAGAGAATCACACTCCAGCTCTTCAATACACGTCAACACAACTCCATTCATATATTGGCCAGAGAGAGTCACCCAGCCATATGTAATTTCAGAGAAACAGGGAAATTTAATGTTCCTGAATGCCCAGAAGTAGAGTGGAACCCAAGATTGATGAAAGTACTCATGTCTCCCACAGAAGATATACAATGTGTGATGAGGTCATAAAGAAAGGAAAGCCTGAGGTTTTATTGAGTGTCCAGAAGAGCCTGTCAGGGAGGTAATTCTTGTGATGAAACTCTAACAATTAAATTTAACTTTCCAACTAGGCAAAGGAACAGGAGGTATGCCACACAGAGAGCAAAGAGTTGGAGACTTGAAAGAGCACGATGCTCTCTGGGACAAGTTATTCAGTATTAACAGGAGAAAAGCATGATTTGGAAAGAAGTGAGACCTGAGGTTAGACCTGTGCTAGATCATGCCATGATAAGAAACTCATATTTGATCATCTTGGTGATGAGGGGTAGGGTATGGCATTGAAAATCCTGAGCAAGAGAGTGACAAAATCAGATGTGCTCACCTATTCAATCAACAAATAACCAATGAGTGCCTATCAAGAGCAAGGCACTGTTCAAAGAGTTGAGGATATAATGGTGAACGAAGACAAAATTTCTTGCCCTCATAGAATTCAAACACCAATGTTGGAAAAGGCAGTGTGGCAGCATTATGGGGAATGGATTAGAAGGAACTGGTTGACGTGAGAAGCAGAGAAACCAAAGACAAGGTTACTGCAATATTATAGGCCAGTTATAATAGGGACCTCAACTATACATAGCAGCAAGAGTGCTAAGTTGAAGACAGATAAGAGACATTGAAAGAATCAACAGAACTTGGGAACAATGCAACATAAGAGTAAAGAAGTGGGAGAAATTAAGAATGATTCTGTTTTCCTGCATGGACAACTAGATAAATGTCTATGCCATTCACCAAGACTGAGAACTCAGAAGAACAAACAGGTTAGAAAGAAGTGATGGGTTTTGCCACAAATGTACAGACTTTTGGGCAGAATTTTTCCCCACAGGAAATTGTGTATCTGGAACTCAAGAAATGGCTATACACTGAAAACATATATATAGCATTGGGGAATAAACAGAAGGGAACAGAAAAATGGGGGCAAATGTAGACTAATGGCAAGCATAGATGTTCTCTCACTCCCAAGACCACTCTAGCATGATATTAAGATATTTAAGAAGATATGTGGGGCACCTGGGTGGCTCAGTGAGTTGAGCATCCAACTTTAGCTCAGGTCATGATCTCACAGTTTCTAGGTTTGAGTACCATGCTGGGCTCTCTGCTGTCAGCACGGAGCCCACTTCAGATCCTCTGTCCCCCTCTCTCTATGCCCCTCCCATATTTTCACTCTCTCTCTCTCAAAAATAAATAAACATTAAAAATATATATAAACATACAACTGCACAGGGAACAAGAAAGTGGATAGCACTGAACAACAGTAAGTGGTTGGAAGAAGGCAAACCGATTTCACAAAAGAGAAGGCTCAACCAAAAGTGCTTGCAAAGGGGCTCACTTGCCTTCCAAAAACACTTTAGAAAATGCTGTTGGAAATAAAAAGTGATAACTAAAATAACTAGAAGTAAAGGAAGACAATGATGTTGAAGAAATCTAGAAAGTGTATAAAAAGAGAAATGAAAAATAAGAAAGAAAAGATTGAAGACTTAGATAATCAATCCTGGTGATCCACCTGCTGACTTACAGGAACTTTAGAAAGAGAATGGAATGCGAGGATACAGGAAATTATCATGAAATAATACCCAGAAGATGTCCCAGAATTGAAGAACAAATCCCCAGATTGAAAGGGTCCTCTAAGTACATACACAATGACCAAATACAGAGCTCCATCAAAACATAGAAAGTAATGAGTAAGTTTACCAATGTTGGAGTGATATAATATTCTAAAATCTATCATGGTGATGGTTACATAGCTCTGCATATATTAAAACTCATCTAATTTTGTAGCTTAAATATGTCAATTGTATGACGTGTGAATTACATCTTAATAAACTGTTACTTCAAAAACTGGGGATCCAATTCTCTGACTAGTGGCAGAAGAGGAAATCAAAGACATGTAGCATGAGGAAGATTTGACAGATAACTGACAGACCACTGGCTAGAAGATGGCACATGAGAATGAATGTAAGCAGTCTTTAGGAGCAAAGAATGAACCCTGTCAGCCAGCAAAGAGGTGGGGACGTGAGTCCAACCACCTTAGTTTGACACAGCTGACAGTGACTATGTCGGTGAGTGAGCTTTAAAAAAGATTCTCAGAACTTCCATAAGAGCCTCACCTGGCCAAGACCTTGATTTTGGACTTGATTCACTGTCTTCAGAAAATCCATTTGAGCTTGCTTTGACTAGGAATTTATAGAACTGGGATTTAACAGTTGTAGGATTTATACAAGGGATTTAACAACCAAAAAAGTTCCATAAGCTGGTAAAATTTGGTAATTTGTTATGCAGCCAAAGAATAACTACTTGAAAAAAATAAATCTTGTGATTAAAAAAAAAAATAGAAAGTAAAATTTCAAAACACCTAGGTTATAAACATAAAACCAAAATCTCCCAGTGATACAACCATAGCTCACACACAAAGGAATAGGAGTCATAATGATAACAGAAGGTAGATCACAGATCTAAATGTAAAAGTAAAACAATACAGAATCCAGAAGAATCACAAGGAAAGTATCTTTGTGTCATTGAGGTGGGCAAAGATTTCTTAAACAGGACAAAAAACATGCCAACTACTTAAAAAAATGAATAAACTGTACCTTTGTAAAAATAAATACACCACTAACAAACTAAACAAGCAAGTCATAGCCTGTAAGAAGACAGTCTGAATACATATATCTGACAAATGACTTGTATCCAGAATATATAAAGAATTCCTTCAAATGAATAAAGACAAGCAAGCTAATTTTTTTAATGGACAAAAGAATTGAATACACATTAAAAAAAAAGGGGGGTTTCTAGTTGGCCGGTAAATAAAAAATATTTAATGTATAGTTATTCATTAGGAAAATGCGAATGACAGCTTCAATGAGATATCACTACTTACCCAAAAGAATGACTGAAGTTTTAGGGGTGTCTGGGTGGCTCAGTCGGTTAAGCGACCGACTTCGGCTCAGGTCATGATCTCACAGTTTGTGAGTTTGAGCCCCATGTCAGGCTCTGTGCTGACAGCTCAAGCCTGGAGCCTGCTTCGGATTTTGTGTCTCCCTCTCTCTGCCCCTCCCCCGCTCACACTCTGTCTCTCTCTCTCTGTCTCAAAAATAAATAAACATTAAAAAAAAAAAAGGCTGACCATTCCATATGTTAGGGAAGATATAGAGCAAATGGGAGTCTCATAATTGGGAAAAATGGTTCATCTACTTTGGAAAATCATCAAACTTTCTGATAATATCTATAACCCCAGTGTCCAGAAATTCTATTTCTAGGTATTTACTCAAGAGAAGTAAAAGTGTATGTCCTCAAAAAGACATGCACAGAATGTTCTTAACAATTTTATTCATAGTAATCAAAATCTGAAAACCACCCAAAAGTCCAAGAACAGGAGAATGGATAGAAGTTGTGGAATACAACATACTATAAATATAAGCAAACAACTAATATCCACAACCACATGGATGAATTGCAGCTTTTTTATTGAGCAGAAGCAGCCAGGCACAAAAGAGTACTATATGATTCCATATATGAAGTTCAAGAACTAATAAAGCAAATTCGTGTCATAGAGGTCAGATAAGTAGTTCTCTCTAGGGTGGGGGTGAGATAGTACTCACAGGGAACAGGTACCAAGGCACCTTCTTGGGTGGTGATCTGGATAGCATTGCACAGGTAGACAGATCTGTAAAAATCTATCAAGCTATATATTTAATATTTATTTTTTATATTTTAAAAAGACATTATATTTTATAAGATGATGCCTGCTTTTTAAAAAATAAAAGGAAATAAGAAAAAGAAAAAAAGAAAGAATGGCATCAGGGCTTATCAACTGCAACACAGGAATCTAAAAGACCATGAAGGGGGGCGCCTGGGTGGCTCGGTCGGTTAAGTGTCCGACTTCGGCTCAGGTCATGATCTCGCAGTCTGTGAGTTCGAGCCCCGCATCGGGCTCTGTGCTGACAGCTCAGAGCCTGGAGCCTGTTTCGGATTCTCTGTCTCCCTCTCTCTCTGCCCCTCCCCTGTTCACGCTCTGTCTCTCTCTGTCTCAAAAATAAATAAACGTTAAAAAAAATAAATAAATAAATAAATAAAAAATAAAAAAATAAAATAATAAAATAAAATAAAGACCATGAAGGAATGTCTTCAAAATTCTGAGAGAAAATAGCTTCAAATCTAGAATTCCAGACCCATTCAAACTTTCAATCAAGTGTGAGGTTAAATTAGAAACATTTTCAGATGAGGATGAGCAAGCACTCAAAAAGAAAAATTTAACTCCCATGCATTTTTTCTTTAGAAGCTTCAGAAGGTTTCTCCGCCAAACACGGGAGAACCCAGTGGGTCCAAAGAAAAAGGAATGCGACCGGAGTAGGAGGAGGGAGGGCCATAGTGGAAGGTATTCAGGAAAAAGAAAAGGAGAATTGAAATGTAACCAGATATAAGTGAGCATTTAGAAAAAAAAAAAAAAAAGGTTTGTGACAGATATATAATATGGCTTTCAGGAACAAAAGAAATTGCTACATTCAAAAATCTGCAAGTGCGAATTAGGAGCAGCAACTGACACTAGGAGAAATAAAAATGATACGAGAGAGCAAATATCAACAGTCCTCTACTTGGGTATAAAATGAACATTAATACAGGAATCTTGTATGCTGATCATCAGCTTAACAAAAAATATAATTATCTTTGGGTCATGAGGGAAGCAAGTGCAAGGATGTGAGGAATAAGCTTAGGAATTCCCTGAGCTTGCACTGATGGGTTAACAAGGCATAAAGAAACAGAAATCTCAGGATGTATGCATCCAAGATTAGGTAAACATGATTAGATATAACAGATTAGGTAAATAGGGCAAAGGCCCCCAGTATAGGACAAAGGTATAGAAACAGGAAATCTCAGGATATACACATCCAAAATTAGGTTAACAAGATTAGGTATTCAGGGGAGGAAGCACCCCCCAATTTAGTACAATAGCAGAAAGCTGCTTTCACAGGAAGGAAGGACCAAAATGGGTGAAAAGGTAAAGAGGGGTATAGACTGCAGGCAGGGCAAAGTTGCCCAGAGGGGAGCTAATTAGCAAAAGAAAGGTGCCTTGTTGACCCTGAGGTAGCAGGCTCTGTCTTTCTTGCCCCCTAGGCAAGTTTAGGTAAACTGAGGTGGCCCTCATGCCTGTTGTAAACAACCATTGATACCAGGATTTTGTTTTGTATTGACCCAAACCCCCAACACCGAGTATCTTCAAAACTCCCTTTCCCCCACACCCATGAGTTGATGTTCATGGTTTCATTGTCTCTTTGTGCATCATGCTTGTAAGCCTCCTGATCCTAATAAAAACAGAGCAAGGACCCTTGATCAGGGCTTTTGTCTCCTCCTGGACATTAGCCTCTCTTACACTTCAATCCTGCATCCCCTCTCTTGCTGGACAAGAGAAAACTCCAGACCCAGAGTCTATGACACAAGGAGATGCAAGAGAGTTAAGTCTTCGTCGACACTGTAAGAAATGTATTAATTTCAAGCATTGTCTGAAATTGACAAATGAGAGCTAGTGGTATCAAATATTATTGAACTAAGGGGACAACTATGAAAAGAAACTGCCAAAAGAATTAACAAGTATTGTCTCCACAGAGTGGAAATGGACACAGGATAAAGCTGTGTAGGAGGCTGATTTGTGCATTTTAAGCCTTTCAAAACTATTCTTAAATAGAGTTTTTAAGAAACAGGAGAAAATAGAGACATGTATAAGATTATGCAGGGAGAGGAAGATGAATGAGAAGTGAAGGATCCTGGGAATTCTACGGAATATCAACGTTTAAAGGGCAAAGGAGGAGGACTACAAACCAAGACTGAGGAGGCAACATCAAAGAGGCAGAAAGACAACCCCAAAAGGGCTCCAGGGAAACCAGAGGAGGCTGAGTTCTCACCTGCTGTGGGGTCAAGGTAGGGCGAGACTTTTACTGAGCAACTACACATGCTTGTATCCACTTATCATTCTCCCCTACACAGGCAGGCCAAGACCTAGTGAAGGTTCTGGAATTGTTAAGCACCCAGCTACAGATTTTGCTGTTGTGCCGTCACTGCAGGTGAATATGTATCTGGTCTTGGGAAAGCAGCCTGAGCCAACAAAGTCTCTCAGAAATAGCTCAACCCTTCCATGACCACCTGCCTCCCCAACTACCCATCCTCCCCTGCCCCAAAGGCTGTGAACTTGGGCCTCTGTTTCAAGGGTAGGATTCTGGGACTTTCCTTCCCCAGTTCTCTGTGGCTTCTATTCAGATATTCTAGTTTTAAAAAAATTTTTTTGTTAATGTTTATTTATCCTTGAGAGAGAGAGAGACAGAGTGAGTAAACATAAGGGGGGGGCAGGGGAATAGAGAGAGGGAGACAGAGAATCTGAAGCAGGCCCCAGGCTCTGAGCTGTCAGCACAGAGCCCAGTGCAGGGCTTGAACCCACAAACCACAAGATCGTGACCTAAGCCAAAGTCAGATGCCCAACCTACTGAACCACATAGGTACCCCCTAATTTTTTTTAATGTTTATTTACTTGAGAGAGAATTGCACACGTGGGGTGGGGGGCAGAGAGAGAGAGAGAGGGAAACAGAGAATCCCAAGAAGGCTCCATGCTGTCAGAGCAGAGTCAGACACAGGGCTTGATCTCACGAACCATGAGATCATGACCTGAACCAAAATCAAGAGTCAGACACTTAACCGACTGAGCTACCCAGGTGCCCCCAGATAACCAATTCTTACTTACATTGAGACTCTGTCCTTTGCTTCTTGGACTGGATCTAACATTCACCAGGTGCCTGTCTATGTGTCCCCACCTGCTCCTGGGGTCCATAAGGTGTGCTGCTCCCACCTGTGGGTGCACATGACAGGAACAGTTCCTGAAGCAGAGGCAGCTTCACCTTTCCTGAGATAACACCAGCCCAACACTCACAAGGCTTGTCAATGAGCATTCTCCAGTTAACTGCTTTACAGCTAGATAATATTCCAGTGCTTACTTATAGATACATTAATTGTATAATTGGAAATAAAAAGCACTAATTCTTTAGAGTAGGAGGGAAGGTGGTGAGAGAGACCATGCCAGTGCTTCCAGGCTGATAACTGAATGAACCAGAAAGTTCTGGAGGTACATAAAGAAAGGACACTCAAGGAAAACACCATCACATAGCATTTATGAAATGAAGGACATCCCAAAGACACATGTGGAGGATCCAACCCCACAGAGGATCTGAACAGACATGTATTTATCCCAGAAAAGCAAGTGGAATGGACAGAATCACTGGTGATCAGGAGAATCGTGTTAAATGTAGGCAAGTTTGGATATTACTATAATAATGATATATATATATATATATTGTTTCCTATGTGTTGGGCTATAAACACTATCTATATTAGCTTACTTAATCCCTACAAAAACTCTGTGAGGTCAGGATTATTGTTATTCCCATTTCATAGATGAGAAACTGAGGTAAAGGGAAGATATATAACTTCCCCTCGGTCTCATAGGTGACAGCACTAAGGTTTGAACCCAGGCATTAACTGTCCACCAGAAATGCTCTGATGAGCTTAAACTGCAGATCACATGATCTGGATGTATTTCCAGGCTGGAAGCAGTCCAGCCTCGGTGAAAAAGTAGTTATAGAGCCTATAATGGAAGAAATGGGAGCCTATTAAAGAAATGAACCGATACACAGGTTCCCAGCTCCTAGGGAGGGTGAAATCCTGATAGGAAACTCTGTAGCCAGGCATACAAGTATAGACCCAGCTATGGAGTAAGACTTATGAAGGTCTAACTCTTACCACAGCTGTGAGCACAGAATGAGTCCAGCAAACTTTTCCAGATCTCAGAAGAGTCTGGGGTTTTCAATACCACCATCCTGAAAGCTTCCTTAACTATAGTCTTGAAAAGCCCAGCGGTAAAACAGTCAGGGAGAAGATTTGTAAAAATATATACCAACAAATTGAGCCTGTCATTTAGGGGACTGTGCATCCATTTTTAAGAAAAATTCTTAACATAAGTACCCAAATCTGAACGTGCAAGTCTGTAGCTAAATTTTACTCCAAGGGCAAAGAGTTTTCCCGGTGAAGCCAAAAGCATCTTTAGATAATTCAGGGAAATAATTCACATAAAAAGAACAGCAAGCTTTGTTGAAAAGGACTCCTGGTGTTTGTTCAGCATCAGCATGAGAGACCTCATTTCAAATTGTTCTCAAATCCTGATTATTTGAAAATCAATCCAAATGTCTCCCCACCAGCCCCATATTCTTCTAATAAGTTTCGTTGAGCAATAAATTCACAAATATACATTCGGAAACTTCAGATGACACTAGTCAAATTCACTATACAGTGAACACTCCAAATAAATCAACATTCCTCTTCCACGCTTTTTCATAGGGAAGGCCAGAAAGATCTCCCCAACACCCCCGACCCCACCCTGGGTATGACTTTCAGGAAGGGGACTTGGCACATAAAAGAAGTGAAAGCTTGCAGAGCTGAGACTTCTGCATTTAAAAGGCTGAGGCTCCAGCCATGCTCTGAGTGTTATTAGTTCAAGACCTATAGTTATGTCCAGGCTTCACAATGGACTCCTAAAAGCACCAGCTACCAGCTTTCTTGCCAAAGGCCCAAAGCAGTAAGTTCAAGGTGCTTCCTGGCCCTGACTCAGCCTGTATGGAAGGACCCTGTGTTGACAGTGGTGCTGGAGTGGCTCTGAGCCTTCTCTAAGAGCACTCTGGAAAGCATTATCCTACCCAAAGGGGATGTAAGTCTCTTTGAAAGCTTTTCGCCAAGCCTGGTCAGAGATGAAGACAAAAACCATAACACATGGGGAGGACCAATATCCCTCAAACTGCTGCCTGATATTATTCGGGAATTCTGCTTTTGAAAATACTTTGTTTATAAAAGAAAAATGCAGGGCGCCTGCGTGGCTCAGTTGGTTAAGTGTCCAACTTCAGCCCAGGTCATGGTCTCATGGTCCATGAGTTTGAGCCCCGCGTCAGGCTCTGTGCTGTCAGTTCAGAGCCTGGAGCTTGCTTCGGATTCTGTGTTTCCCTCTCTCTCCGCCCCTCCCCCACTCACACTCGGTCTCTGTCTCTCAAAAAATGAATAAACATTAAAAAAAATTAAAAAGAAAAAAGAAAAATGCATTCCCATCACTAACTGTCCCTTGGAACAAGTCATCTGCCCTTGTACAAGCTTGAGGACATCCTCTGTAAAATGAAGAGTTGAACTACATGACTGCTGAGGTCCCATTCCATCTAGTAACAACAGCTGTCAAAAGTAGTCCAATATTGACAATTTCCTATGCTTGGATATGCCGATTACACACACATATCCTCACCGTGCCTACACCCTCACAGTTACTCATTCATTCAATAGATAAGTATTGCCGGCTAGATGCCAAACACTCTTCTAGGCACTGAGGATACAGCAGCAAACAACACAGCCAAAGCCCTGCTTGCCTGGAGATAACTTTCTAGAGCTGGCCAGAAGCAAAATAATCAACAAATACATGTCAGGTAGTAATAACTGCTATGGAAAAAATGGAGACTGTCAGTGTTGGGTAGGATGTTCTATCTGATATGTGATCGGGAAAGGACCCTTTGAATAGGATATTTGGGCAGAGCTCTGAAAGATATAAGGTAAGGGAATGAACCACTGGATATTCGTGGCAAGGAGGTTCCAGGTAGAAGCAACACCATGGGCAAAGGCCCTGAGGGGGAACCATACTGACCTATTCAATATTCAAAAACCTGCAAGGAAGTTAGCATGGCTGACAGAGGATGAGTGCAGTGGCGGAATTTCCAGTTGCTGAGCTGGAAAAGACTATGAAAGGAACACATTTTGGGTGGTAAGAGATAGAAATCTGGATGTTTCATTTGGGGCACAAGAAGTTTGAGAGGTCTGTTAGATACCTTATGAAACTGTGATCTTAATACCACCAGCTTCTAGAATCTTCTTTGAAGAATAACTTAAAATATAATTCCCAGTGACAACACTCAATATCTTCTACTTGGGAACTGTCCAGAGAATACCTGTGACTAGTGGCATGCTGGATAAGGTTTAATAATCTGCTCTCTGGGGGGTTGGAGGAGGGGGGAGGGAGAAGTCCCTAATTTGTTGCATTTGCCTATTTCCATGGTGTAAATACTCATTGTGGCCAACTTAGGGCTACCAACATGAAGCCACCGAATGTGGCGAGGGGAGGAGATGGGCACAATTGTCTCCCACATACAGAGCGAGCAGCAGCTCTAGGACGCCACTGCAGGGACCCCTTCCCCCAAGCCCCCACTCTGTTCAGAAGATGAAGAGAGGAAGTAGGGACAATTTAGATGGCTTTAGGCAGTGTCCTTTAAACACCTTTGCAGGGCTTTTGAAAAAACACGTCCTGAGAAATACTGAGGCATTTGCATTATAAACAGCTGCCTTATTGTAACAAACTGATCCAAGATCTGACATTAATTATCTCTAATGCAAAGCAAATTTACTGTCAAATTTCCATGGGGGGGGGGGGGCGGGAAGAGCAGACAGGGGAAGATGGAGTCCCCAGTCCCACTGATGGTCCTCCAAGTCATTGGTGGAGGGAAGGAAGCTCCATTCTCAGTATTTGTTTCAGTTTCCAAGCCCAGTATCCCTCTGTGAATCAGTCAGGGCATACCTGGCTCACTTGTAAATCTGGGATGAGAGAAAAATTTGCTCTAGGCTTTAACCTGCCCCTGGAGAGAACTATTTTCTCAGGGCAATAAAAGACATTAGGTTTGTGTTAGCAAACTATTGTCCAGTCAGCAAATTAAAGATTCTTAGGCAAAACTTGCTTGCTTTCTCCATACTAGAACAGGCGTTCTAAATTCTCTCTGCATTTTTAGAATCAGCTAAGTTGTTAGCAAACTTGTGTTGGGGGTGGGCACACTCAGAGATTCAGATCCAATTGGTTGGTGAGAGCTGGGTGTGGGTATTTTTAAATGCTCCAAGCTGATTCTAAGTGTAACCAGGGCTGAGAAGCACTGCACTGGAAGCCTGAGCAGTGATTAGTTAGCTGGAATCCACCTGATTGCTCCGTGGGTGTTGAAAGATCACTCACACACCGAACAGTGGCTAAGACGGGTGGCAAAGCCATGGGACTAGGAACTGGGGAGTCTGGGGGTCTGCCACTGGAAAAGCTGCTGCACAGTACGGGCTCCTGAGGGTTAGGACAGATGGTCTCCAAGTTCATTCCTCCCCCTGATTCTGTGTCTGCTAACGTTGGGAGCTCCGCTGTAGGAGTTACACTTTGGCAGCCACTAAGGAAGCCCCCTGGATGGTGTGAGGTCATGTTTTCAGAAGAACGGCAGCTAAGAGCTGCTAAAACATCCTGATAAAGAATGCTCAAGCAGAGTAAGTCTGGGCCAAAGATTTTCCCAAAATAAAGCATCTTGTCTGGGATGGTGAGCCAGGATGAAGCATACTCCTGCCTTTCCCAACTCCCATACCGGAGTTTAGTTTCCTGGTTTTATTGCCGCACAAGGATGTGGCATTACTAATGGGAAACCAGCACTCTTCAAAATCCTGAAATTTCACCACATGGTTCCTGACCAAACAATAAATCAATCAAAGTTCAATTAAGAAATTCATCCTAAAATCAAGTAATATTTAATTTTCCTTTCCACGAACACTGGCAATTAATCATCAGTTGCACCAAGCTCTCATTATAGTGTAAGTCTACCTGTTCGCTTTTCTGTCCTGTCTCTCCAATCCAGAACAATCCCACCCTTCCCCTGCCCCCAGGCACACACTCCCCTGCTCACACACAGACACCAAATTGGGCCCCAAAGGGACAGAGAGAACACATCAGCAAACAATGCAGAGTGGATGGAGGATGGATGGCAAGGGCTGGTGATCCCATGGAAGGACAAAGGCCCAGAAAATGACCATTTCCAAGGAGGATGAGGAAAATCTTCAATGGAGACCAGAGCCCCAACCGAGGGAAAGCCCCTACATAATAGGGGGTCGAATGTGCCTAAAGGAACACAGCCACTAGGGAGTCAGAACTGGCTCAGCGCTGGCCACCTTGATCTCCACTTGCTGTGCTAGCCACACTTCCGGCCCATCTCCCACCTCCAAGTGCATCTCTTGTGGTGGGGGGGGGGGGGTGCTGGAGAGGAGGAAACACTCAACTGTCGTGGCTACAGAGGCTTTTGATTAAGGGCAGTAAATGGTACGGAAGCTTTGTCTTTTAAATCCCTCAAAACAGTTTTCAAAAAATAAAACAACATGCAGATAGAAGAGGAGCACAAATGTTCTGGAAGACCAGATGGAAGAAGAAAATTCATTGCATTCAGCAAGAGAACAGAACAACGCTGCCAAACTACACAGGGGAGGGGATTCCCTGTTTTTCTCACCTCTCTTCTCACCCAAGAACATAGTTATGAATTTCATGGAAATGGATGGCAGCATGAGTCAGTTAAATTTACCTTTTCCAAATACAATAGCCAGTCACCCTTTTCCAAATACAATAGCCAGTTTGGCAAATCGGGTCTCTTGCCTGTGCTGGTCCTTCTACCTGATAATCTCCTTCTTATCCCTTGGGACCCAGCTCAAATGTCACCCCCTCTGAGCGGCCCCCCCTAGATTCACCCAAGCAGAACCTAGAGCTTTCCTCCTTTGTTCCCAAGGCCTTCATCCACACTCTACAGACATACTGTGATGTTGTCACTTAGTTATGTGTGTGTATCCCCAAGTAAGCTTCCAGAGGTAAGAGCTAGACTTTGTTCATTTGCTCATCCCCGGTACCTAATAAATGCTTACTAAGGGAACAGACTGGCCAACAGACACAAAGATTCCAGGGGAATCCAGAGAGGCACTGCTCTGAAAAGGAATCTCCATCTACAGGAGACAGAAGAGATGCCAACCATGAGACAGACTTTTCTGTAGGCAACGACTCATCTTTTCTGGAAGTTTGGAAGGACCGTCAGCAAGATCTCTGCCAGTCTCCTCTGTGTCTCTATTTATACCCTGGGGCCAGGAGACAGGAGGAGGCTGTCTGAACCCAAGGACAATGGTCTGCAAGCAATATCTCCTCTGCATTTATTCTTGGCAAGAATCTCCAGAGATTAGATTTCCTCTAGAAAGTAGCCACTAAGAGAGGGAAATTCCAGTCTTTAAGTTCTCCTGCTATTTCCAAAGAAATGGATAGAAACTTTAAATATCTTTTTGGTAGCCTTTAAGTCACCAAAATTCACCCTCAAGCAAAATGACTATAGGCATTTCAGAGGTCTTGAGCTCAAATTTCAGGTTACTTGAAAGAGAAAAGCAAAAAAGGTAAAACTAAAGGGGTCTCTAAGAGAGCAAAAAATTTGGAGGGAGGGGGGATATAAAATCACCAGCCTGTCCAAGTATTTTAACTGCATAATGGGGCAAAAAAAGAGTTCAGGAAAATATCCGGGCTTATCCTTAATGGATCTAGAAACAAATACAAACACACATAGAGTAAAGCAACTATTAACCTAATTTGCCATAACCTCAACTTGCTCCCTTTTAGGAAAAGAAGCAAAAGCCACAGTAATTGAGAGCACACGGTTAGATGTCAGACCTGAATTGAATCCCACTCTCCAGCCTTCCAGCTGTGAGGCCTTGAGCAAGTTACTCAAACTCCCCAAGCTTCAGTGTCTCCAGCAGGAAAATGGGCTGTCACAAGGCTTCATGAGTGCTACACATTAAAGATCTCAGCACAGCGCCAGGCACAGAGAAAGGGCTCCCTAGGTGGTAGGTGGCAGTGATGGGAGCAGTCTTTAGGATCCTAACTGTCATCACAATAACAAGAAAACAAAAGTACGCCACGAATTTAGGAAGAAAGGGAAAAGTCCCAGTTATAGGAAGAAATCTCCTGAACTCTGGGGAACAGCCTTCCCTATTATTTATCAAATGCACTCGTCTCTCCGTAGAATCCTCAATAATGACAGAAAGATCCAATTATGGTCATGGTATTTTATAAGAAGGACATTAACACATTTGATCAAACTTTTCAGCCAAATGGTTGAGACCACAAAGGTTTCTTTCCCGAACATTCAATTACCAGGAAAACCCCACACCCTAAGAGCTTAGTTCTAAGCTTGAATTGTTTATTAGTTTCAGGAGGCCTGAGAGACTGCCTAAATACAGATTTTTTTCTAGAAGTTACATCAGAGAGTTTCCACTTGTTATGTCCCCAACAGTCTGGAGTAATTGAATACACACCCCAAGAGGAGGCCTTTTTTTGGCATTAAAAATGAAGTACCAACGTCAAGCACCAACTCCAAGTTCATGGACTTTGTAGTAACACAGTCCGTCACTGAAGACAGCACTCTGTCACCAGAAGCTTGAAAAACTCAGCAGGACAAAGCTGTTCTCCATTTTATTATAGCTTTTCAAGGGCTAAAGATCTGACATTTAAACACAAGTGTATGGTGTGTGTGCGTGTGTGTGTGTGCTCACGTTCACAAACACAAGAGCAGGTGTGAGGATTATGAGTCATGGCCCACACCTGGCTCTGCCTATCATGACAAAGATGCTCCCAACTTGTACCAGTCAGTTCATCTATGCCAGAAAGAAGGGGGTAGAAGAGGAAAGAAAGACTTTATTTTTTTTTTTTTAATTTTTAACATTTTTTAGTTTTTGAGAGACAGAGTGTGAGCAGGGGAGGGACAAGAGAGTGGGAGTCACAGAATCCGAAGCAGGCTCCAGGCTCTGTCAGCACAGAGCCCAACTCGGGGCTTGAACTCACAGACCATGAGATCATGACCTGAGCTGAAGTGGGACGCTTAACTGGCTGAGCCACCCAGGCACCCTAGAAGGAAGACTTTAAAGCATCAATGAAACCCAACCCAACTTGCTAACAGAATACCATAGAGTGGATAGATTACAAACAACAGAAATCTATTTCTTACAGTTCTGGAGACTGGGAAATCTAAAATCAAGGCCCTGGCAGATTCCTGTGTCATAGACAGCCATCCCCTCACTGTGTCCTCAGGAGCAAGGGAGCTCTCCCAGGGCTCTTTCATAAAGGCACTAATCCCTTTCATGATGGCTCCACGCTCATGACCTAATCACCTCCCAAATGCCCCACCTCCTAGTACATTACATAGGAGGTCATGATTTCAACATACGAATTTTGGGCAGGGGGCATAAACAGTCTACAGCAAGTACCAATAATCAAGAAGGTGTAAATAAATTCAAATGACACATTTCTACAAACTTCATTTTTATCTAACTTCAGAATGAATAATACAAGTTGACATTTAGGTTAGGGATTTTTTTTGTTCTTTTCCTTTGCAGTTAATCTTTAGCATTTGTATTAGGAGGGAGTGGCAATTACAATATAATTACATCCCATATACCCAGACCAAGTGATGGTTGCAGATTTATACTTGATAAAAGAAAGAAGTCACTCTCAGATGAAAAGTATGCTGGATAAAAGAGTGGATAATAGTAGATAACAGGGAGTTGGCTTATCATGTGTGTGTGTCTCCATATATATCTGAGTATGTATATACATATACATGTAGCAAATCAATGCAAATATTGTATATGTACATATATGTATATATCTGAGTATACATTCATGTTTACTTTTAACATGAGGTTGACATGTATATATTTCTATGTATATGGATGTATATGTGGGGACATATGTAACATATACAAGCACTGAATGATTCACATGTGTGATATATGTGCGTGTCCTTGTGAAGCTTCAGCCTTACAAAAGAATCTGTCTCATGAGCCCTGTCTGTAGCTGGCATAAGGCCTTGTTTTAGGAAACATGTTTTCCATTTACATGGTTTATTATTCCCTGGTTGTTTCCTTCCTCCAGCAAGGAAATGCTGAACCTACAGCTCCTTCCCTCCTCTCCACAGATCACCTGCACTTACTGGGAAAAGCCAAGTCCCTTCCACTTTTGCAGGGCCATGACTCACACCATCCTTCTCTGTAGACAGCCCAAGGCAGCCCTATCCTGGTCCTAGGTGACTATCTCTATCAGCCTCAAATCCTTCCTTCTGAGGGCCTTTTTCTGCCTAACCAGAGTGCAGATTTTGGTGGTAAGTCTCACCCAGGCTGCCTCTATCAGACATGTAACATCTGGACCCAATAACACCTTATAATGAAGGACCTGCTGTAGCTGGGATCAAGTCACATCCCCTCTGGTCATGGTGAAAGTCATTTGTCTCCCTGTATTACAGAGTCTCTTAAGAGGGCATGGATTTAGGCTCTATTATATAAATATGACCCTGCTGCCCTTGAGAAAATGTGGGAAATTCTCTACCTGGTAAAGGGTTTATGTCCCTATATGTGCCCACTCTCCTGGTGCCACATTCCCTGGTTCTCCATCTCTCTTTAGACCTCTCCTGAGTATAGAATGTAGATCTTCTCCACTACCCCACTTTCTCAATTGCCCAGTCTCAACCCAGGGGCAACCCCCCCCCACCATGCCCAAGAGACCAATCATCCTGAATTCCCCTTAAACTGTCTTCATGCTCATCAAAAACATATTGATCTTCTGAGTTCCACATCTCTAGAGGTGATAGAAGATGATGTTACTTGGTTCATTTAATTATCACCTGATGCATTTGCTAGCTAATGGGTTATCTCTTATCAAACAGAAGATCAAAAGAAGGTAAAATCAGAGGTGGAGTTCTAAGAATCCAATGCAGATTAGAAAGGAGTCACTGTGGGAGGAGTAAAATTTGGATCCTCTTATGCCATCCTATGTAAATAGTCACCAACTCTATACCCAGCAAAGCCAGGAAGAGGGATAGATGGTCACCAGAAAGCACTTCTCCAAAAAGAGTAGGTTAACCATTCCTGGTCCTTAACCTCCAACCCCTGACCTCTCTTAGAACCACACATGGAGCCTTTCTCAGCTCCCACGTGGAGGGTGGGCTCCTTCACCCTGCGGTAGGGGAGTCCAGTACACAAACAGCACTCCCGGGGCCAGGAAGCCTCCGTGTGCTTCCCCAAGGGCACCACGGAAGAGCTGGAATACACGGAACTGGGAGGCCAGGCAATCAAAAACACTTTTGGCAGGAATACAAGGGCCATCAAGAAGCTAATTTAGATTCTTGCCTGGCTGCCTTGGGTCTGGAAGGAACAGAGAGAGAACAAGAAAATTATGTAGTGAATTGTCAGAAGGCAGGAAAGACCCAAGGCCTTGGTCTTAATCATGCTCCATGTGAAGTTCTGGCATGGTGCGTGCACGAAACCTGCCAAACCTTGAGTAATGGGAAGAAACGAGGGAGGAAAGAGAGGGAGGGCTGAGAGGGACTGGTGGGGAGAGGGAAGTCAGGCTGTGTCTAGGTGGTGCCGAACATCTGGGTAAACTGTAAAATGTTTAAGCCAACAGCCAGCCATTTTGTCTATAGAACAACAAACATCGAATCTGAAAATGCTTAGGTCACATCACTTTAATTTTGTTTAATTTTATTTTTCATTGTGCAGATGTTTGAAAGTTCCATGAGGGCATAACCAAGGCTTATTTTCAAGGCTTATTACCCACCTTCCAGTACTTAGTACATTTCTGGTACCTGGTAGCTACTCTACATATATTTTAAAAAGGGAGAGTGGGAAGGAGGAAGGGAGGAAGCCATGTACAGGACTACCCCCAAATCCTTAATAACAGGATAACCATATCATTTTATTGCCCAAACTGGGACAACTTAGAGAGTAACAGAGGGTGCTAATACTGGCCCAAGCTAATAGCCACCCTACTCAATGGCCAGTTACATATGAAAGAATAAGCCATTAAAAAGGATCTGCCTTTGTTATTTTCCAAAAACTATTATTTAAACAGGCTTGGAGAACACAAGAAATAGCAAGAAGACCAATGTGACTGGAACAGAGAGAGTGTGGGGAAATGAGGCAGGAGCAGTCAGGAACTTGAACTTCTTTCCAGGTGTGATGAGGTCCCATTGGCATGGGGATGGGTGAGTTACCTGGGTGAGTGACAAGATCTGATTTATCTTTTAAAAGATCTATCTGGCCGCAGTGTGGAGAACGAATTGTCAGGGACAAGGGTAGCATCAGGCCACTGATGTTGTCCAAGTGAGAGGACTGTGGCTTGAGCCAGGAATGGTGGTTGCAGACAAGGCGGAAAAAAGGGGACAGTTTCAACTGGTTTAAGTTCAACTGGACAACTTTCAACTGGTTTAAGTTGAGTTGCTGGTAGGATGGACATAGGAGGTAAGTTAAGAGAGGCATCAAGGATGACTGTTAGGTTCAAAGGCTGAACCACCAGCTGGGTAGCTGGTGCTGTCCTTTATATACCCAGGGACCCAGGGAGGTCATAGCCTTCACTGATGTCCCTCTAAAAAAGCCACCCCAAAATCCTCAGCTATTCCCAGTCTCTTATCCCTGTTTACCTCCCTCATGGCTCTTATCACCATCTGTAATTGTTCTACTTATGGGCTTATTTAGCTAATGACTTGTGTCTCCCACCAGATTGTTAGTCCTGTGAGGGCAGGGACTTTGCCTTATTTACCAATATGCCTAGCACAGGGCCTACCATCTAATACATGATAAATAAATATCTGCTGAAAGGAGAACCAAGATAAATTTTTAAATATACTAAACTTGAGCTTTAGGACATGTTCTGGGACCAGGGAGCTGCAGAACCCTAGACAAGCCTTTGGGCCTCTGGTTCTCGGCTCTCATCATTACAATGACAGATTTAGATGAGGTGTTCACCAAAGTCCCTTCCAGCTCAAACATTCCAGGACCGCGATTGTGTGTCCCTTGATGTTCCCAGATAAGCTAGAATCAGCAAAACCAGAAAGTGGTAACTGCAGCTCTCTGAGCCAAAAAAACACTTTGACGGAGAGCTTGGCGGGGAGGTTTTCCCTAGCCCAAGCCCTCACACCAGTAAGTGAAGATACAGCAACATCGCAGGGAAGCAGCAGGTAGAGCAGGGGTCCTGCTCCTTAGGGGTCTTTAAGGAAGAAAGTAGCATGCCAACCCCATGACCAGCACTGCCATGTATCAGATGTCCCCATTTTTCCAAGGCAATAGGATGGAGTCCTACCATTCTGGGAGTCAGTGCCCACTTTTTTTTCATGTCTGTTCAAAGTTTGATGTGTGGTTTACATGCAGTAAGTCAGATCATTTTGTACTAAAAATGATGAAGCCTGCTATCCCCTGACAGTTTATTGCATGATATTATTTTCTCCTTTCTCCTTCCTTCTTCCAGCTCCATGTCCAAGAGAGAACTTCAGAATGAGCCCTGTGAAGGCTGATACTCTGCCAACAGCTCTGTGATCTCTGATCTTCCTGATTCCACGTTTGGCATTTCCCGAGCCCAATAGCTACAATGACCTTTCCTCCCTCCCTGCCGGCAGGAAAGAGAGAGCACGGAGAAAGGCAACTGACAGATAACTTGAAACCCCATGTTAGTTATTCATTAAAACCTCCTGATCTGCTAACAAGAACCAGAACTCAACCTAAGAATGTTTCAAAACCCCTGCATTAAGCTGGGTTGGTGTAGAGTTGCAACACTCTCCATTGCATCTCCACACGACCATGCCTCATGCCAATGGTTGGTTAGCCCACGCCCACAACCATGCCTCATGCCAATGGTTGGTTAGCCCACGCCCAAAGGAAACCTCCTGAAAACCAGGCCAGAGGCAAGAGTCCTCAGTTCGACTAGCACAGCCCAGATGTACTACTGGTGGATCCACTATGTCTCTCCAAACCTGGTATCCCAAGCCCCATCCCATGTCCAAACACGAAGACTCCTCTGCTGCTCCACCTTTGTCACTGTACTGGACCTTTGGCCACCAGTCTCTGGCCATATTCTGCCCATGCCCCTCACCATACATGAGCCCACATCTGCTGTGGGAACACGGACACTAGTTTCCTCTGGAGTTAAAGAGCCACCGCGCAAACTTTCACAAATTTACCAGGTCCCCCTATTTTGCATTTTTCTCCACCTGCCCAATTTACAACTAGAAGCCTGTCTCAGGTGCTCTCTTGACCGTCCCTAGGCTCAGCTGAGTCTAGAGTCTCCTGTCATGGAACTCCTGTTCCAAGGTTCCATTGGAAGCATGGTGAGCAGTCACACTGGTGACTGTTTTCTGTTTCTCTGCATATTCTCTTGTTGATTCTGCTGCTTCTAAATCTTTTGTTAAAGAGAGACTTGGCCAGGCCCTCAAAATGACTCAGGTTTTGCCCAATTTGAAGAAAAATTAACATACCTATTAGCAACTTCTAATGCAACTGCTGAGTGCATAGATGCCTTCTGGGTCTGATGTGAACTACCACCAACTCACCTGTGACAGAGCCTGGTTACATCTGTCTGTAATAACAGATTACTGCCCTTTCTGCTGTACAGTTCTTCTCCATAGAAGTTTATTCAAATAGAAGTCTGATCATGTCATATATGTGCTCAAAATCCTGCAACTCTTCTCCCATTTATCTCAGGATAAAAGCCAAAGTCTTCCCAATGGTTTGGAGTTCCTTCAAAATTGGAGGTGTATCCAACAGTTTCTCAAACAACGAGGCATGCACCTGCCTCAGGATCTGTGCATTGGCTTGTCCTCTGCCTGAAAGAGTTTCTCCCAGATGACATGGTTCATTCCTTCTACTCCATCAAATCTTTGTTCAAATGGCTTATGCAGACCAATCCATTTATAATTTCAACTTTCATCCGGTCATCCAATCCCCTTTCCCTGTTTTCCTAAATCATATTCTAACATACTATCTAACCTACTTATCTAGTATGCTATTCTTTATTTCTGTCTCATCTACTAAAATTTAAGCTCCAAGAGGGCAGGAATTGTTGTCTATCCTGTTCAGCAATGAACCAACCCTCCATGCCTAGAACAGTGCCTGACATATATTATGGAATGGATGAAGTAATTAATAAGAAGTTCATCAGTGAAGAGTCTAGACCCTGGTCTTACTGCTGAGTTCAAATCTCAGATTCAACTTCTATGAGCTGTGTGACTTTGAACAAGTTTCTTAACTTTTTTATGCCTCAATTTATCCATCTGTAAAAATGGGGGGGGGGGATAACTGCAATTACTTTGCAGGACTTTTGATGAGAAAATTCATATCACACTGCACTCAGAACACAGAAAGAACCCTGTGGATGGTATCTATTATCTTCAGCCTTGGTGGGTAAACTAGACTTTTGAAAATAACCAAAAAGCCACTGGAACTAAAGCATGGTAAATAAAGTAATAGTATCTCTACTCAAAAAGTGGGAAGATAGTGCAATATGTGTGATTCTCTTTTGTGGTTCGTAAACCAGCTCCACAAAATAATTCTGGGATAAGAAAAAAAAAAGCAACACTCATGTTTTAAGCAATGGTACTTCCTATGTGACCACTTGGGAGGGCAACACTTGGCTTCATACATTATGACATATTTGCTAATTTCATGGAGTCCCAATGATAGAAATAATAGAAATAGAAATCGTAGAAATAGCAGTCCTTAGAGGTCCCCTGCTATACCTCCCGCTTCACTGATTCACTTTATGTTGCTTTTCTGCCAAGGAGAGCCAACTGTGCTGAGTATGTGGGTCAAGAACCTCTGGGGAGAGAGTGCCGAAGAGGCTTTATAGAGAGGATGTCACAGAAAGTGATACCCTGAACCAGGCCGAGAAGTAACCTGAGCATCATGAAGGTCTAGAAACTCAATCTGGGGAAGAGTGAGTAGAGACGGAACAGCTCATTTGCAGAATAGACTTTCTGGGGCCCAGACGAGAGGGGAGGAGGGGCAGACTCACCCCCAAGTGGGCTGACCACCGGCCAGGCTGTTACAGCTCTATGGCCTTCCTCCTCTCTCCCTTCTTCTGGCACCTCAGGAAAGAAGGAGTGAGGACAGAAGGAAGGCTCAGGGCGGCACACTCAACCCTGCCACCTGAGAAGAGGCAAAGCATAGGGCCTTTCCATTCCCATGACTCCCACTGTTCTTGTCCAGGGCCAAGCATTGTCTTCAAATTGTATTAGCGACTATCCCTCCTCATTTTCCAGAGGAAGGAGCTGAGCCCCAGAGAGAAAGCAATGGGGCTGACAGACACAATTGGTGGTCCCTTCAAAGGGATCACCCCAAAGGTCACCTCCAAACAGGTCTACCTGGCCATGACTTCCCACCTCTCCCTGCCTAAGGATGTCCTCTGGCTTCAGGAGCATGCTCAACCCACAGGCAGATGGGCCAGACATGCCAGGGAGTTATTACCCCAAAACGACCCTCAACCTACCAGGGAGACTAATTTCAGAGGCATGCCACACTGTCTTAGAGGGTGATTTTCTTATCAAGTTCAGATCCCAAGTTTTAAAATAAGGGAACATGCTTTCATATTTAAAAGAGAAGAACTAAAGGGGAGGTTTGAGCCATTTTTGTTCCCCTGGACTCCTTCAGCTATTTGGTGAAGACTGTGGACCTCTTCTCAGGATAATTATTCTTAAGGCACAGAATATATAAGGACTATAAAGGACACTAAGTATGTTGAAGACAATCATCAAAACAACTTAAAAGCAATTTTGTGACATCATAACACAGACTTATTTTAGAGTAAGACCTAAAAGAACAGCTCATAACTACCATATTTTTAAATGAGTGATGAGCATTAATAGTTTCTGTAATAACTGTTATATGGTATGAGAACAGGTATAATTTTTGTTGACAAAATCACAGTCACCGCTGATACTGCTGTGGTGGGTTGCCCACCGTTGTAATAGAAGGAAAGAGTAAAATGCAGTTATAAGTTAGAGAATAAAGATGTGATTTCCCAAAGTTGACAGACTCCTGAATTTTCTACATGCACTTTCTGGGCATCTATGGACCCCAGGGAGAACCCCTGTGCTTTATGTGAGACTTGCTAATTGGTGGCTCAAAATTGGATCAGTGGCCTCTTGAGCTTGCATTCCCTTCCTGAACAATTCAGTCCGAGAGCCATTAGTTGGGGGCAAAGCAAGGTAGTAGTTCCGTGGTGGGCGTGGGGAAAGCCACAGTGGCTCAGAGTAGGGTATCAGAGTTTCAACAGAGTGGGGAGGGCGACCCTGCTAGGAAGGTACGGCAGCAGATTTGGGAGATTGGTTGGATACCAGGAAATTGATCAAATGAATAAATACATATATAACGAAAGCAAGGTTCGCCACTGTTGGAAAAGTTATACAGAAAGGGGGAAGGCAGGCATGAGCCCTGGTGTTGGGTTACAATTGGAGACATCTGTGTGAATTCAGTTCAAAAGATGGAGATGTTATTATGTGTTACACCAACACACACACACACACACACACACACACACACACAGAGCTCTGGCCATTGAGAAGGTCTGGGAGCAACAATCCCCCAAGAACAAGGAGTATATTTAGCACTCAGACATTGGCTTCTAAATAACATTTTCTACTAAAAGAGACCAGGGTTCCTTGGAGAAATGGCTGATTCCAGGGCTGGAGCACAGGTGACCCTAGAACATCTTATTGTGCCAGAAAGCCAGGGATCACTCAAAGAATGATAGGGTTCTGTGAAAGGAATACAGAATCCAGCTTGAATGCGATCCCACTGGCCAAACCAGGGACAATCTGAGCATCAAAATAAATAAGAATTAAAATTCATTCAATATAATGGGAAACCATGAGTCTGTACAGATGTAAATAAACACATGAATCAACTGAATGTCTGATAAGGAATGAGATGTTTATACAGTTTCAAACTACCTTCCCACAAAATATGTATCAATTACACAGGGGAAGAGAGGAAGTTTACAGTGGGACCTAGAAGACACCAACTTAATTAAGTGATCAAAGGTAACAACACCAGTAAGAGCATAAAGACACATCTGTGCCACTTGATAAGAGACAATGAGGAAACCTCAGACAAATCTAAACTGAGGGATGTGCTACAAAATAATTGGCCTACAAATTTCCAAGTGTCAAGGTGATAAAAATCAAGGTAGGTTCCAGACTGAAGA
The DNA here is from genome assembly GCF_024362965.1 of Panthera pardus. Lineage (NCBI taxonomy): Eukaryota > Metazoa > Chordata > Mammalia > Carnivora > Felidae > Panthera > Panthera pardus. The sequence goes on along the minus strand of NW_026526765.1, from coordinate 30,347,031 downwards.
AGGCCTAAGGGATGACAACGAAATCCAGTACAGGATTCTGAACCATATCCTGTTGCCATAAGGATGTTATTTGGATAACTGGAAAACACTGAATAGGCTATGAGGTTAGATGATAGCAAAGTTATCAATGTAAATTTCCTAATTTTATTGGTTATATTGTAGCTACATAGGAAAATGTCCTTTTCTTTGTAGGAAACACCCTCTAAAAGATTCTAGGGTAAAAGTATGCAGGTTGGAAATTTACTCTCAAGGGTTTGGGGTGTGGGAAGTTCTTTACAGTGATCTTCCTGGGTTTGTTTGTTAGAGAGAGAGAGAGAGAGAACCAGAAAGGGGAAGAGGGAGAGAGAGAGAGAATCTCAAGCAGGCCCCATGCTCAGTGTGGAGCCTGACACAGGGCTTGATCCCACAACCCGAGGATCGTGACCTGAGTCAAAATCAAGAGTTGAATGTTCAATCAATTGAGCCACCCAGGCACTCCAACAGGTTGGAAATTTACTCTCAAAGGTTTGGGGTTCAGGAAGTTCTTTATAATGATCTTCCAGGGTTTTTTTTAAAGTTCAGGATTGTTTCATAATTTAATAAGAGGGGAAAAGGCTGATTCTGTCATCTATATAGTCCATCACTTACATGTAGCCAATATGAGGAAATAAAAATAAGTAAAGAAGATTGGGGAGCAAGGATTTCTTTGAAGAGGGGTGTGACCTTGTATTTAAAGAATCCTGTTCATTTCAGTTGGGTGACATGGAGAGCCATTCCCACCTCCGCTCTTAAAGGGTATCTGCCTGAAAGAGAGATTAACATTTTGCCCCTCAGCGTGATGCGTGTGAAGCTGCAGAAACTCAGAGCTCTTAGCACTGCAACCAAAGCAGAGTATGAAAAGGTTTGGGCACAGCCTGCCCTTCCAGAGTTGGGTGAGCAGAAAATAGAAACTATCTCCCGGAGCAGCAGACATCATGGAGGACAGCTATACTTGAGCCACCTTAAAAAAATTCAACTCCAAAGGCAAAGTGATCTCAGCAGCAAAAAGCTTAAGGGAGGGGAACCATGGTGGTCAGCAGGAAGGTGAGCCACAAGCCAGGGAACAATGCAGTGGGCAGTACCTGACACCCCTTTAAAAGGGAGAGGGGCCCTCAAATCTACAAAGCTCCCCAAGAGAAAAAGCCACCATTTGGGTATCCGATACCCAGAGGCCATCAACCCCAGAATACAACTGCACTAATATCAGACTAAAAGTACAAAGAACTAGCAGCAGAAAAAAAAAAAAAAAAAAAAAAGAGAGAGAGAGTGAGAGGGAGAGGGAGAGGGAGAGAGAGAGAGAGAGAGAGACAAATTAAGAACAAGAAAAAGAAATCACAGAACAAAGGTCACTCCACCCTTTCACCTTTCCAGTGCAAGTTCCCAAGAATGGATCAGGCCTAGGGTTGGAAGAAACTTGAAATTTTGATTTGCATTATAATTTTTTAATCAGAGAGCAAAACTAAAATACCTGAAAGTGACCAAACATCTATGAAATTTTCCAGGGATAGGGAAGGAAAGGCCAAAAGAAACTGTCTGAAAAGCAATGGTGGACAAGAATAATGTAACTCTCTGCTTCTTCCCACTGAGTCCAGCTCATGCAATCTGCTGGTTACACATGCGTTATCCTGTGTATTCCTCACAACACCCCAGAAAGGTGGCCTTGACTGAAAGGGACCTGAACGCAGGCTCATCAGTACCAAGTCATGGCACCCAGTGTGCCAGCCTCCCAGGGGAACAGGGCGGTGCTTTGCACCACAATGTCATACATGGGTAATGAGTGAGCAGACCCCAACACCGAAGCAGAAACCAATGGAGGAAATGCAAAAAACAGTCGCAGGGAATTTGTTTTGCTGTGTAGTAGCTTCCTAGGAAAACCACAGCTACAGGAAATATTAGCAATCAGGGATGGGTGGTTCTTACAGCACAGAAACATTGACAGAAATGCTTTGTGAAAGCTACAAGCCCAACAAAGAAAACGTCCACATCAGGGATGTTCACGAACCAAGCTCCAATTTATTCATCATTGTAGTGATTCTTAACATTGCTTATACATTAGAATCACCTGGGAGTTTTTTTTTTAAATCCTGATACCTGGGTCCTAACCTCAGGGATTCTAGCATTGGGATTTTTATGTTAAGGTCCCTGGATGATTCTAATGTGCAGCCCAGGTTGAAAACCATAGCAATAGATTTTGTTGCTGAAGTTTGGAAAAAAGAAAAAAAGAAAAAATGTTTTATCTCCACTACAAATATCAACTCCAGAAAGGTTTCACTGAGCATGACTCTCAACCCTGAAAAGTAATTTGTTTGAAATATAAACATCCTAATGAACATTCAGGCATACCTTCATTTGCTAGGCCTAAGTATAGATACAGAAACAGATATATATCCATTTTCCTGGTGCTAGTGGTAAAATATGTATTTAAAAGTGTTTTTCCTAAAAAGAGGTTAGAGTAGAAGAGAGCCAAAGCATAAGAGACTCTTAAAAACTGAGAACAAACTGAGGGTTGATGGGGGGTGGGAGGGAGGGGAGGGTGGGTGATGGGTATTGAGGAGGGCACCTTTTGGGATGAGCACTGGGTGTTGTATGGAAACCAATCTGACAATAAACTTCATATATTGAAAAAAAAAAAGTGTTTTTCCTGTGTTTGGAGGAGATGCTCACCGGTTCATCTTATCCACACTTAACTGATTTGGTCCTTCTTACAAAGGACACATTTACACGGTAGCTGTATGACATTACGTGTGCAAAAAGTCACAGAAAAGAAGAAAGACTTTGGGCCCACCAAGGGACTGAACTGGAGGCACAGGGAACTGGGGGGGGGGGGGGGGGGGGGCTCTGTTTAATGAAAATTGTTCTGGAGCCAGCTGAACCCCCACACCACTGCATGTCCATCCACCCACGGGCACTAGTGTTTCAATAAAAGCACGTTATTTAACTCCACTCAACTTTCATACCCTGTTCTCAGATTATTTTTAATACTTCTCCGTTACTCACATTAAAAGAAAAGATCCAGCTCCACTGATCCCCATTCCTTCACTCAGTTCCTTATTGCTTTAACTCTCGGGCAGAGCTTTGACACAGGCCAAAGCTTAAACAGAAGCCCTCAAGGGCTTGCTCGGCTGTGATTGGAGGACATCCCCGGGGTAGCCCATTGGAGGAGGAGAAGCACGTGACCTAGTAACAGCCTCCTTCCTCCCTCCTCCCCCCAATAAACACACACACATCCGCTCCAGGCCAACAACCAATCAACTGTCAGTCTTTTATATGCGTGAACTTGGCTGAGACCGGAAGAATCTCGTGGCTGAGTCCATCTTAGATCACCACCCGGTGAGAGTATGCTATTAATGCGCCCAAGGAAGACCAGAACTGCCCGGACAAGCCTAGCCTGAACTGCCATCCTGCAAAAGTATAGGCTTAATCAAGACCAACTCTTTTCTTTTCGGTCACTGAGTTTTGGGTGGTTTGTTACATTACTGTGGCAAAAGAAACGATCCAAGTGCCCAAACTAAAAACTGTATAGCAGTCATTCAAGAGGGGTGAGAACGAGTGGGCAAAGACGAAGACTGCAGGACCCCTGAGGGCAAGGACTTATGCAGTTCCCCGCTGACTGTATCCCCTTTGCACGAAGACAATCACCAGTCCTCAATAATAACGTGCTGGATGAAAGAAACATCTGTTTGAAACAGATCCTATACTGTAATGGTTCTCAGAATGGTCATGAAATCATTAACTTCCAAACTTTTAAAAATATAACTGACCCACTACTATCATTTATTTACCTTTTTCCTTTCCAAGTAAAAATCCTCAGCCAGCACACATAAACCACAGAGCAAAAAGAGTTTCTGTAAAAGGCTTCCCCCAAGCATGCCGATGACTCTTTGCCCCATTACATAAAGCCATTTCTCTCCAGCTGCCAGGCTGCTTCTGCAAGAGCCTAGCCAGTTACAGTAGCTGGTGTAAAAGCTAATCTTAGAAAGCACACATCACTTCTCCAACCCCGTAATTAAGACCAGAAATCCGTAACTGAGACATTCATAAAACTGGGGTTTCCAAGTGCCAGCTTTGCCTTAAAGTTCTGCAGAATGGGCCAGATCGGAGGACGACTGCCCAGACCAATCTGATGGGCAGGCAAATGGGCTCCTGGATGGCCAAGAAACTATGGAAGCAAGCCCAAGCCAGTCATTTCCAAATCTTCCTCCCCTTCTAGCCAGTGGCTCACAACTTCTCTGTCCACCTTGGATTATTATTAAGTGCCAGAGCTAACCAACTATTAGCAAATCCATAATAGAATAAAAGATTACTATGGACAAAGGTAGAAATTTGGGGGTTCTTTTTTGCTTTTCTTTTTAAGTTTATTTATTGTGAGAGGGGGCGGGGAGCAGAGAGAGAGAGGGAGAGGAGAGAGAGAGAGAATCCCAAGCAAGCACTGTGTTGTCAGCACAGAGCCCGATGCAGGGCTCAAACCCACAAACCACGAGATCGTGACCTAAGACAAGATCAAGAGTCACTTAACCAACTGAGCCACCCAGGTGCTCCAAATTTTTTGGTTTTTAGATTAATGTCTCCAGTGGCTAGTTGTCAGTGAGAAGGCTTTTAATTTCTCAGAAGGATATTTCTATTCTACCAAGTTTATCTTTCACAGAAGGGACAGGTTTCAACCAACTGTTTGTAGTCTTGATAGTTGGATTCAAGACAGAGAGGGTTATTAAACTTAGTTATACAGTGCTTATTACTAAGTTCTGATTTATTAATGTGCTTATTTGGACATAGCCATAATAACAAGGACTGGGAACCTACAGCCTCTCCTTCCCAAAGTGCAAACATATACATATGCCTTACCTCTTGACTACAGGCCTTGCATTTGTCTGGACAAAGTGCTGTTATTGGCAGGTCATTCTTGAATACGCTTTAGGAGTCTGCCTCTTTGATACAGCCAGGAGGATAAAACCGCCCTCTCCACATATGTCTTCAATTGCTGAGATATTCTTTTCCCACCACTTCCCACTGTGGAGACTTTTTCAATCTGTTTAATACTAGGGAGGAGCCAGGTTGCTATTTTGGGTTTAACTATGAAATATTTATTGAGTTCTAACTTACCAGGAGCTATTTGAAACCCCGGGGCCTTAGGACTGTAACATTTTTATAAAAATGGGCCCAGAAATTGATCAGTTAATGAGAGAAGGGAAAAGGAAAGTCACCCTGATTTGAAGGATCAGCAGACCAGGGGGCCTGGGTTATAAGCACCCAGAGGACAGGAAGGGCAACATTTGAGTGTTTCATTCGCTTTTATAGGCACAGAATATAAAAACTGAACAGTACCTTACAGATCCTGTGTTGTAAACTTTCCATTTTATATGAGGAAACTGAGGCCCAGGGCGTTTAAGTGACAAACCCAGGTCACACACCTAATCAGGGGAAAAATCAGAATCAATTTTCTTTTTTACTCTTTTTAAAATTCCAGCAAATGACCATAAGTATCGTTTACAGACACAGGGCAGTGTTTTAGCGTTTGGTGTCGTAGTTACATACAAACCAGATTTCAGAATGTTGAAGGTTCCTGCCTCCTGGGGCCCAAATTGGACACATTCATATCAGTAACATTTCTCATTATACATTAGCTCTCAAAAGTAAAGAATCTGTGCTTTATAGCAGGGATTCTCAACTTCAGCATTACGGACGTTTTTGTGCGGATAATTTTTGATAACCTTTCATGTGGACGTAAGAGGGGATGCATTATAAAATGTGTTGCAGCATCTCTGGCCTCTACCCAGGAGATGCCAGTAGCTTCTAGTTTGGTTCTCCGGACACTGCCAAATGTCCCCTGGGGAGCCAAATCACCCCAATTTAGAGCCACTGATTTCAAGCAAAATTAATATGATACCTGTTCAAATCTCTATAAGCATCATTGAACTGCATGATATGTTTGTATTAATGGTGAGGAAGTAACACCTAGAGACATAAACAGAAAGACCTGATATTGTCACTCCAGTACCTATAACCATTCCTGGTACAAAAAACTCATATTACGTCTTCTTAGAAATTAATATAATTAATAATTGATACTTATTACTAACAAATGTTAATTTATGAGTTAATAAAAATCTTCGGAATGCTTCAAGTCTACATGAAAATAATTTTCTTTCATTTCTTACTCCTAGTGCACAGGTGGAATTCTTTGCCTAATGGTCATTGCAGTTCTTTTTAAAAACCTACATCAAACTAAAAAGTTTTGCATAGCAAAAGAAATCATCAACAAGACAAAAAGGCAACCCAGAAGACACTTACAAATGGCATATCTGATAAGGAGTCAATATCCAAAATACATAAAGAACACAACACAACTCAACACCAGAAAATCAAATAATCTAGTTAAAATGGGCAGAAGACCTGAACAGACATTTTTCCATAGAAGGCATACAGATGGCCAACAGACACATGAAAAGGTGCTCAACATCCCTAATCATCAGGGAAATGCAAATCAAAACCACAATGAGATATCATCTCAAATCTGTCAGAATGGCTAGTATCAAAAAAACAAGAAATGATAAGTGTTGGCGAGGATATGGAGAAAAGGGAACCATCATGCACTGTTGGTGGGAATGCAAATTGATGCAGCCACTATGGAAAACACCATGGATGTTACTCAAAAAACTAAAAACAGAAGCACCACACAATTCCATTGCTAGGTATTTACCCAAAGAAAACAAAAGCACTAATGCAGAAAGATAGATGTACACCTTGTATATTGCAGCATTATTTACAATGGCCAATTTATGTAAGTAGCCCAAGTGTCCATTGGTAGGTGAATGGATAAAGAAAATGTGGTATACATTTACAATGGAATATTATTCAACCATGCGAATCTTGCCATTTGTAACAACATGGACAGACCTAGAGGGTATTATACTAAGTAAAATAAGCCACACATAGAAAGACAAGTACTATACAATTTCACTTATATGTGGCAACTAAAACACAAAACAAACAAAAACAACAAAGACAGAAACAGACTCATAAACACAGAGAAAAAACTGATGGTTACCAACGGGGAGGGCAGTGAAGGGATGAGCAAAATGAGTGAAGGGAATTAAGAGATACAAACTTCCAGTTACAAAATAAATGTCATGGGGATGAAAAGTACAGCGTAAGGAATGTAGTCAATAATATCATTATACGCTCATCGTGGTGAGCATTTTGTAATGTATATATAGAATCACTATTTTGTACACCTGAAAATAATTTCATATTACATGTCAACTGTACTTGAATTCAACAGGTTTTTTATTTTAAAAATCATAACCTGAAGAGTATACAAAGTATATAAATGTGGAATAAAAACAATCCCTCCAAATAACAATTCAAAACAAAAACCACATTCACATTTGATCCTTTAGCAAATTAAAATTCATTTTGATGATTGGGCAAACACCCTCAGGTGGATTAGCTTGCGTTAGTGCAGTCAGATGGCACCTAGCTCTAGCTAATGAAGACCTAAGTGGTTATGTGGGGTGTAGAGAGGGGATAGGGTCTTGGCATTTCAGAATACCAGTTTCATTTCATTTAAACTCACAGTTTAAATGTGAGCTTAATGAGCACCTGGGTGTTTCAGTAAGTTGAGCATCTGACTCTTGATTTCAGCTCAGGTCGTGACCCCAGGGTCATGGGATTGAGTCCTGCATTGGGTTCCATGCTGAACGTGGAGCCAGCTTGACATTGTCCCTCTCTCTCTCTCTCTCTCTCTCTCTCTCTCTGCCCCTCCCCCTGTGAGCTCTCTCTCTCTAAAACAAAAATAATAAAAAATTAATAATAATAATAATAAATGAATTTAAAAAATAAACTCCCAGTATGATACAACTCCAAAGTCCTAGGGGATGTAGCCATTTGTAACTTGGTTAAGGTACCAATCTGAAGCTGGAAAAAAGCCCTGACAGCTGATCAGTGACCATGGTTGGACTCAGTTCCACTGATCTCTTCTAGCTGAAGACATGTGCAAAGTAACTCTGGCGGCTGATTTTTAAAAATTTGTTTCTATGTGAAAAATGCTATCAAGTGAGAGATTAAACTTCAGGGAAATTTGGAAAAGTGGTTAACTACAATTAACAAGCAATGTGAGGGCAAGCACAGGAACATGAAACTCTCTGTGGAAATATGAATTAAGAGTAAATCAAGACATTATACATTTTCTTATTCTCATTTTATTCTCAAATTTACGGAGTCAGAAAGTTCTAGAGAATCATCCTCTGGATCCTTAATGGTCTATTGTAAACTCTCACTAACCCAAGAGCACATTGGATGGGAGTCCAATGAGTCAGGGTCCAGACTGAAGGGCGTTGAGCACCCTGAGATCACGGGCTTGCCGCAGGAGTGGCTAGGAGGCGGAAGCCAAATGCAGGCTCACTTGGCATTTCTGCCTTTCCAGAACTACCTTCCCAAGTCATTCTCTTTTAACTTAAGTGTGGCTGAGGAACAGACTCCTGCCATGGTGAGTTCGTTCCAGAGTGGTAGATATGAAAGAGCAGCCTAGGGTCAAGTTTGGACGGTAGGTCTTCTGCTTCCCAGACCCCATAAAAGCCCTTTGACTATGGAAGGATACAAATGTCAGGAAGACCAGGCATGGGGAGGCCCAGGCAGTGCTATTCCAGGGGGCTAGTAGGAGAAAGAAAGATGCCTGTTCCATGGAGTCATTGGCCAGGGTGATGGTGTATGTGTTTTCAGGGCTCACAAAGCTCTTCTTCTTTTCTTCCCTGCTAGAGCCACCACTGAGGCAACCAAGAACCCAGATCATCAATGCCTTGGGCTGTGCAATCTCCTCTCTCACATCCTTTCCCTAAAACCTAGAGGAATAGACCAGCTGTAGATCTTATTTCAAAGGGACAAAGGAATAGACTGCCTGCTTGGTTGCACTCCCAGCAGCTCCAAATCTCTGACTAACCATGGTTCCCACATAAGCCAGCAGAAACGTACTCACACTTGGTTCTACCACCATTCACCAAGCTGGAGAGAATGCCACAATTGTCCTTCTGCAGAAAGATTCACTGTCCCATGATGTGCCAGGCACTTTATATTATTGTCTTATTTATACTTTGTAACAGCCCCCTTTATAACAACATGGCAAAGTGCATTTTCTAAATGAGCAAGTGGAAGAAAGGAGAAGTTACATACTTTGCCTGAGGTTGCACCAACATGAAGTGATCTGGCTAGGACAGAACCAAGTCTAAGGCCTGTGCTCTCTCCATGGCAGCAAGGGATATTCAAGACCCAAGAGAGATGGAATATTTCAAACGAATCCAAATGGGAGTTGGAGCCCCTCCTGCCTGACTTGTTCCTGGGAAGACCTGGAAAATGCCACCAGAGCTGTGCCTCTCCACACCACCCGCCATATTGATACCCCAGCTATCAGTGCTACCCCGAGAGTGTCCTCGAAAGTGCCCCTGGATCCAGACTTCCCACCACACCCAATCCAGGACTTCCAGAGATTCAGTGTAGCCAGTTTCTCAAAGAAAGCCTCACATCCCAACCTAATACCTCGGGTACAGAGACTGCAGGACCTTTCTTGGAGTTGGGGACAGATGCATAGCCTTGGTCCAACTACAGGCCCAGAGCCTCATTTATTACTTTCCCATGGCTGCTACAACATATTACCACAAATTTAGATTTGTATGTATAGTAGGAAAGATTTAGGTTAGGTTACACAATTGGAAGAACTTGCCCAAATAATACGGATTGAGTTAGACCATTAGGTTAAAAAGAATGAGGCACCAGAACAGAATTGTCTTTCCTTGGAATCTTTCACAATACAAACCCAGGAGCTAACTAATGTTCACAAATTAACATTCACAAACTGACCTGCGTCTTCTTCATTAGTGCTGTCATATCACTCATCCTTCCCACAGCCCCAGAGACCTAGAATGGGGGAGAGGGCAGAGAGGGGAGCTGCCACTACCTCCCAGAGGGAGTCAAACCCCAGAGTCAGCTCCCAACCTGTGGTTCTCAAAACTCAGTGGGCATCAGAATCACCAGGAGGGCTTATTTAAAAACAGATTGCTGGCGCCAGCCTCCAAGTCTCTAATTCGGCAGGTAGGTCATGGTGGGATCTGAGAATTTGCGTGTCTAACCAATTTCCAGGTGATGCCGATGCTGCTGGTGGGGACCTCACTCTGGGACGTGTCAGTGTACTTACTGTGTATTGTACCCCCGCCACCCTGTTCCTATATACACCTCAATTTAGAAGAGATCTGGGCTTCCTCCCACCCTTGTGGAATGTCCCGGGGTCTACAGGATGGCCAAGTGCACCTTCTCCAGTTTTTCTTAGAACAGTCTCTCGAGATCTTGCTGGAGACTTTATCTTGCACAAAAGAGGCGCTGGCCCTGTCTCCCCGCCACAGATGAGATCAGGTCCTTTCTTTTCTCTGAAAAGACACTAATCTTGAGAGCTTGCAGAGGATGTGAGTCGCCTATTCACCAAGCCGCCACTGGCTTGGCACCGATATTTGCTTAACCTTTGCTCAGCTGCCGCCTTCTGAGGATATTCTTGCCCCGCCCTTGGCCAGGCTCATGTTTTTCAAGTTCAGTCCTGAAATCCTCTTATTTACCAGTTTGAGGAATTTGGGTTTCTTTCCTGCACGTGCCTCTTTTGGACTCCCCACCTCTGCTGTTCTCCATCCCCCAGCAGCAGAGGGCCAGAGGACAGGGACGACCTGAAAAGGCTGTCCCAGCAGGGAGAGGCATTTTATCACCCTACAGTGAACTGCTGGCACCTGATGATAGCAACAATCCGTATGCTTTATTACTGTTTTTAAATTCTCCACAGACAATGCACTCCCCTCCCCTCCCCCTATGGTCTGCACCTGGGACAGATGGTTCCCACCCACCCGCACCTTGGTACACCAAGGTCACACAGGGTTGCTATTCTAGAAGCCTTTGAGTTGAGCACCATCCTTAAAAGGACTGTTGTCACAAGGTTCCCTGGGAGCAGGAGTCAGGGTCTAGATACCAGTCCCCTCCTTGTCCCAGGAGACTTCATGCGGCTTCCCCTTTCCATCACCACCACCACCAACCTCCACAAGCGATCAGCCTCAGTGCCCCAGGTTCACGCTTATTCATGTCTGCTTGCTGTTCCCTTCTCTCCTCAGCCCACCACCCATCAAAACCTGCCCAACCTCCTGCCCATGTAACCAAATGATCTGACAAACTCATCCTCCCTAAGGCCTTCATGGAGAGGCAGAACTGCTCCCAGACCTTGCTGCACCTAAAATAACAGGCCTCCTGGGGCGCCTGGGTGGCTCAGACGGTTGGGCGTCCGCCTCTTGGTTTCGGCTCAGGTCATGATCTCGCGGTTCATGGGTTCAAGCCCTGCGTCGTGCTCAGTGCTGATGGCTGAGTCTGCTTAGGATTCTCTTTCCCTCTCTCTGTCCCTCCCTCCACCCTCTCTCTCTCTCTCTCAAAATAAATAAATAAACATTTTTTTTTAATAGCAAGATTCCTAGGTAGAAGGGTGTCTGTTTGCAAAAGATTATATTGGTAGTGGTGGCAATGAAGCATTTTGAGGCTTTAAGAAAGGTCAGTATGGGAAAAATAGCCTCTGAACAGGATGCTAGGATCACCTTGTGTATGTGAATTCTGAATGTCCTATGGCACCAGCCTTCTTTTAATATCCAAACAAAATGTCCTGAGCCCACATCCCATGGGAATACAGTACTCTCCTCAGGATTCCCAAGGGAAGGCATGTTGGGGGGCAGGGGGCGGAACTTGAGGTCTCCTAGATACCCCACACTTAAGTTCTCCCTTCCAGAGACTTCTTGGTCTGTAGTCGCCATCTTGCCTCCTGCCTCTGTGTTCTCCTCTGAGCACCTGTATGTGCTCTCCTCCTAGGACATTACCCCCTCTTTCAATCCCATAGTCATACTGTTAGGGAAAGGTGGGAAAAAAAAAAAAAAAACCCAGAAAAGAGCTTAAAATTGAATATTAGTTATCAGTGTTCTTACAGTTGCTGTTCTATGCCCACCACTCTTGCCCTCTTGAGCTGAATCTCTCCTTGCTCATCTTCTCCCCATATTCCAGGTTCCAAATCCCTGTTTCTCCCTCTACCCTCAAACTGCCGAGGGAAAACTGGAGTTTCTGTTACTTTATTATACAGACATGTTTAAGTACGAACTACCCCTTTCTAGGGACTTCGGGACCTCTTCTACTCATCGGCTTAATAAGGTTTCCTTAACAAAGAACTGCCTTTCCCTGGCATGAAATCTTCTGTTCCCAGCACACAGGGAAGCTACAACGGTCATTTCTGTTTCGAAAGAGCAATTTTCCCTTCCCTGTTACATAGGCAATTTCCTCTTCTGCCTAGAGCCTCACTTTGATTCCTAAACCATAAGAAGCTTTTCTTTGTGCCAATTCACTTTTTTCAATTACTTACATATATTTTTTCATAATTTCATAAAACCATGTCATATGTTATTGAAAATAAAGAACACAATCCCATCACCCTTACAGGCATCTGTATTTTCAAAGGCTCCATTTCAGTCTCTGTCTACCCAGGCATATTTTAAGGCATCTCTGTTTTCCTTGTCTGTTTTTTGATTTTACATACTACAAACAACTTTCTATGCCTTCACTGCTATTTTTTTTAACAGTTGCAGAACATTCCATTGGGTTACTGCCCCACAGTTTAGCTACACATTCCCCATCACAAAAGCAGCGACTTTTGTCTTGTTCACTGATGTATCCCAAACAGTGGGAAACAGCATTTAGCATGTAATAAGATCGCAGTAAATATTTGTTGAATTGAATGAATGAATGAATGAATGAATGAATGAACGAGACAGGTTGTTTCTAATTTCTTATTGCTATAGGCAGATGCAATAAACATCTTCATCCATACTACATTTGTCTTTAGCTTACTATTTCCCTGATATAATTGTTTCCCTGATATTAGAAACTGCTTTTAACCCATTAATAAAATACAGTAGCAGCAGCAGCAGCAGTGATTATAATAGCTAACATTTACTGAGCAGTTATTACATGCCAGGCTCTGTGCTAAGAACTTTATACCCAAATTGCCATGCACTCCTTACAACATCCTTATGAGAAAAGTACAAATTACCCTCATTTTACAGATGAAAAAGCAAAAGATTGTTACTTGCCCAAGATCACATAGCTTATACAGGGCAGAGATGGGATTTGAACTAAGGTCTATCCCACTCCACATTCTGAGGTCTTAACTATAATGACTTATAAGATCAAAGGGTATAAGTGAACTTATGACTCTTGGTACATGCCATGCTGCTTTCAGAAAGGACCATGGCCATACACCTTATTTTAAGGTATACCACTTACAAGGTGCATAGACTCCAGTTTTGTTTTTTATTCACTATGACAACCTTTACCTTTCAATTGTAATATTTAGTTCACTAATATTTAATGTAATAACTGGCTCATTTCTATTTAAATACCCTACCTTACTATTTGTCCAAACTGTTCTGTGTTCTTTTTCTCTTTTTTCTTGCCTTTTTTTTTTTAACGTTTATTTATTTTTGAGACAGAGAGACACAGAGCATGAACGGGGCAGGGTCAGAGAGAGAGGGAGACACAGAATCTGAAACAGGCTCCAGGCTCTGAGCGGTCAGCACAGAGCCCGATGTGGGGCTCGAACTCACGGACCATGAGATCATGACCTGAGCCGAAGTCGGATGCTCAACCGACTGAACCACCCAGGCGTTCCTCTTTTTTCTTGCCTTTATCCAGATTGGTTTTGTCTCTTTAAATTGCATCTTTCCTTTCTAGTAGCTGGGGGGGAGGGGGGGGCATATATTCTTTTATTCTTTTTAGAGGTTATCGGAAAAGGGTCTTTATTATAAAATCTCCTGGCACTCAATAATTACAACTATTGGCACATTTTTTTTGCTAGATACTCATTAATCAACCTAAATTAAATAATCTCCTAGAGCCCTCTTCTCCCTACACGACATTGTGGGTCATGCAGAATTCCCTACACATAGGTAGTGCCAACTTCTGGCTGTAAAATATTAAGCAGCTCCTGTTGTCCTCAAAGGCGTTCAATCCAGTACAAACAAGCAGGTGAATCATTCAATACCCAAAATCAGATGGCCATCAGTGTAAGACACAACCTGAGCACAGGCTGATGGCAGAGATGACCTCAAACCCAGCCCATGCCATAGACAAGCCCAGCCTGCCTCATGCTGCCCTCACAAACCTCAGAAGACCCTTTCTGGGAAATAGAACCATCATCTAATGATCTGGTCCAAAATATCGTTCATCCTTGCAGAGGATATGGTAACCTTTTAATTATTCATTCGAACTGAGGACATCCAAATATCCCTTATTCTTGGCTTTGGACTATAGTGTTTGTTTTTTTAACGTTTATTTATTATTGAGAGACAGAGAGAGACAGAGCATGAGCAGGGGAGGGGCAGAGGGAGAGGGAGACAGAATCTGAAGCAGGCTCCAGGCTCTGAGCTGTCGGCACAGGCCCGACGTGGGGTTCGAACTCATGAACCGCGAGACCATGACCTGAGCTGAAGTCAGATGCTTAACCGACTAAGCCACCGCGGCGCCCCTAGACTATAGTTTTATATTTACATTTGAGATGTTCTCAAACTTTAACAATAAAATGAAGCCATGTTGAAAAGCGCTGGAGCAAAATAGGCTTGAAAATAGCCTAAGACTTTCATCCTCCCTCCAACCTGCTGCTAATACATTCAGGGTTTAGGGTGGGGTGCCGGTTGTCTAAGACCCCAGGGTATCTATGCATGCACTTCAGTAATAAAGTTGTCTAGGAATTCCTAAAAATGATCTCCCTATGACCACAGACACGAAAAGTGAGAATGGAAAACATCTCTAGCCGAGGAAGTGAGCTATTTCTGTTCCTTTAGAGTATGATTTTGAATCTGTTGACAAAGCTTTGCTGTCTTCTCTGGAGTCAGAAAGGTCAGTTTGAGGTTAAGCCCAAGTGAACGGTCCATGATGAAATAAACACAGCACAACCCAGGGCTATGTACAATGTTATTCTTTTACCTTCTTCCTGGAATTTCACAGGTTGTGCAAATGGAATACAGAAATGGACAAAATAATGTAACAGTGCAAAATAATACCAGGGGTGAAATCTGCTTACTTGATGATTCAAAGAAATAAAACACACTTTAACTATGGATCTGTCCATCTCTGCTCCCTGCTCCCTGATAAGCGTCCCTTCCCCCAAAAAGAAAATCTTCTACTTTCTCTTATCTTTTCTTCCTTTCCTTAAGTTTTTTGTTTCTAAAACTCTTTATCCCTCTCTCTCTTTCCTAGATACATACAGAGACAGAAACTTAGGATGTTAGAACTGGGTGGGAGAGCTGAAAAATCAGCAAAGCCAGAGCTATTCAAACTTCTTTTAAACCAAAAGATATGATTATTTATTAAAACTTATTTGTAAGCTATGCTAGCTGTGACTATAATAATGCTGTGTAACAAACCACTCCCCAAAACAAAATGCTTTTAACAACATTTATTCTCATGCTTACAGATTGCAGATTGAGGATAATAAACGAGTGTAGGTGGGACTCAGGCTATGGTCAGGTTTGGGTCTGCTGCACAACTCTCTCTCTCTTTCTACTGTGACTACCTGTGGGCACATTCTCCTAGTAAATGAAAGAGCACAAGAGGCAAGACAAATCCTGCAAGTACATTTAAAACCTCTACCTATGTCACATCCTCTCATATTCCATTGGTCAGGGTAAATCTCATGGCCAAACCCAAAGTCAGTAGGACAGGAGAGTACAGTCTGCTGTAAGGAAGACAGGGCAGGGAGTGATTGTTAGCTGACCAATAATCCAATCTATCACAGAAACCAAATATATAAAATAGACATAGGTGATTCTTTGCTAGTTGAGTGAGGGATGAAGGGAGCCTAGACCCCATCGTGTTCCCCAACTCCAATGTCCCAATGAGTCCTCTGGCAATGCCGGGGACTTCAAAGAACATGGCATGAAATGCAAGGCAAACCCACTCACTTTAGAGACAAGAAAACTGAGGTGAAAACAATTCTAACAACTTGTCTACCATCTGAGAAGTATCAGGCATGAGACCACAAGTGAGAGGACCTTTTCTAGGAGTTTTCAAATCTGATGACAACTGGTCATTTTCCAGTCTCAAGTCGTAGCTACAGAGATGACAACAGTTACATAGTTTACGATTTGTGTAAATTGCTTGCAGGTGGAGAAAATGTTCACAAACAAGGTAGCATAGCAAATGAGAAAAAGAGGGAGGGGCGAATACAGTTCTGACTACCAAATCCCAAACTACTCATTTCACAGTACAAAACTCAAAACCAGCTGCTTCCATTCCTGGCTACCCATCCATGATTTCACATGGGTTAGAGCAATGATGGACACAATAAGAGAGCACATGGCTGAGTTAAATTCTAAATGCATCTTTGGTGAAGGCAATTCTCAAATTCAAGAATAGAAACTATATGATAATTATATTGGTTGGTAAATGAAGCCTTCAGAAGCCAGAGTATTAGGAAGAGGGTAGAAGCTTTCCCAGGGCTGTAACTCCTGAGCACTTTAGAGCACCAAGGGGATTGCCCACCATCTGAGGATTTGGCCACCAAAGAGACCTATAAGTCCAGCTAGAGGATTTAGCAGGAATAGGCGTCAGAAGTAGAGAGTAGGGTCAATACCAAGAAAAGAGCCATTCAAAGAGACACCAGGGCGAGGTCAGAGGCACACCAGAATCCCAAAGAGGGACAGGTGTCTTCAGCCTTACCCAGCCCCTGTGCAAAGTCAAGGATTAGTGGACGAGACGTGAGCCTTCGGTGCTTAGGGGGTAGAGGGGATGCCAAAGACTCCAGCTTCTGAGGATGAGATGAAATGGCCAGGCTATTCCTTGACCTGAGAGTATAAAGGGCTCTGGTGTCCAGTCTTCAGCTGCCCCTTGGCTCAGGTCTGGTTACCCTTGCCTCTCCCCACTTGAAATGTTAAAGGTGAGTGTCATGCACAGGCCATTCTGGGCGATGAAGCTTTTACTCCACCTGAGCTACGTGAGGCCCCCACCATGGTGACCATGTCCCGTGTCACAAGAACTAAACAATGTCCCAGAGTTCTTTCCCTGTATGGCTCTGAATTCAGGCTGGCAACAAGAGAAATCTGCATGAGATTTGGAAGGCAGGGTGAAGCAGTGACCACCCCACTCGGGAGGTCTGATTAGGGCACCAGGCACAGCAGGAGCCCACACATGCTGTCTCAGACCTGTGGCTCACCTGGGTGCTGTGGACACTGGCTGGGCCCACAGCATCTCCACTACCCACTGGGTCTCCTCCAGCTTCTCTGGTTCCTGGTCCAGGTGCATGTGTGGCTCTGCAGTGATGGGCACCCACTTGTCCTGCAGGTCACCTGTGTTATCAAGATTGGAGGTGGTGAGAGTCAGAGGCAGGTTCCAGTCTGTTCTTGCTCTCCCCCACTTCATATCCAACTTTCCATCCCACGTGCAGGCCCTGCTGACCTGTAGAAACTTTAGGCCCAACATCAGACACAGAGGCAACAGCCTTGCATAGACTTTTCCACTGGCTTCCACATTGAGGAAGTCTAATCTCTATAATAAATCCCTTATTCCATGTCACCCAGAGTAGCTCTGCTTTCCTCACCAAATGCTAACTGATCCAACCAGCTATTGCCATTGCCTCAGCAAATGCAAACAAAGATACTTCTGTTTGGCTCACCATGTGGTTCCTCTGAACAGAACATCGATACTTCCTCCAAGCTTCTGCTTTCTTGACTGAACTTTTATCACCACCAAACCATCATCACCACCATTATGGTCACCATCACCTCCACCACCCCCAAATGACCGTCACTGCTACCACCCTCACCATCACCACCACTCTTTGTTAGCAGAAAAAGAAGGCATGGATTCAGACAAGACCCCCAGAGCCACGCTGGGGTGGAAGTGGGGATGCCAACCACCTGGGTGGCAGCACTGACCCAAAACCTGCCCGGGGTTCAGAGACAAAGTGGCCTTGCTTCTGTAGACCTCAAGTTCAGAGCCCCAGAGGAAAGCTTGCCCACTGAGTGAAGGTCAGAGATCAGGACAGAAATCCCGTTTGGCCTTCCAAGGACAGGCCAATGAGTTAAAAGAGGTGAGGGTCAGAAATGACCAGGGGAGGGGCGCCTGGGTGGCTCAGTCCGTTAAGCGTCAGACTTCAGCTCAGGTCGTGATCTCATGGTCCGTGAGTTCGAGCCCCGCATCGGGCTCTGTGCTGACAGCTCAGAGCCTGCAGCCTGCTTTGGATTCTGTGTCTCCCTCTCTCTCTGACCCTCCCCTGCTCATGCTCTGTCTCTCTCTGTCTCAAAATAAATACAAACATTAAAAAAATTAAAAAAAAAAAAAAAGAAATGACCAGGGGAAGCACCCACAATGACCACTCTTCATGCTTAAGCCAGAGTGGCTCTTAGCCCTCACTGCACATTAGAAGCATCTGGAGAGTTTTAAATGTATTAATCCCCAAGCTCCACACTCAAAACCTCTATTATCTCTTTAACGCTCCCCAGTTCATCCTGAAGTGTGAAAAGGATTGAGAAGCAATGCATTAAACCAGAACAACACTAAGCTCATGACTTCCTTCCATCTGTGCCCCGGGAGTTACCTCACACTCTGGGATGACTTAGTTGGGCTCTTGAATTAGGTGACTCTGGATGCTAGATGGTGGTAAAGCAGAGGAGAGAAAAGGATCCTCCCTAGAATGGAGAAAAAGATGAGCCTAAGTTTCGATGGAAAATTTACCTGCTTCTTATTCTGGGGTGGAAGAACTAGAGAATTAATCTATAAACTGAAGCAGTAAGAAAAGGAACATAATCCGGAGAAGACCCTTGCAGCTAGAGTAAGGTGCTTATCCTTGTAATTGTCCTTGTCCTCAGCCTCAAGGTGAACTTGACTTATTTTCTACCATGTCCAAGGCTTAATGTAACAAGAGAATTTATAAGCAACAATAGCAATTGTTAACATTTGCCAAACACTTATCATGTGCCCAGCACCATGCGAAGTTCTTTACGTGGAATAACTCTTTTAATGCTTAAAGCAAGTCTATGTGGTGGGTGTTAACATTTTCCCCATCATACAGGTGAACAGAAACTGAGGTACAGAGAGGCCGAAGAAGTTGCCCAAGTTCACACAATTGTCAGAGCTGCGATGGTATCCCAGGAATACTCCTCCAGAGTTCACACTCCCAACACCACACTATACAGCATCTCAGTCCCCACGTGCCCTGGGGTAGGTAATATTCTCCCCACTTTACAGGTGGGGAGACTGAGGTTGAGTAACTTTCTCATGCTGCCACATTTCCCCACTAGCACAGCCTGGACTTGGAACCTCCAAGTAAAATATACCAGAGGGGCTTAGGACAGTTAGGCCCAGAGGCGGGAAGATATGTCTAAATGCCCATCTCTTCCCAACACCACTCCATCCTGCACACTCAGAAGCTACACATGCAATCATCTTTCAAAAGAACTGCGTTCAAAAAAATCCACCCATGACCCAAACCAGCACTGGCATGCACGTCGAGTCTGAAAATGGCACGTAAATAGAAGGAAAGGGTGAATCCAGACGCGCTCTAGGTTGGGCAAAACATCTCAAATTATTTGTTTCTAACATTTTACAATTGGCAAGACCCAAACCACATTTTTCCAAGCATTCTCTTCTCCAGCCCAACCCCACCCCCACTGCCCCGCTTTACATTGTAAGCCCATGTGTATTTCCCCAAAAATGTAATCCATATGTGTCTGATCCGTTTACACTTAACTCATCAACTTGTAGTTTGCTGGGAGTTGTTTGCTGCCCATGAAGCCTTCTGAGACTGTCTGTGAGGCCTTCAAAAGGCTCCTTCAGGCTCTTTTCTTAGAAATAGGAAGCTACATTTAGCTAAGGGCAAGTAGAACGGAAAATGTCAATAGGAAGGAAGAGGTTCTAGGACCAAAAGGTTTATTCTTATTCTCCACAAGGCAGAAAAGCAAGGAGAGGCCCCCGAGGTAGTACATCAAGGTCCTAGAAACTTGCTCTGGTTGGAACACCAAGGCCAGGGTTGGGTCCAATTTAGTTTTCAGCCACATTCACAGTCCCTCTGCTGCCACGGCCCCTACAGTGGCTCTGGAATGTAATGGAGAGCCAGAAGCACGTCCCTGACCTGGGTCACCGGTGATCCTGACGGTATCAACTACTTTGGTGGAACTAAACCCCATATACTGGGTTTCTACCTTGGCAGCCAAAGATCTTGCAAATTCTGTTTTTCTATCTCCCTTAAACACACACACACACATATAGACAACCAACCAAACACTTCTCAAAACAAACCATTACATCTGATATGCTTTAACTCATCCATGTTTTTTGGCTTTAGCAAAAGGTTCTAGTTTGGGGTTTGTTTTTTTTTTAATTGCTTAAGTTCAGCTAACTTGTGTCCTTCGGGAAAACTGATCTATGTAAATGTGATTTAACTAAAGGGGTTTGAGCCATTCACATGTGTTTTACATTTTCTAATCATCCTGAGCTCTGTACATAGTGAGCAGACTGAAAAATGATGGTGGTCTCATTTCAACATCAATTTTTAGCCAATCTATCTCCCAAGAATGCCGAAAGACGGCTGGAGAGAATCTCACTTCCTATTTCCAGACAATCAGAAGCTGATATTTATGGAAACCCTGGAAGTGTGTGAAGTTGATTGGATGGGTAGAAGACTCATCAGAAGACAGCAATTCTTTACAATGTCTACGTTCTTAAAATTGGCCAAAACTTCAGCAAAGATTCACTTGAACTATTCTATTTCCCTGATTAAATTCAACAAACATTTAAGAAATGCCTACTGTATTAGTTTTCTATTGTTGCATAACAAATTACCACAACTTTAGTGGCTTAAAACAACATACATTTACTATCTCATAGTTTCCATGGGTCAGGAGTCTGCGCATGGCTAAACTGGGTCTCTGCTCAGGCTCTCATAAGGTTGCAATTAAGGTGTCAGTCAGGCTACATTCCCATCCGGAGGCTTGACTAAGGAACCATCTACTTCCAAGTTCATTTGACTTGTTGGCAGAATTCACTTCCTTGTGGCTACATAGCAGAGCTCCCCATATTCTTGATAGTTGTCAGTCATGAACTGCTCTCAACTCACAGAGGCCACTTCAGGTCCTTGTTGTGTGGGTCCTTGTTCTTAAAACATGGATGTTGACTTCTTCGAATCCAGAAGGGGAATCTTTTCCTTTGGGAAAGTCTAGGCTGGTTTAAAGGCCTTTCACCTGATTAAGACAGGCCCACCAGGATAACCTCCATTTAGGTTAACTCTAAATCGACTGATTTGGAAACTTCAGTATATCTGCAAAATCCCTTTCCTTAATCATATAATGTAACCTAGTCAGGGGAGCAACACCCTTCATATTCACAGGTCCCATTCACATTCAAGGAGGTGTGTATACCAGGAAGGTGGGAAGCTTGGGGGCCTTGGGAATCTTAGAAGACCCTTGTACATATACCTGTACAAGGGCATGGTGATATATAAGTTATGAATCCTACCTTCATGAAACTCATACCCTATTAAGGGCAGTGGATACGCAACAAATAATTACTTCATAGATATTTTCTGTAATAGAGGGATGTTCTGTGTTCAGAAAAGCACAAAAAGGGTCACAGAGAAACTGGGATTTGTGAGATAAATAGGAGTTCAGCAGGCAGGCAAGTATGGGAAAGGGGCATTTACATGGGGTTGGCTTGAAACAATATGGTGTGATTAACAGTTATAAGGAATTGGATTTTGCTAACAGCTAAAGCAAATGTGCTGAGCCTTTTTATTTGCTTTATTTTGACTTATCTTCTTAAAATAAAAAGAAAGGAAATGAATTGCTTTAAAGCCTGGCTGATGGACCACACGTATGCGTGTGTGAGATTTGCTGCATGACTCACCTATTTACAGCCACCATGAAAATAAAACCGAGGGGGGAATGCGTAACCAATTAACACTCCAACTGCTATGGGCTGAATGTTTGTGTACCCTCAAAATTCATATATTGACGCCCTAGTCTTCAGCATAATGGTATTTGGAGGTGGGCTCTTTGAGAAGTAATTAAGTCATGAGGGTAGAGCCCTCGTGGGGGGATAATAAAATCCTTTCTCAATAAGAAATATGTGGGGCACTGGGTGGCTCAGTCAGTTAAGCATCTGACTCTTGACTTTGGTTTGGGTCATGACCTCACGATTCGTGGGTCTGAGCCTCAAGCCTGGGATTCTCTCTCTCCCTCTCTCTCTGCCCCTCCCCCATTCACACACCCTCCGGCATGCTCACTCTCGCTCTCACTCTCTCTCTCTCTCAAAAATAAATAAGCAAACATTTAAAATTTGAAAAAAATAAAAAGAAAGATGAGCGAAATGATCTCTCCACCATGTGAGGATACAGTGGGAAGGCAGCCATCTGTAAACCAGGAAGAGGGCTCTTGCTAGGACCCAACCATGCTGGCACTGTGATCTGACTCGCAGTCTCCAGAACTGTGAGAATCAAATGTGTGTTGTTGAAGCCGCCCAGCCCGGGGTATCTTGTTACGGCAGCCTGAACTGACGAAGGTACCAGCCCTATGAGAAAATATGCTTCTGGGTCCCCTTTGGAACGGGTAGACCTTTTACAATCAGAAGCTTCCCTTGAATTGGTGTTTCATTCCAGAAAGGTGGATAAGCCCACCCCTACAAACTTAACAACAGGAAAAGCCAAGGAATTTCTGTAACCCACAGCGCAAAGGACAGCAACTGAGGCTGGCCATGAAGTCAGGCCAATCCCAGCACCTGAGGACCTGTACCCCACATCCTGGTACTTTCACAACTTGAAACAGGATTCACTTTTGAAGCCCGAAGCCTCTGACTCCTCCACCACGTTATATAAACGCAGGCCAGAAAGAAAATGCCTCTAAAAAACACAGGAGTTTCTATGTCAACTCCAAAATACCTGCTGAGCCACTAGGAAGATGACAATACTACAGAGGAAATGCAACCATCATGCAGGTGGTTTGATCCACGTGTTTCATTTCCATTGTCAAGTGCAACCGCGGGATACTATTTCCTGGTTACTCAGCACCACTCAGGTTGGTCAGCCTCTCTGTGGCCCTCTGAAAAGCTCTATGGTAGGGACGCCTGGGTGGCTCAGTCGCTTAAGCGTCTGACTTCAGCTCAGGTCTGATCTCATGGTTCATGAGTTCGAGCCCCGTGTTGGGCTCTGTGCTGACAGCTCAGAGCCTGGAGCCTCCTTCAGATTCTGTGTCTCCCTCTCTCTCTGCCCCTCCCCCACTCACACTGTGTGTGTGTGTGTGTGTGTGTGTGTGTGTCTCAAAAATAAATAAGTATTAAAAAAAAAATGTGAAAAGCCCTATGGCAGAGGGAGCTACTGAGATACATTAGGAGATGTGCACTCCAGTTTCAATTCAATGTGTTCTTCCATATACCCAGGATTGGTGGAGGACAAATTTTCCACTCACAGGGATAAATGGGTTTTCCAGACAACTGAAAATCTTGCTAGCCACAGGATGCTTGCACATTATTGTTTCAATATTGGAAATTCTCTTAAGATACTGGCATATATTAAGAGCACGGGCCCTGGAGCCAGGATGCCTGGGTTTGAATCCCAGCCCCACCACATGCTCACTGTCTGACACTGGGCAAGGGGACTAACTTGTCTGCATCTCCGGGGACGGTCCCTAGTTCATAAATAGTGGTGAGGGTTAAATAAGTTAACTACACAAAGACATTCACGTACCTGGCACATAATAAACATCTCAATAAGTTGTTACTATAAGACAGAATCTACAATATAAAAGATAAGTGAGGCTCTTTCTCAGGGTCATTTTCATAAACACTAAGCAAAATACTATATATATATATATATATATATATATATATATGTACATATATATATATATATATATATATATATGTCCACTCTTGCTAAATATATGTAAATACATACCCATATATAAATATGTGCACAAATATATAAAAACATGCCTTTGTGACCCACTGAAACATATTAGGAAGATGACATTTACCCTAAATGACCTCAGAAGGTGGTTTTTAATGCCTTGTGTTTGCCTTTTTAAAACATTCTTGCCTTCTCTCATTGGTCTCACTGCTAGCCACAGTCATGTCTGGCTATCTGTCTTCCTCCTCTGAGTTGTTCTGTTCTTTCCATGACTGGGAAACCAGATTACAAAGTTTGCTATAACTGTGAGTAGAAAAAGAGCACAGAGATTTGAACGGCAGTCCTACAGGCTCCTTTATGAACCAAATGTATGGGCTTGAAACTGGGCATTGTGTCATGTATTTTGACTGATCAGAGGATAGCCTCTTGCTTACTTTCTTTCAGGATCTTGAACATATCCTGAATCTGTGGTTTTCAGCCACTCCCAGAGGGCCTTCATGCTCTGTGAGCGCATCTCAGGGGCCTCCTTGGTGGGGAGAGGAAACGGGCAAAGAGATGTTTACCCAGTAAGGCTCCGAGCCCTCCACTCCCACTTCAACCAGACAAGTTCTGATATATGTTTTATGTAATGGAGCTCTGCATACAGGACCATTTGAAAAGAAGGTTCCACTGCTAAATCCATAAATAAAGTGACAGCTACTGTTCTACAGTCATGTTTGCCAGATAAATGACATCGGGACATACACTCTTTTCTGTATGTTTGAAATATCTCAAATGTAAAAAAAAGAGGGAGAGCCACAAGTCAAACCATCCCTAGGAATTAAGCATAACAAGAATTCATACATGATATATGAGACTAGACAGCTACAGAAAGCATTTCCAAATAAGCCACCATAAGTATGATTTGTAAAAAAAAAAAAAAAAAATTTAATGAGATTAGGCTAACCTCATGTCTCACCAGAGACTCACCAAGTTAAATGTAAATAAATGTAAAACAAGTTACAATTTTGGGAAATCTAAAATGTTAATGATAGATATATATCGATGTAAGTGAGTTGCATGGTTGGGAAAAGCAGAATGGGTCACAATGATTTGTCAGTGTTTCTCCAGAACTCACCAAAAGAGATTCCGATAGCTGACGCCATGTTTCTATTCAGAAAAATCCTTAAAAGTGAAGATGGACACATTAGCATGATGTAACTGACCTTTCAGCAACATCAAACTCCCTCTTGTTCAAACTCTATCCTTGCTAACTGTATCACTTAGGACTGTTTTGGCTGCAAAAAACATAAAACACAAAAGAGACTTTTTAAAAAGCTTAACCAAGATCAAAATATATTTCTCTCTCACAGTCTGGAGGTAGTTAGCCCGGGGCTGGCACAACACTCTATGATTTCAGGGATCTAGGCTTCTTCTACCTATTGCTCTGCCCCAGGTGGCTTCCATTTTTAAGACCCCTTCTGATCCAAAATGGCTGCTAGAGCTCCAGACATTATGACTGTGTGCCAGACAGCCGGAAGGAGGAAGAAGGGAATTGCCCTTCCTTTAAGAAGACTTTTTAAAGTTTCACATACCCCTCCTGTTTACATCATATTGGTCACAACTTAGTAGTAAAACCACACTTAGCTGCACAGAAGGCTGGGAAATGTAGTCTTTATCCCAGACAATTCTGTGTCAAATTAGGCATTCCATTTCTATGAAAAAAAGGGAGAACAGGTACTGGAAGACAATAAAAGTCTCTACCGTGCCAACTCACCTCCTGATTTCTATTTTGACTTCCTAAGTGGACTATTCAACTGAAATAGAGTGGTATCCCCATTATTCACTCTTCCCCCAATTATACTTTCAAAATTAATTTTCAATTCAATGTAATGCCACAAACATTTGTTAAATACCTACTATGACTTATACAATGGAATACTATTCAGCAATAAAAAGGAACAAATTATTAATATATGGAACAACATCAATGAATCTCAAAATGATTATGCTGATTGAAAACAGCCAGACAACAAAGAATAAAAATGTTATATTCCACTTATATAAAATTCTAGAAAATACTAACTAATCTACAATGGTGGAAAGCAGGACCTTGGTTGTCTGGGAACAGTGGGAGGAAGGGAAGAAGAATTGCAAAGGAAACTTTGGGAGCAATGGGTATGTTCAGCATTTTGATTGTGGTGATAGTTTCATAGGTGTATACATGTATCAAAACTCATCAAATGGGGGGCGCCTGGGTGGCTCGGTCGGTTAAGTGTCCGACTTCGGCTCAGGTCATGATCTCGCGGTCTGTGAGTTCGAGCCCCGCGTCAGGCTCTGTGCTGACAGCTCAGAGCCTGGAGCCTGTTTCGGATTCTCTGTCTCCCTCTCTCTCTGCCCCTCCCCTGTTCACGCTCTGTCTCTCTCTGTCTCAAAAATAAAAAAAACGTTAAAAAAAAAATTAAAAAAAAAACCTCATCAAATGGAAAACTTTAAAAATGTGCAGTTGATTCTACATCATTTATACTTCAATAAAGCTATAAAACACTTAAAAAAAAAAAAAGAATCTATTACATGCCTGACACTATGCTAGGCACTGAGGATACAAAAAAAGCTATGACTTCTGTCCCCAAGTACTCACAGTACAGTACATTGTTTTGATGAATAAAATAGGCTTATGGGTGAAGATGGGGTGAGTGGCTCCCCCAACACCTGATTTAGTCTTCAATAAATGGACAAAAGCAAGGCACTCAGTCTACAACTGAGTATAAGATCCTGTCCCATGTGTCCAATCAACCCCCAGAGCTCAGCCTGAAGCCCATGAGTTTTAACCACTTTATAGTAAGGAGCTATGTACATGTACATGCCCTCCTTTCAATCTATTTCTATATACAGCTCTGGATACATATAAGGAATTATATTAGTACTTTAAAAGCCCCAAAGTTAATTGTGTCTTTTCTACTTTTAGAAACGAAATCCAAAGGCATGCTTTCTTCACTTTTCACATCTGTGTTGCAGAGCCAGCAAGGATCACATGACAAAGACAAGTAGTTGGCACAAAGGAATCTTTAGAAGGAATAGTCTAGCAAGACAGATATTTGGAAACTGTTTCCAATGACCACGACTTCTCATGTCTTGACATCTCTTGGTGATGCTGTTGTAGTGTGGGTAACATTGCAAGAGTGCAGCGTTAAGGTCTGGAACTGTCAGCTATTGGCTCACGGGCAAATATTATCGATCAAATTCCTTATCTTCTCCTCAATTTTGCACCCCCTAGTTCCTAGGGCTTTTGAAGGTCATTAGGACCTTTCCTTAGAACTGAAAACTATTGCTCCTACCTTTTCTACTTTGAGAAAAAAAAAACTCATAAAAGAACAGTGGTTGCCAGGGTTTGGGAGGGGGAATGATAGATGAATAGGACAGGTGAAATAGAGTGGTATACCCATTATTCACTCTTCACACAGAGTACGGAGGATTTTTATGCCAACGAAGATACTCCGTATGATACCATAATGACGGTTACATGTCATTATACATTTGTCCAAATCTATAAATTTTATACTACCAAGAACAAGCTATAAACTATAGACTCTGGGTGATGATGTTGTGGCAATGTAGCTACGTTAGTTGCAACAAATACACCACTCTGGTGTGAGTGTTGGTAATGGGGAAGGCTACACATGTGTTGGGGTAGGGGGTGTATGCAAAATCTCTGTACCTCCGTATCAATCTTTTTTGTGAACCTAAAACTGGTCTAAAAATATAAAGTCCGAATAAAAAAATCAACATGCAAAATGGTAATCAACCTCATTAGAGTTGTATAAATTCTAATAAAAAATAAATAAAAGAGAGATTTCTTCCTAACATATTAACTTTTTAATTACAATAATCAAGATACTTCTATACAGTAGGTAGGGGTGTATATTGGCATGTTACTCTGGACAGTAATTTGGCAAGATATACAATGAGCCTTGTGTAAAGTTCCTGACAAGGTATGCATAAAACATTTCCAAAAGATGATACAGTAAAGTGTTAATTGGTCTTTAAAAAAGTTATCAGTTGCTGAGTAGATAGCTTCTTCATTAAAAAAATAACAAGATTAGATCAATTCACGAGCCATGCCAAATAAAGAAAATTTTCTTCCCATCGTCCATGAGGCCTTTACTGGTGGGGCAGCCCTGAGCAGGGTGTGCCCTACAGAGTCACATCAAATCCTGCCCACAACCCAAAACACCTCCCCCTTCTATCCTTAACCACCCCTAACACTACTGTACTAGTGACCTCTTTAGATTAAGATGCTGAAGCTGAATTGTCCCCTGGGAAAAGAAAGCAAAAATCCAACTGGCCCACACTGCCCAGAAGTCGGGAAGGACAGTGTAAGGCAACCCCATGGGGTTGGTTTGCATGATCACCATGGACCTGGTGGGAAAGCAGCAAAGGACAAGGTGAGATGACTGAGGTGATGACAATGAACTTTGGTTATGGGAAATTTTCTTGAAGGCCAGTACTTCATATTGTAAAAAAACTAATCTGGAGTGAAGCGATGAATTATTCCATACAAAATCACCAAATCTTAATTCTTTTCAAATGTTGATGTGTTCTCAAAGATCCACAATTCAAAGCACTCCTTTCATTTTTATTCAATCTCCTAATAAAAGCAGACTCCTTGTCCTCATTAAGTTCAATTTATTGGCACTTGAAATGTATTGATTTACTAGTGTATGATTGCCCTAATTTCACTGGAAGTTCCAAAGCCAAGGAACTCTGCTGATGAAAATAATCCCTCCCTAACACTTCCTTTCTCACCGGGCACTTCTGTGCATTGAAAACACATTTTCAGTGCTAACTAGGAAGGGCTTTCTTAGTTCATATCACATTAATCTTGCAGCCTTAACATTTTTACTGAAAGTCTGTTTCTTCCACAAGTCCTTTCCTTAAATCACTTTGAGAATGGCCTGAGATACTTCATCAATGAGAAGGCAGATGTGGAAGGAAGGAGAGAGAAATCAGTGACAATCTTCAACGTTTGTTCTCTAATGACAGGCAGCTCCTGAATAGAACGTTTGAATCAACTACTCCCTTCTGAAGCTGATGGGAATTTAATTCTGCCTGAAACAGAAGTCCCTCATCACGATGTGGTTTGCCTGAGCAGATATTTAGGGGCAGGGGGAGGAAGGTTTGGGACAAGGAGATGTCAAATATGGCCATCAAAACCTAACATTGTAAAGCCTACCTGTAAGACACTCATAGCTGCAAGTTGGTGTTAGTTCCAATTCCTAGCATGTCACAGAGGCTTTTACCCATCCCCCTCCCAAGCACATCTACAGCTTGCTTTATGCCCTTGGACAAGCCACTGCTCACCTCTGAGTGTCCATTCTCATCCATATCAAGACAAGCCTGGACAAGGGGACAGTCCATTGTAATCTATTCTGTTCTTGAATCCAGTACATGGAATTATCTTCATCCTCCCCTAGTGGCCGTGCTTTGTCTTGGTGCCTTAATTCTTCGTGGCATCACTCTTCTTAAGACTCCTCAAGGAAGCATAGTCTGATTTTTTAAAATACCACATCCAGAAGGCAGAGAGAGAACTTCTTCAGGTGCATGTTAAGGATGGTTCATGGAGAACAGTTGGTGAAAGTCTACTATCCGCTGAACGGATCTTCTAAACACCATCCATGCAGAGTGGCCCAGAGCTGGAGATCAATTTTGCCCCTCAGGGCACATCTGGCAACCTCTGGAGACATTTTTGCCATAACTTGGGTGGGGAGGGGGATATTTTTATCATCTAGTAGGTAGAAGCCAGAGATGAAGCTAAACACCGTGCAGTGCACAAGACAGCCACCAACAACAAAGAATTATCCAGCTCAAAGTGTCAACAATACCAAGGTTGAGAACCCCTGGCGTAGTCCACAGAATCAGTACTATTTGGTGCAGCCAGCTCCCCAGAATTGATCGTATGCATCTTTTTCCAGCTCCTCATTCGTAAGATAACTTTAGCAGCTTGAAATTGACCATTGGGGGAGTACTTACACCACAGACATCAGCACACTCCACAAAGCAAGGCAATTCTATTTCTGAAAGCCAGCTGTTAGGATAACTTTTTTTTTTTAATTTATTCTTTTTTTTTTTTTTAGTAATCTCTACACCCAACATGGGGCTCAAACTCACGACCCCGAGATCACGTCGTATGCTCTTCCGACTGAGCCAGTCAGGCGCCCCAGGCTGAGATCCAGCTGTTAAACAGCTGCCAACACACCACTACTCAGAACCAGCACATGATATACCTGATTCAAAACTCAAAGGTGGGGTGCCTAGGTCACTCAGTCAGTCAGTGACTCTTGATTTCAGGTCAGGTCATGATCCTAGGGTCATGAGATCAAGCCGTGCATTGGGCTCTGCACTGAGCATGGAGCCTGCTTGGGATTCTCTCTCTCACTCTCGCTCTCTCTCTCTCTCTCTCTACCCCTCTCATCCTCCCCCCTACCCCCACCCACATTCACATGTGTGTGCGTGCTCTCAAAAGAAAACAAAACAAAACTCAAAAGCACTTTCAGCAAGAAGGCTGCATTGTGGAAAACTAGAGATGATTTTACACATGGGCAAAGAGTCTGACCTCATAGCACCACCATGCCAAGAACAACAAAGAAGAAAGGAACAGCACAAGGAACACTGTGAGCAGGTATTGGAAGTCTTTCATGTCTTGTTGTTTTGTTTGTTTATTCATATACACCCTGCCTTCTTCGGAGAAGCATTTGAGGGGACCACTTAGGGAATAAACAATATGCTTGTTTATTAAAATCCTCAGAAGAGGGGCGCCTAGGTGGCTCAGTCAGTTAAGCATCCGACTTCAGTTCAGGTCATGATCTCGCAGTTTGTGGGTTGGAGACCCGCATCTGGCCCTGTGTTGACAGCTCGGAGTCTGGAGCCTGCTTCAGATGCTGTGTCTCCCACTCTCTCTGCCCCTCCCCCACTTATGCTCTGTCTCTCTCACTCTCAAAAATGAATAAATGTTAAAAAACATTTTTTTTAATCCTCAGAAGAAATGTATGATGGAACGATAATAATTCAATACCCTTTATTTTGAAAACTTGGACGTAGAAAAATAAAGATCAACACACAACAGGTGCAAAGCCTGAGAAGCAAGCAAGTCGGTTTTTCCAGACTCAGCAAACTGAGAGATGTATTTTCCTGGCGGGTCCTGGAAGTCAGTAAAGCTGGACTCCACTAGATCCCCCCACGAGGGACTCTGGGGCCAACCACTGCGGTTCGTAAAGGGCTTCACCCAGACAGTGGACGCCCTACAAAAACTCAAGCCACATTGGAAGGAAACCCTTTCCCGAGTTTGCTCTTTATTGCTGTCTTGATATTTGCCTCTGGTTGCTATGACAAAATCTGGCATTGGAATTTTTCTGGGAACAAATAGGAAATAGTTGTGGGAGGAGATTCAAGACCCAACGCACATTTAGGTTTGGTTATAAACATTCATGGTAAAATACGGCAATGACTCATTAAACCCCCCAAAAAGGAAATCCCAAAATATTTTTAAGCCCCATTCAGCATGACTTTGTTCCAGAGGTGACCAGCTAGAAGCTCTTTGTTCTAGACAAGGTCACCAGCTAAATGAACTAATAGGGGAGACTACTGACCAATTGAGGTATTGGTCACCCTATGCCAAGTCACCCTCTGCTTTCAGTGTGTTTGGTTTCTGGAGCTGAAAGTGCTAACCCCACACAGTAGAAATTTTCCATTTGCTAGAGTTTAATTATTTTGTCCAGCCTCACAGAAGAGAAAACCAGGGCTGCAGCCATTTAAACTTTGGCAGCGAGGGTCTGGGAAATCTTACGAGAGTATTCAGGCCCAGGACATGCCTTGGATCCAGATGGGCTGGGGGTCTCTTTGTCTTTGTATATGTTTATCTAAGGCTTCTGTATCTAAAAATTTTTTTCTGAATCTCCAGTTTTGACCTAAGCCCAATTAATCTCTTGGTTAACATTCACTAACTTGTCTTCTAGAGCCAGCCTTATACGTGAGAAGAGGCACCTGCCACCATACAGAGTGCTCTGAGGAGAGTGTGGAAGCCCACTTCACCCCATGTGGGCTGGTAGGCACGACCAGGCGTCCATAGCATGGAAGGCTGCCATCAAACACAAAGGATGTGGGGAGATGTACTGAAGAAATACCCTACTGATCCTTCAAATGGCCATCTGGCTCCAACCTATCTTTCCCATCCTATCCCCATATGCTCCCGAATGAACATACACCACTCCAGATAGGGTCCTATCCCACCACCTCTTCCATCTGCCACAAATGCCTCAGAAATAATGATTAAAACACAGTTCCACATACGGCGATTTTTATCTCTCAGAATTTCTCTAAAGGGAAAACAGATCTATTTGGATGAAATAGTGAAGCAAGCTAGTTGGAGAGGACAGGCAAGATCTCTAGGGTTGTTCCAAGAGCAAACAGTGGTCATTGGACTACTATTCATAAAATGAGGAAGGAGAGAAAAGCCGAGAGGTGACAGGAGGCTGGGCCTGTGTGGGAGGGACTAAAGAGTATTAACTGTGAGACTATCTAGTGCTTGCCTCTACCTGGCACTGTTCCGACCTCTCTATACGTATCACTCACTTAACGCTACCAACAACCCTAACAAGTAATTAGTAATATTATTCCTATTTCACAGATGGGGAAACAAAGGCCTAGAGTGGTTCAGTAAGTTGCCCAAGGTCACTTGGCTAGGGAACGGCGGAGCTAGTGAGCAACAGTCTGCAGCCTGGCTCCAGAATCTGTGCTTTGAACCCTCTATGCAACTGCCCCGGTGCGTAAGCCTCTGGTCACAGTTAAGGAAGGACAACAAAGCAGGAAGCTACAAGGATTTCACCAAATATAAGAAACCCTACTATTTTATGTATTGCCATGACAATGTGCCGATTATACTATGACATACCATCACAGTAAGGCAGATTCTGACTCAGAGATAGCAAATGTTCGAATGTGAAAAAGGTGCATCTTAGATATAAAATACAGTATTGAAGGGGGAT
Organism: Panthera pardus; assembly: GCF_024362965.1. Taxonomy (NCBI): domain Eukaryota; kingdom Metazoa; phylum Chordata; class Mammalia; order Carnivora; family Felidae; genus Panthera; species Panthera pardus. The sequence continues at coordinate 30,314,052 of NW_026526765.1, read as the reverse complement.
TATACACATGTTTGCTGCAGAGTATGCAGTGACATCTCCTCCATCTCTCCTTGAAATCCCCAGTGAAGCCCACCTTTCTCATTAATGCTCTTGGGGATACAGATTCTTGGGGGGAGGCAGCGGCAGGCAAAACCCGTAAAGATCCCATGTGTGTAGGTGTGTGTGCATTCACGGGCATGACGCGCAGGTGCGCCCACGCCTGCCGACGTCAGGGAACACATGCAGGGCAAAGGCGAGTTCAAAAGTATCCTGCATTTAGCGACACAAAGAAAATATAGCTTCATTATTTTCTATAATTGATCTAATCTTTTTCCCCGAGCCCTTCACCTTACTATGTAGGGAGGGAAATTAAAACAGCAGCCAGTCCAATCATTTAAACAGTCTCCTAGATATTTCAATCTTGCAGTTTTCCTCCCCCACTTTCCCTTTTCTCTCCAAGGTGGCCCCTGGGGGAAGAGTTTACTTTACCTGGTGCTGGCATGAAAGGGGACGGAGGTCCTCGACCCACATGATTCATACACGCAGGTCCCTGTGCCATCCTCCGGGTCCTCCCTGGAAGGCCTGCATGCTGAAGTCGGTGGCTGGTGGGGTCTGCTATGGGCCGTCCTTGCAGGGCCCTGCTGCCTGAGCTCCACTCCAGTCCTCACAGAAGCCATACACCTCCTGAGGTCCAGCTACGTTTCCCATGTGATCTCCAGCCTGGGAGTCCCCACGGTGGCAACGCCTTGGTAAGTCCGTCAGTTGGGGCTCCTCACGGCACTCACATCACTCTTGTTCAATGAGCCTCGGTGTGACTGCGGAATCCTTCCCATCGCTGCCCAATATGTCAGCATATTAAATAAGCTCTCACCATCCTGGATCTACTGGTGATTCCCTAAGAGGCACACCTGTTGGCCATTACCTGCACCCAGGAGAGAGTAATCGCCTGAAGGGGGAACACAAACGTTAGACAGACATGTAATCAGTACTGGCTGAATTAATAAAGATCTTTATCACCTACTGAACATGTGAGCATGGGTCCTAGTCCTAATTCTAGTAAACATTAAACCATCTATATTCCCTGAGGGAGAGAGGGGAATGCATGCCGCATGCACATGTGCTGGTCGGGTCAGGTCTGCTTCTGACCTCACCACCCCCCCACCCCCCAAGGATAACCTGACCCAGTGGAAGCAAGCGTGGCATATGTGGGTATGTCCGGAGTTTTCCCAGAACTTTGGGCTGCCATGGCTGAGAGGCTGAAGATCTGATACTGAAATCTCATCCATTTCATCTGGGTGAACCCACCGAGATGTCAAGACGGAGCTCCAGGCAGCACGTGGTCCCCTCTGTAGACTAGAGCTGCCGGATGTGGAGAAGCCTGTCCGGGCCAGACAGCAGCCCCCGGCTCTTTCTCCACAGTCCGGCTCTTCCTCTTCCCAGAATATCTATCATCCGTCACCTCAACTGACCCTTTCCTCTGTCCAATGAGTGGAGTGTTTGAATTCCACATTTTCCTTTGAAAAAAAAAACCCTCAGAAGGCCAAATCAAAAAAAAGAGTGTGAAAGTGAGCTCTAAAAAAGAGGACACAGAGGAGTAGTATTGCCCCCGTCTCTCAGGAAACAGGGCTCCCTGGACCCTACACCTCCAGCCCTCCACGGGTCCCAAGCCCACTTCCAGAGCCTTCCTACACCCGTTCTCTCAAGAGCAGGCCACATCTCCGTTGCACACACCACTAAGCCCAAGAACCAAGAAGTGGCCAAAGGGTGGCTCTTTGCCACCATCCATCAAGGATGGAGCTTGGACGTGCAGGCTGGGATGTCTACACGTGTGTGCATGCCGCACCTCTCGTGAGGGGCTGCCAGGGAAGGGAGGGAGGCCACAGGCAGTGGGTACAGAGTCCACAAGCCCTGAGCCACCGCACTCCTGCATGGCACTCCCGGAGCCTCCAAATTCTTGATTCAAATCTGCCCTCTGTGCAGGTATATTTGTCAACGCAAAAGGATGGAACATAATTTTATTTGTTTGTCAGCTTGATTTATAACTTTTAAATATTTAGACATGGTATGTGAGCCTCCGTTTTTACACCTGCCAAAGCCCCACAAAAGTTAGGAGAGGACCCGGAGAAGGAAGGGATGGGCAAGTCTCTACATCAAAAAAGACCAAAATTGTTTCTCTGCTGTGTGGTGCTTAGAATAGCACATGGCATATACTCAAATATTTGCTGAAAGAGAAAAGAAGGAAGGAAAGAAGGAGGAGGCAGGGAGAGGGAAAGGAAGGGCTCGGGTTAAAACTTTCACACGTTTGGAGTTTGTTTTACGGAGTCAGGCTGGAAATCAACTCCTGTCTCTACCATCCCACCTGCATGTCCTTGGGTAGGTTATTCGACATCTCCAGTCCTCATTTCCTCTTCTGGAAAAAGGGGAAGCCATGCCTATCACAAAGTGCAAACAAATAAATATTAACTACTTACATTATTCTCACCATCGATGTTTATTATATACTCCATCCCCTTAATCCCATTTAATTTATAAGTCCTGTTCTAAGGAACAATTTGTTTCAAAGAATCTCAGGAAAGCTACTCCTACTGATTGATGTGCCCCAGATGGATAGAGAGCTATTTCATGATCCCCATTTCAGCCCCACCAACATCCTCAAATGCCCCTCAACCACCAGAGCAGACGTTGCTGGTGCCCCATCCATATCCCTGGGCACATATGCTCTCACTACTCGGCAGCCTGACTTCCAGCTGCCAGCCCCAGCATTGCTTTGTGTAAAGGCATCCTCTTCCAGACCCTACTTGGCCACTTGAATGGCAGGACAGAAGTGCCATAGAATTAATGTCCAAGATGCAGCCTTCAACCAACATCGGATGGGAACTTAAATGTCCCAGCTCTGTCACTCCTGCGGAAGATAACTCCAGGGTGCACAGTCTATACTGAATCCCAGCAGGGTCACAATATAGTTGCTCTTGGTGGTAACTTGCTAGATACTAATTCCTTTGGTTGCTACACAAAAACATGAGTACGCCCACGCCAGTTACTATGCCCAGTGAATGTGCCTTCTAATTGCCCAGTGCTCATGCCTTCGCACTTGTTAAACATTTTGAAAACCACACTTCACATTTAACCAATAAGCTGCCCCCACACGTGCTTCTTGAAAAACATCAACATTCTGTAAAACGAGATCCAGCAGCAATTTCACCTAAGAAACTAATAAATATTTACTCTTTCCTCCTTCCTACAATGTGGCATTAAAATGCAACAGTTAAGTGGAAGAGAACAGAAAATAAAAGATCATTCAATGCTTCCACCCACATACAAAAGCCAGCAAACACCACGGATTTTGTTGTTAGTTTTGGAAATTTCCCCATATGTCTAAGTGAGGACCATGACCCCACACAGTCTATCAAATAGGGCATCTGCTCAAATGTACTTTTGTACTTGGCAGTGACCTCAGGTCTTGACAAATATGTTGTCTCTGTGTTTTTATTTATTATCCACAATCCTTTGGATGGCAACACATTCTGAGGTTAAAACAAATGTATTAAGATCCCAATTTGAATGGCACATAACAAAAAAAATGACCTAGATCTAGATGGGTGAATGCCAATCCAAACAGTGGCTAAACTAGGCAGCTGTTTGCAGTTAGGTCCAATTAACACGTTTTAAACACGGCAGTGTTGGGAACCTCTTTGAAGTGTGTGGCTGGTAAAGGTTTTTCTTGAAAGGGGTTTCCTGGTGGGAACCAGTCAAAACCCACAGATGAACAACTCAACTTACCCTTTTGACTTCCGTGCCTTGTAGAGTTCACAGTTTTAGAGTTCATTTTCCCCAGGTATGTGTATAAATACTTCAAACATGTAATGAAACGTCTGGGAAGGTGTCTTTCCTGAAAGAACATTTTCAAGCCAGGAAGAGGAAAGCAAGGGCAGGGCTCCTGAATTCTAATTTGCAGTCTGTCGAACTGCCAATCTCTACTGGAAACATAAATTGCAAAATGTTTATGTAATAAGCATATGAGGGCATTGTCTGCCTTGAAATAAAAACTCCATGAGGGCAAGAACTTTGTCTCGTTCATCACCGTATCCGTAGCGCCTAGACTGACGCACAGCAGGCTTACGACAGACACTAGTTGAGTGAATGGACGGGTGGATGCATACTAAGCGAACAAACAAATGCATGAATGAAGTACTAAAGTGAATTAATTCTACACACATGTTTGGAAAACCATAAGCTAAAGTCCCTAACCCACATGTGTGTGACACAAAGGCACCACACACACACTCAGAGAAAGATAGAGGACTGTCTTAATTCTCCTAATTATTTTGCTGGTGCTGCCTATTTGGGAATAATTTGGGACTTAAACCTCAGCTTCATTTTTCATATCTGACAAAAAATTGAAGAATGGCGCCTGGTTTATTTATTAAGGAAGCACTCAGTAAGTTTTCGAGGACTAGTGAGTGACAAAACTAAATGGTGTTTGGTTCCGTAGTCCCGGACCAGAAGAGGCCCCGACATCGCAGTGCTCCATTCCTTGTGTGGTTCCTGAGCCTTGTTCACTGACCTTCCTGCATGACCTTCTCATCTGCAGACACAAGGCCCAGCCACACAAGAGAGCTTTGGAAGAAGAGGTAGGGAGACATCTTCTCTCCCTCCAGTCCTGTATCTGAGACAGAAGGGTCTGTGGCTTTGTTACAAGTGAGGCAGACAGGAGATGCTCTGTAATCAGTGGGAGATCTGCTAGGAGAATGGGTTCTAAAGCTGGTCTGCCCATTAAAAATGCAGATTCCTGGGGCACCTGGGAGGCTCAGCTGAGGCCACCGACTTCAGCTCAGTTCATGATCTCGTGTTTGGTGAGTTCGAGCCCCACATCTGTGCTGATGGCTCAGAGCCTGGAGCCTGCTTTGGATTCTGTCTCCCCCTCTCTCTGCCCCTCCCCTGCTCACACTCTGTCTCCCTCTCTCTCTCAAAAATAAATAAACATTTAAAAAAAAATTTTTTTAATGCAGGTACCCAGCTCACAGCCCGCAAGGCTCGGACTCAGTGGGTCTGGGATATAACTCAGGAATCTGCATAGAAACTACAACTCTGGTCATTGTCATGCAGATGATAAATTATTAAGGACACGGGTTAGAAGGAAAGTATTCTGGAAGGAGAAAAAGTTTCATCCCTGAGCGCCTCCAGAAAAGCAATTGGTCTGGTTGGGTGATGCCATCCTGGGACATCTCTTCAAGGACATTCTGAAACATCCTCTAAAAAGATCACAACTTGCTTTAATTTAAAAGAGAAAGGTGTAACACATATCCTTTCTTTCCTGTGGTGGTAGATCTCTCACACACGCACACATACACATATCATCAACCAAAGTGTTTTCGCTCCTGAAAAATCTACAAACTAAAGAAAACACCCTTGAGCGCAATCTGAGAAACCATCCACTTCTTCTAAAACTCCTTTTCCCTTCAAGGAAATTCAGAGGTTCTCTATATCATAGAAACAAACAAACAAACAAAATAAAACTAGAAAATAGAAGTTGGAAATACTGATGCTCAAGAAGAGCAAGGAGGAGGAGTGCAGGTGCCAGCATCTAGAAGCAGAAAAGAGCCGAATTCACCCCCGGGACAACCTCACAGGACAGAAGGGAGGGCCGGAACAGAGCTGGACTCCAGGACAGCACTGGAGTGACAAGTTCCTGCAGCTTGATAATTTAGAGACTTAGAATGTATCTTTCCACATAACAACTAATTTCAAAGTCAATGGTGTACTCCTTGAAGACAGCCTGGAAACCTGGAAACTTCGAGACAAACGGCCTGTTAGCTTAGAGGAGCTCAGTGGTTTAAATCCTCCATTTATCATGCCTGCATGAAAGGATTCCTCTGTAAACAGAGGAGCAAGACCACACTGCCTTGTATCAAGATCTGCTCAGCATTATTTTCCACTGGGCATGTGGTTTCTTCCCGATTTCACACACACACTGTGCACACAGCGGAAACCTTTTTTTTGACAGGCTCCTGGGTTTAGCCTTTTTGTCCTACCTTGGGAAGCTTAAAGCCACAGACTCTGCATCTACGGGACCAACGGGTCAGACCTCCATCTCTCCCCTTCCCACCCTGCCACCATCAGCGTCTTTGTTCTTGGACCCCTCTGCATAAACAAAGGTACTTGCTTTTTGCTTCCTTAACATAAATATGGTTTTAAAAAATTAAGTGGTAACTGTATTAAGCATCTTATGACAATTATATAACACGAGACTCAAATCATTTCTGGTGACTCCCAACCATTAGGCTCATGGCAAAGGCCTTGTGACTGTATGTTGGATACGGGTGACCTGTCACAAATGTCGGGAGGGAAGAGAAGATACCACATTCAGAACAGGCTAGTTTATGCTGTGGCAGCAAACACTACTCAAATCTCAAAGGCCAAGAAAAGGCCTCTTTCTCATTCCAGCACATCATCGTCACATGTAGCCACACACGTGGGAGAGGAGAGCACAATCTCGCACCAGCAATTACATGCTTGGTCTGGTGGGGACACACATCACGTCCGTTCACATCTTCCTGCCCAGAATAGGTCATGTGGCCCAACCCTAGTCACCCAAATAACAAGGGGGCCAGGAAGTAAAATCCTCCCCCATGCATGGAAGTCAAAGAGTCAGAAAGATCTGGATAATAGCACTGATGACCACCAAGAGAGGAGGAAGAAAGGGAGAAGAATCCAGCAACTGACTGCTAATGAGGAAGACACACTGAAAAATCTCACCTATCGTCACTGACTGCACCCTGGTCCTGATTCAGCAGCAGCTCCTGCTGCCTATAAAATCCTGCCAGTTTTGTAATTTCAAAACAATAACAAAGATTTTTATCTAATTATGTAAGTTTTTTTATGTTTTCATTGGCCGTGCATGAAATAGGCATTCTCAAACATTACTTTTGGTAGCAAAATTAATCAGGTCTTTCTGGAATATTGCTGGTTATGTGTAGAAAGAATAAAAGTTTCATTACCTTTGGCCCTGTAATTCTACATCTAGAAATGAATCCTAAGGAAAGAAGCAGAAATGCAGAGAAAGATACATGTAAGAGAATACTTTCTTAATAGCATTACTATTAATGTTCCAAACTGGAAGTAGCATAAATGTCCAATAAAAGAAGATTAGTCAAATAAATTCTGCTGCATCTATATGCTAGAATAGTCTATAGCTATTAGATGAAATGGCTCAGCAGACTGGTGTGTCAATACAATGGACTATCACATTGACATTAAGAATAACAATTATAGGGGGCACCCGGGTGGTTCAGTTGTTTAAGCGTCTGACTTCAGCTCAGGTCATGATCTCACGGTTCCTGGGTTCGAGCCTGCATCAGGCTCTGTGCTGACAGGTCAGAGCCTGGAGCCTGCTTCAGATGTGTCTCCCTCTCTCTCTGTCCCTCTCCTGCCTGTGCTCGCGCTCTCTCTCAAAAGTAAATAAACGTTAAAAAAAAAAAAGAACAATTATAGGGGCACCTGAATGGCTCAGTCAGTTCAGCATCTGACTCTTGGTTTCAGCTCAGGTCATGATCTCGTAGTTCATGAGTTTGAGCCCTGCATCAGGCCCTGCACACTGACAGCATGGAGCCTGCCTGGGATTCTCTCTCTCCCTTTCTCTCTGCCCCTCCCTACTTGTGCTCACCCTCCCTCTCTCTCTCTCTGTCTCTCAAAATAAATAAACTTAAAAAAAAGAATCACAATTATGAGCATGATCTATACATATGAAAATAACTACATGAAGTAATGATAACAGGACAAAATAGAACTCAATAATATACACGTTAAAATTATATATGAAATAAAGTCTATATTAAATTTAGAAGGGACTGGCGCATATAACATGATGTTTCAGGAGTTTGAGTTTTTCTGGTGATTTCAAATTTGTTCAATGCTTGTTTAGTTGATGAAGGAGAAAAACAAGCAGGGCAAGGAGAAAAGGGAGAGTGAGAAGGAAATAAAAAAAGGAGAAAGAAGGACGAAAGGGAGACGGAAGAAACAGTGGAAGTAGAAGGGGCACAGGGGGAGAGAGGATTGAGAAGGCTGGCTGCACTCAGCATCCTGTGCTCCATCCTTGGCAAAGTCCTGAGGCGGTTCCTTCTCTGCGAGCTACACAAGTACAGTGTGACGTTAGTCCATCTAAAGTATGCTTGCTATTCACTAAATACACGGAAAGTGTAAAAAAAAGACCCTCGATGCCTCTACATCACACTCACAGACAGTTGTCACATAGGAGAAGGAGCTTTGGCATCGAAGCAGTGTGGCCACCTCGAAGGTCCACCAACTACCCAGTGAGCTGGCTGGGTGTTTCTGGGGGTAAATGGTGCTTGATCTGGCCAATTCCCAGTTGGTGGTGTTGATGAGCAAGGCTGAGTGGCAAGTCTGGGTATGGGCTTGGTCTAATTCCTTGTGCCCCATCCTTAAAGACAAAACAGAGGACCCAGAAGTTAGTATTAGAAGTTCTCAAACAAGCAAGCAATGTTTTGCAACTCAGTAGGCTACAAACCATGAGATACCATCACACATCCAGCAGAATGGGTACGATTTAAGACTGACATTATCGGGGCACCTGGGTGGCTCAGTTGTTGAGCGTCTGACTCTTGATTTTGGCTCAGGTCATGATCCCAGGGGCTTGGGATCAAGCCCCACGTGGGCTCCGCACTGAGCGTGGAATCTGCTGGAGATTCTCTGTATCCCTCCACCCCTCACCCCTGCTTGCACTCTCTCTCTCTCTCTCTCTCTCTCTCTCTCTCTAAAATGTAGAAAAAAAAAAACAAAAAAACAAAAAAACTGACAGTATCAAGTATTGGTAATGGGATGATGAACGGGAACGCTCAAACACTGCTGGTAGAAAATGGTACAGCTACTCTTGAAGATGGTTTGGCTGCTTTTAGTGTAATTCCACTCCTACATTTGTACTTGAAAGAAATACTTGTGGGGGCACCTGGGTGGCTCTGTTGGTTGAGCGTCGGACTTCTGCTCAGGTCATGATCTCACGGTTCGTGAGCTCAAGCCCTGCATTGGGCTCTGTGCTGACAGCTCAGAGCCTGGAGCCTGCTTCAGATTCTGTGCCAACCTCTCTCTGCCCCTCCCCCACTCGTGTGCTGTCTCTCTCTCTCTCAAAAACTAAACAAACATTAAAAAAACTTTAAAAAGGGGCACCTGGGTGGCTCAGTTGGTTAAGCGGCCGACTTCGGCTCAGGTCATGATCTCACAGTCCGTGAGTTCGAGCCCCACGTCGAGCTCTGTGCTGACAGCTCAGAGCCTGGAGCCTGTTTCAGATTCTGTGTCTCCCTCTCTCTCTGACCCTCCCCCGTTCATGCTCTCTCTCTCTCTGTCTCAAAAATAAATAAATGTTTAAAAAAATTTAAAAAAAAAAGAAATAAATGCGTATATCCACAGAAAGACCTGCACAAGAATGTTCACGGTGACATCATTCATAATAACTCATATTTGTTCCATCCATCTCCTTTCTCTGGGATGATGGACTGCCCAAGGCAACGGTTTTCTCATGGTAGAGCCTCTCAGCACAAAAAAGCAGAGGACACTTGTCATGCCTGTTGAAGTCTCACCTAGATCTAACATAGGGCCACTTCTGTCCTTTTTCTTTGGCCACAGCAAGACCTGTGGCAAAGCATTCACGGAGCATTTACCGCAGGTCTGACTCTTCTCGTGCATTTTCATCTTTCCAACAATGCAATGAGGTGTGCACAAGTATTATCCCCCTTTATAGCTGAAGAAACCAAGACTTGGGAAATTAAACAATTTTTCCAAGTTACAAGACTAGTAAATGGCAAGGATTTGAGTGCAGAGAACCAGACCTAGAAGCTCCTCACCCTGAACCATTAGCAGATCCCAGATGCGGCTTGTTCTTGACTCGCCCAACCATCACCAAAGCCTGCGGAGTGAGCTGGGGCATACATTTTTAAGTGGCTTGAAAAAAAATCACTTAACCTGTCTGGCTTTCAATTCCTCCTCATGTAAAATGAGAATTATATTGGATCTCTAAGCTCATTCCAGGTATAAATTTAACGCCAAGATTCTGTGAGCCCGGTGGAACATTTACAACAGCTGTGAACGGATAATTTGCTAATCACTAAAAGCGGGCCTGCAAACTACCAGATTTCAGCATGAGCAACTGTATTGTGGGAGGACACAGTGAGATGGTGAAATCTCCTTATGTAGAATGGATACCAATTTAATTCCCATTTTTTTAAATATTGAATTTTGGGTTGTGGGTGATCCTAAAAGCACTAGAAAAAAGTAATTCGTTGTAAAATTAGATCAATTCCTCTGTTAATGCAGGATTTTGTCTCAGTTTCCATGGAAGTATATAGTTAGGCTTCTGGCAGTGGGTCTTATCCTCTACACCTTCTCCATGAGAGAAAAAAGCAGAGTGGGGTCGATACCCAGGAGGGGGGCCTTTGGGTGTTCATTCAGACAAATCCCATTCCAATAAGAGCAAGAATAAGTGCTAAAATTGCCTCACATCTATTGTTTCTTAAAATAACCTAACGTTTTCTGAGGATTTTTTTAAACATACTTCTCCGGTCTCCCTAAATGGACTTACAGACTCAGAAAACAGAGAGAGCTTCTTCTTGTTTGCATCTCCATGATCACTTGGTACTGTACTGTCATAAAACAGGATGGATGGATGGATGGATGGATGGACAGACAGATGGACAGATGGGTGGATGGACAGGTGAACACATACAGTATCTCTGTTAGGAATGCTCTTTCCATCCCACTCTACACCTTTCTCCTAATTAATTCCTAGTCACATGCTGGTTATCAGATCAAACATTGCTTCCTCAAAGAAACCTTCCCTGATCCCCCAGTCAAGGGGGGCAGGTTCCTTCATTTTCCTTTCACAGTGTGGTGTTCCCTTCTTCAGAGCACTGATGATCTGTGTGTAGTTATTCATTCATCATAGAATCAGATGTTTCATGTTGATCTCCTCATCAAGGCTTTAAGTTCCATGAGGGCAGGAACAATGTGTATATATACCCAAATACATACATACACACATATATGAACAAACAGATGAATGGAGAGGTGAATGTGTGGATAGTGGGCTATGATCTTGGAACTGGATTATGAAGACATTTCGCTTGACTCCGGAGACTCCCTTCTGCTAATCCTCTGGCGGTTTTCTGGGTTCTTTAGGCAGGTGTAGGTGGAATCTAAGTGATCGGCAGGACGCGCTGTGTGCCCCGCGTCCTCCTACGCCGCCATCTTCCGGAACCTCCAATAACTCTATGAAGACATTTCTACTGTAATCCTAGAATTGCAGTATTTAGGAAAAGGAAAAATCAAGGTTAAACGCTACTCAGTTTTGAGGGACCTTTTGTTCAACCTCCCACATAATGTAGGAATCTGCATTGTAATGAGATTTGACCTCTATGAACAGAGTGCATTACTTGGGTAAGGCTTTCTTTTTGGAGGAGCTATTTTTAATTCCTTGGAAAATGTCATTTGCTCTGGTACCCCAAAACCCTGAGATGTTTAATTTAGTTTACATTAGTGTACATTTTATTCTAAAGGGTTATTTTAGTCATGCTTTTTCAATTAACCAATTAATCAATTTATAGGTCTACCTAGCTTAATCAATGCAACAGGTATATGTGTGCATGTGTGTGTGTATAGAAATACACATATATAAATTATGTGGAAGTCATACTTTCTTCAGTGAAATCATTTGAAGTACACCAAAATATTTTCTTCCGGAGGATGAAAAATATTTTAAACTTGAAAATATTTAACCCCTAATTGTGTTTTGTGACCCCAGATTTTTTTTAACATTTGTTTGTTTGTTTGTTTGTTTGTTTTGAGGGGAGAGGGGCAGAGAGAGAGGGAGACAGAGAATCCCAGGCAGGGCTTGAACCCATGAACCGTGAGATCGTGACCTGAGCTGAAATCAGGAGTCAGACGATTAACCAACTGAGCCACCCGGGTGCCCCGTGGCCCAGATTTTTAATCTGAGCTTCCTGAAAATGAGATACACCTACAAAGGGGCCTCCAGTACCAGATTTTACATTAAAAAGATTCCTCAGAAACATGACTATGGAGCATTTTATCATAATATAGAATAATATACGGGCACTGAACAGGTCCTCCCTAGTATGTTCCAGAAGCCATATAGAGATGACCATCAGGTTCCTCCCCTTTCTGCAGGTTGATGTGGAGATTCTGCCCTCATGCAGTCTCAACTCATAGCCTGACCCTGCCAGCTAACTACAGTGGTCTTGGTGCCATTGTACCGGACAGCTGGCATGGCACCTGGGGGATTCATCTCAGATTGTTCTTAGGGAATTAGCTCATCAGCTATTCCCCAACCTGATGTCAGCCACACACTTGTAAGAGGAAAGGGAAATAATGTGGCAGGCTCCAGTAGTTGCTCTCTCATCTTCTTTGCTAGCAGAATCCTCACTGTTCAGGCGGCATCGTATCCAATAGCCAAAGCTGACTCGTGGTTTATACAACAGGAACATCAATCCTCTTCCCCTTTGCCAGTGATGTGGCTAGGATGGCCACGTGAACCAGTTCTGCTCAATGAGATGTGAAGAGAAGGCTGCTGAGGGAAGTGCTAGGAGAAACTTTCCCCCTCGATAAAATGAGAGAGGGCTATGAGGAAAATCCCTTGTCTCCCCATTCCTCCCTCTTGATTTTTATTTGGGACACTGCCATGTGAGGACAAGACTTTTGGGGTTGTGACATCCGTCTTGCACTGTGAAAGGAGGTATCACCAATACATGGATACCAGCAGAATGTAGACAGCAAACATCAGGTCTTGAATGATATCATGGAACCACAGCACAAATCCTGGGACCTTGTACATTCAGGTAAAGGAACATTAAATTTCTTTATGGTTTAAGCCATTGTTACTTCAGTTCTCAGCTACTTGCAACCAAATGCATTCTTGATACAGATAATAATGGAGTGAATGTCTTACATCAGCATGTCACTTCACATTCTTCAAAAGCTGTCACATCCATTACCTCATTTATTCCTGCCAACTGTCCTGAGATTGAGTTTAGGAAGTCAGACTCCAAAGCCCCTCACACTGAATGGGGGAGTCAGAAGATCCTAGATCCTTGTTCTCAATTTGAATGGCCATCACAAAAACCTGTGGAGTGAGTTGGGGAAGAGATAGGGGAACTACTATTACCTCTCATTTTAGAAATATAGAAATGAAGATTTAGAAAGAATTAGTCTTCTGCAAAGAAAGAAAGATGGAAAATAGTATGGAGGTTCCTTGAAAAATTAAAAATAGAATACCCTACGACCCAGCAATTGCACTACGAGGTATTTATCCAAGGGATACAGGTGTGCTGTTTCAAAGGGGCACACGCACCCCAATGTTTATAGCAGCACTATCTGCAATAGCCAAAGTATGGAAAGAGCCCAAATGTCCATCGATGGAGGAATGGATAAAGAAGATGTGGTATATATACAATGGAGTATTACTCGGCAATCAACAAGAGTGAAATCTTGCCATTTGCAACTACGTGGATAGAACTAGAGTGGATTCTAAGCGAAATTAGTCAGTCAGAGAAAGACAAATAACATATGACTTCATTCATATGAGGACTTTAAGACACAGAACAGATGAACACAAGGGAAGGGAAGCAAAAATAATATAAAAACAGGGAGGGGGACAAAACATAAGACTCTTAAGTATGGAGAACAAACAGAGAGTTACTGGAGGGGTTGTGGAAGGGGGGATGGGCTAAATGGGTAAGGGGCACTAAGGAATCTACCCCTGAAATCCTTGTTGCACTATATGCTAAAATTAAATTAAATTAACTTAAATTAAATTTAAAAAGAAAGAAAGGAAAAGAAAAGAAAAGAAAAGAAAAGAAAAAAAGGAATGTAAAGAAAACAAGAAAAAAGAAACAGGACTAAAACTGATTCTAGACTCTGCCTTAGTCCAAGGGATAGCAAACTATGGTCCATGGGCCAGATATATGGCCAGCAAATAAAGAGGGTTTTTTTGTTTTTGGTTTTTTTTTTTTTTTTTTTTTTTGCATTTTTAAATGGCCGGGGGAAAAACTGGGAGAACAGCAGTAATATTTCCTGACATGGGAAAATTATGTGAAATTCACATTTTCATGTCCCCAGTAAAGTTTTATTGAAACACAGCCCATTCGTTTCCATGCTGTCTATGACTGTTTTAATGCTACAATTGCAGAGCTGCACCATTGTGACGGGCTATATGGCCCACAAAGCCTAAAATATTTACTACCTGGCCCTTTTACAGAAAAAGTATGCCGACCTCCCATGCTAGCCCTATCAAGCCGACTCAAGAAAACTCATGTCCCAATAAAAACCACATAGGGTGGTCAGGACACCATATTTTACACACTAGCATAGTGATCTGAGGTTTTGTTTGCTGTTCGTCATTTTTTTCATCATCTGAGTATAACCTACTGACAGCCTCATAATCCCCAGACTACCCAGATAGGAGCAGGGCAACGTCTTGACTAACTGCTAATTAATCAGTCTGGCTTAAATTCTCCCCTCAGTAAACACCAGAACACATCTGTTTGAAACAATGTTTTGATGAAACAGCCCCTCCATCATAAAGAAAAAACTAACATCCCAGGCATGCCACGCTGCAGCAGTTTTTTCTCTCTGAGAGTGGCCATCACATGAATGTAAATGAATCATGCAAAATCTGGTGTAAAACATACAAAAGACTTCCTCTACAGAGAGATTATTGGCAACCATATTATGCAAACCAAGATTATAGGAGCCAGAAAAAGCAGATATAAAACAAATACATCATTTCACTTAATTTTTTTGTTTTGATCATTGTAACATAATATTTAATGAACATGCTATTTTACTGGATGAGAAAGTACACATACAAACGTAGAATATGGTACCTAGTATATGTTTTGTACTTGTTAAAATTAGTTCAACCTGAAATTCTATAAATCATGGGGAAGAATACTTGGGGAGGAGAGAATATTTTCAAACCACTTAATTGTTAAGATATTTCTTAAAAGTATGCATTTTTAGCACATAAATGCTAGGAATCGGCAGTCTACTGAAATTCATCTGAAAATAAATTTTTTTTTGATTTTTGCGGCTTTGGTTTAAACCACTTCATAGAACCCCAAAAACATGCCTTGAAAGACACGATGCCAGCTTTATTGCAGCCAACATGGTTATGCCAACATGGTTTTGCATTGTTCTAAAGCAGATGCAACATGCTAGTCTCTAAAGATTCCTTTAAGAATTTTTGTTAAAATTATACCCATCCCACTATCATATCAAATGGAGGCATGGGTTCTCTATGACAAAAGGTTCTTTATAGGGCTTTAGAACTCCTGGCTCCCTGTCACCCAGACAGAGAACTCCATGTTTTGAGTTTATCTGCTCCCCCTGCTGCCTGGTTCCGTGGTAATTACCAGGCTCCTGGAGCTGGGCTGACATGTGACAGAAGAAGTACACAAGCTAAGAAGTAAACACAAACAGCTGCGTTAATTCCAGCAGCGTTCAAACCTTAAGGCTGAAGGAAAGTTGCTGAATTAAAAAGGAACAAACCCAGGGGGAAATAGCTCTCCCAACATTCTGGAAAAGAACCTAAGGGCTGTAACAGTAGGCCCAACCAGTCAAAAGAAATGGGATTGTAAAATGTGCAGACTTTTAAAATATGATGGTTGAAAATTCTCTTTCTTTCCTAGACAAAAGCTGTATTTTAATAATTGCGCATTGCACGTTCTCTGGAAGAACTGATATGAATTCGGTAATTGTGTTACCAGGGGAATGGATGGCTTGAAGATGGCATGTGAGAATCGCTTATCACTGAAATTACCCTCGCACCTTTTGAAAGGTATAACGTGGGCATGTATAATCTAGTCAAGTAACTGCATTAATTAATTTTTAAGATTGCATATTACATACCAAACATATGTTGTAAATAGACCAAAGTTATTAAAAGCATACAATGCAAGTTATGACTTCTAATGAAATTCTCCACTTTCCATCATTTAATGTCATTTATGTGCTAGGTATTAAGGATGCAAAAACAAAAGATGTGATTCCTGCCCCTGCAGAACATTTGGTCTAACAAAGCACGCTATGCATACAAGCAATCGCATATAGTACCAGGTGCAGTGGGAACAGAGGAAGGATGCCCGGTAAACAAACACAGACATCCCCAAATGTATCTTACCACCTCCTAGCAGTCACCTGGAGATACCATTCACTTTTTTGAGAAATGCTGTTATGGAGTTCCTCTTTTGGAATCAGTTTACAAGCTGTATCAGTCATCGATGGCCATGACAATGCTGTGTAACAACCACAAAATCCCAGTAGCATAAAACAAGAAGCATTTATGGCTCATCTATCAGGGGTGGTCAGTGAGGCGGCTCTGCTGATCTGTACTAAGCTCACTTACACATCTAGGGGTGGAGGTGTGAGCAAACTCTCAACAGATCTGAGCTGACCTTGGCTGTGATGAATGGAGCGAAACTACCTGGACCACCAGTCTCTCACCCTTCCTCAGGCTAGCCCAAGCATGTTCTCATGGTAATGGCAGAGTCTAAAAGAGTCGGTCGTTGGGGAGGGCGCCTGGGTGGCTCAGTCAGTTACGCGTCTGACTCTTGATTTCAGCTCAGGTCGTGATCTCATGGTTTGTGAGTTCAAGCCCTGCATCGGGCTCTGTGCTGACAGTGTGGATGGAGCCTGCTTGGGATTCTCTCTCTCTCTCTCTCTCTCTCTCTCACTCATCCTCTCTCTCTGCCCCTCCCCACTCTCAAGAATAAATAAAGATAAAACTTAAAAATTAAAAAAAAAATAGTAAGTGGGAACATGTCAGCCTTTGGGGTCCTAAGCTCAAAAGTAGCAAAGGCTTACTACCATTGCATTTTGCCGGCCAAAACGAGTCACAATGCCAGTTCAGATTCAAGGGATGTGGAAGTGGATACCACCTTGTTACTAAGAGCATTTGCAAAGTCACATGACAAAGGGCTTGGGTACAGAAAATGAAGATGAAGAATTGAGGCCCTCCCTGCAATTTACTCCCAAGCCATACGAGAAGCAGCCTTCTCTTGGTTTTAACCCACCTCTTTCACTAGAATTTATTTCAGATGGCTTGGTCTTTGCCCAAAATTAAACCCATCTTCAAAATCCAGAAAACTACCACCACCAAATATGGGGGTGCCATCTCATGTCTTTTCACGTCCTTTGACAACTGCCAACACAAGTCCTTACGAAGCAAGGTGTCTTCACAACTATTTGTTGGATGAATGAAGAAATATATTTATGTGTCAGAAAGGTGTTTTTGAGCAACAGCTGCGTATTAGGATACATGGATAGTCTCCTCGGGTGGCCATTTTAAAACAGATGACACATTCTAATACACAAGTGCTCCTGTGTTTGTATAAAAAATTAACCCACTATATTTAGGTCATATTCCTAGTATTCAACATTGTAAAGCAGATATTTTATTACATTTACCTACCTTACTTTTCACCTTTTGTTTTTACTTTCTAAAATGCACTTCCCAAACTTTCACCCATTATTTTTCAAATAGTGAAGTCATTCTACAAATATGCTATTCCCTCACCTTGTGTTGGGCATATTATGGACTGATCTTTCATTGGCTAGAGAATAACTCTGGAAAGGATAACAATGGCCTACCTTACAGGATTGTTCTGGGAAGCTGCATGATGGGTCCCGTAAAGAATGGTCTGCAAATGTGCTTTTTTGTAATATTAATTCTTTACATTTCTAGAGCTGACTTTCTCTCAAAGAACTCCAAGCGCCTCAGCCCCACATACAGCAGGCAGGCCAGATCCTCTTGGAGTGTAAATTATGCCCCAGGAGTAAGTGAATTACTTGGAGGGAGGCATTAACTCTTTCAGGTCACTTAGAGCACTGCAGGAGGGCAGTAATTTACCAAATAGCACCCCAGTGGCCAGAAAGTATACATGCAACATAAATTATTCCCAGGGAGTAATTTATGAACTCAGAATATCTGGTTTATTATCTCATCTCTTCACACACTGTCCAGTGAGAGAGGAGTAAGAAGAGAAAATTAGGCAAAGCTAAGGATGCTAGAAGTTTCCCACAGCTTGTCTGGGGCAGAGGTCCAACTTGAATTGCCTAATCATTGGCATAACTTCCTCCTTATTCCTGGCTTCAGGATTTGGGGCCCTCACCTGGACATTTCTGCTGATCAGGGGTGGGGACTAGCGTGGCACCTGCCCCGCAAAATGAGAAGGCCCAGCTGCTTTATCCTGGTCTCGGCTCTGCTACTGACTCATGAGGGATATTTGGGTGGTCGCCTGAAACGTCTAAAGACCACAAAATTCACGCTTACAGTTACTACTTGCGTCTCATAAACCCATACTGATAAGGATTCATTAGTTAGTTCATTCATTTTCTCACACTGCGAAAATATGGGAGCCAATAATGGTAGAGAAGAGAGGCTGTCATATTGCTTTGTTGCCAGAGTCGGAAGTGGTCAAACAGCTCATCTATTTTAGGTAAGAGGAAGGACTGAATTCAATCTACATTGAAGTCTGTATTATGCAATTCATACATGGCAAATATGCCCTTGGAATATTTTGGCTTGAAGGTCCAAATATGGAGTTTTTGTCCCAAAGTCAACTATCTTCTATGGCAGTATCTTTAACTATCACCCGTGTTTTTCATTCTTTAGGAGGACAGCAGGGACTAGGTGGCTTACAAAAGAATTCGGATACAGGTATCTCGATTCCCCACTCAAATCTCTCTCTCTCTTACGCACAAGCACACACAATATATCTCTGTGCCTCTGTGATGAGATCCTGGGTAGCCGCTGTCTGAAAGCTAATCAGGAATAAAATGGTTTTTTAAGGAGGGGGGAAAAAACCTAGTTAGGGTTCTGCTCTGCCCGGGAGCTCTGCTGTGCTCTAAAAGGCAACAATCGACCTCTTTTCAAAGTCTGGTTCTATTCAGCCTGACATCAACCTCTGCCACCAATAAAGATTCCAACTGATTTCTCCATATGTTGACTCATTTCTCGCCTCAGTGAAATATACTAAATCATAATTTGAAAGAACAGTGACACAACATACTCCCATGTGCCCTCCTGTGCTGCCACCATGCATGCCCATGACCACACACACATACCAGTGAAATAACTTTATCCCACGTTTTCTCAGAGGGTAGGGGTATGTCACTCACTCAAAGAGTGGTCTTGGATGAGTCACTGAACTACTCTCTGCCTCAATTTTCTGGTAAAATGAGGAGACTGGACTAGAAGCCTCAGGTCCCTTTTCATCTTTGGTATTTCATACCTCTAGAGCTGATATATCTCCCAAGTTACAACTTCAGCCAAAGCTGGAGCCAGCAAACTATAGCCCTCAGGTGAAATCCTGCCCACTGCCTGCTTCTGGATGATCTATGAGCTAAGAATGACTTTTACATTCTTAAATGGTTGAGGGAAAAATCAAAAGAATAGTATTTCGTGACAGGTGAAAATTATATAAAATTCAAATTTCAGTGTCTATAAAAAGTTTTATGGGAACACAGCTCTGCACGTTCATTTACATATTATCAGTGGCTGCTTTTGTAATATAAGGGTGGAGTTGAGTGATGGCAACAGAAACAGTATTTTGGCCTACAAAGCCAAAACTAGTTACTATCTTTACAGAAAATGCTTGCCCTTTACAGAAAAAGTTTGCCCATCCCAGATCTAAGCCATGAGACCCTCTGCATAGCAGCAAAGTCTGCCATAACCCTCTTACCTGAGTGAAGTTTTATTTCTGGAAAAGAGGAGTCTCGTCAAGTAATCTCAAGAACCACAAACAAAATTAGTGGATAATTAGACAATCTGATCCTTATAAAAGAAACTCTTGGAAATCATTGATAAATGTACCATGTCAATGTCAGAACTGATTTCTTATGAGAAACAATTTACCCCCCAAAATTTGTCTTTCCTACTACTTTGCAAAGGGGCCATTATAGCCCATTTTTCCCCTTTTTCTTTTCTTTCTTTTCTCGTTTTATAAGTGGTCTGAAGGATAGCAAATTTATCTTTTCTGTATGAGTAATAGTATCATCGGTGAAAGTGACTGCTAAAGAGCAAGCAAGCATGAAACAAATCCCTCCCCAATAAAGTGGTGACTTTGAAAAGGAAATTGCCCTGCTCAAGTGATGGATTCTGTTTCAGCCGTCATGACCCATGTTATGAGGGAGTCCTGGGACCCGGGTCCTGGCCCTTATAGGCAAAGCAGCTGCAAAGCCCCACTGGGAGCTCCCTGAGGAGGATCTGTGAATGGCCAAAGGCTGACCCGCTGCTCCTACCGCCCCTGTGGGCTGAGTGTTAAGCGCTGAGTCTCCAGAGACCCCTTCCACCTAGCCTGGAATGCTCCCCTCACCCCCCCCCCCACCCCCACCGCACTTACTTTCCCCAAGAAAGGCCTAGTTTGAGTTCCAAATATGGTAATAGTCGTGGCCCACAGCCTCATGATATCCTATATTACTTTTTGTCATCTTATGTTTGTGCTTTCTCTTCCCTGGGACTAGAAGATCCTCGAGCACAGAGAGCACCCATCATTTAAACATCTTCCAGTTAAAGACCTACAATAAATTCCAACGAACATGTTCAGGATGAAATGGGAAATGAGTAGCGTTTTGAACCTTTCTTTTCAAACAGAAGATGAGATGCTTGAACAAATCTTGCTTCTCTCTTTCTGATTCTTGGACAGGGTTTTCCAGATGAAATGCTGAGATCTAGGGCCAATGGAAGGATTTTTAACAGTGTGTTGTTACTTTATGAGGGAACAATCTACCTGCTCAGAGCAAAAATGGGGCTGCAGATTGTTCTTTTCTGGGTTTTGTTAAGGAACAGTTTCAAATCAAACTTTTGTTGGTTCCTCAGAAAAGGAGAAGATGGAGCCATGAGCCAGGGAGGGGTCCCTACTTTCAGCATTTGGTGGCTTTGAGATTGTGACATCAGGCCATCTTCTTGTCCCTGAGACATCAAATGCTTGCTTCATGGAAGAACTTTGTTTTTCATTGTAAAGATCGGAGTCTGAGGAGATTTTTGTCAATACCAATTATGGTACATTTAAATATTGAGCTTAGTAAGAAGATTTTGACAATTTTCGACCTTCTCCTCTTTTCTGCAGTCATCTGAATGTTGTGATCATGCAAATAAATGTTTCTTCAAAACTAGAAGTATTTACTTTAACTCTGGATTCAATTTTATATTTTCCTTTATACTACAGTTGCCAGATAATTAGTAGTATTCCAAAAGGAATTTAATATTTTAGAAGTGTCTTAGTCCTGGAAGTTTCTAGGGCTATCAAACTAGGTAAGTCTCCCAGTTTTGTTCTGAGAAAGAATCATAAAATGATTATAATCGTTGAAAAAAAAAATAAAGCTAATTGATACTTCAACCCCAGCTGTGCTTAGAACAACTAGGGTACATGTTACAAATTACTGACCTCTGGGCTCCACTGCCCCCAAGAAAGTCTCATTTAATTGCCCGAGAATAGGCCCAAGGCACAGGCATGTTTTCATAATCTCCCCAGGGTTTGACTGGCAGTGAGAAGATCAGACACAAGCACCTCATACACCTCTATTTGAGCATTTAGCACTCTATGCTGCGACTGCTTGTGTACTGGTGTGCTTCCTCTCCTTACAGATGCTAAGCGGAAGGAGACCCAGGAGTTGTATCTTACTCATTTTGAGTCTCGTAGTAGACAGAGGTTTGTTAAATTCCAAGAGCCTACTGTTAACACAATTCCTTCTGCAGGCACAGGTCCAGTGGAAAGAAGGCAAGGAGGAACCCCAGGAAGTTTCTAAAGCAAAGGTGGCCAGGCTCAGTACCATGTGACCCCAACAACTTGGACATAGGTAACTAGCCCGGGAATAAGCACCTGACCGAGGTCTGCTGATCTACAGGGTGTCCAGCAACCCAAAGGAGGCCTGATACAAATGCTGAGTCCAACTCTAGCACGTGGTTAGTGCCCGGTGAGGCCAATTAGATTCTTTCACTAAAGGAGTTAAAACGTGAGATCAACAGAAAGCTGAGCAGTTGGTCGCAGGATCAGAAGCCAAGAGACAACTAAAGAAAAACAGAGAGAGAGAGGAACTGAATCACCTTGGCGGCTAAGCCTGCTGGTAGGGATCGCAGATGCCTGCTGCTCAGGGGGCAGCGAGATAACCCAGTCACAGAGCCGTATCCTGAATGACCTTCCAGTTCCTGAACTTCAATCCAGTTTTCGTGAGGCCTGGCTGGGTGGCCTTTCCGGAAGGCTTTTCGGAGACACGTGGCTGAGTGGTGGAGATTCCGGTCAGCCTTCCTTCCACAGCAAACTCCCATTACTTAGGGTAAACTCAGTGCTATCTGTTCTCTGTAACCCCAAAAAGCCCAGCCAGCACATTCCCAGGGTCTAGCACATAACAAATGCTAAATCATTGCAGGTGCCTGGACAGCATGATCATCCCCAGTGAAAAACCTTCTGAAAATGAAGAAATCGTTCATGGTAGGAACACTGACTAGGGTCGCCTTCAAATTCCAAAAACAATGCTAAGCTACGACACATCTTATTAAGCTTATTCTGACCTCCCATTCCCAAGCCCATGCACATTTCTACCATAAACCTATCAAAGAAGGAAATGTCACATTCTGCAGAACTACGGTGAGCATCCAAACTTCAGCTAAGGTATGTTTGGATGACTTGATTTTCACTCCACTTCATCTTAAATCACAGTAACATTAGTAAGAACAATTTTCCTCCCACACCAGCTTCACTGACAAACCTCCAAAGCAGCTGATCTTTGACTTTTAAGAAGTTTAATAATACATGATCTTCTCCCCACATTGCCACACATTCCCCTTGTCTATTGTCTGTATTCGCTACTTGAAGAACACATACTCCCCAACAACCGGATGAGTCACACAATTAGAGATACATGGATGTAAACTGAGCCTGTTTACCCTTTCCCTGGCCCCAGCTAATAAAATAAAAGAGGTCCCACTGAATTCGGGTCCAATGGCTTCCGGAAAGCAGGCTCTGCATAGCAAAGACGTACCTTATTTAGTACATTATTTTAAAGGCAGAGCTAATTTCATGCACTGTGTGAATTTATGGGGAGAGTCATGGGCAGGGTGTGTGTAAGGACTTGCCCTCTTCATGTCCTCTACAAAAGAAGGCTCCGGCTGCTTCTGGTGGTAAGCTAACCAACAAAAGGAATGCCTCAAAGGTGTCACAGAAATCGGGAATGGGAGCTGGGTCCCTGCTCTCACTGGAAACCCAGCACCCAAGGGAGTGCTCGCTTTGGTTACCCATCTGCATTTTCGAAAATCTGGATAAAAGCAGGTTTAGCCCAACCTCCCTTGACCTGTTCCTGATAAAATGATCTTACCCCTGTGGAATTGGGATTTTGAATGTATGTGCCTACCCCACGTCTGGTATTCTATTACAACAGCATGAAAATGGAGCCTAGGACTGAGGAGCCGGCCAGCCTCAGAAGCCTTCTTCGTTGCCTGCCATGTAATACATGATATGCAAAGCCTCTGACTTCAGCCAGCAGGTATTTGGAGACCGTGTTGGCCCTAGCATGGGGACTAAACTAATGTGTGTTTAGGTCAGAAAGCGAATCAGAAAAGCCACTGGAGGGCACGTCACAGAGTGAGAGCCTTATAAATTCATCCCCACTCTCAGCGTCCCCTGGCAAACACTCTGCCTGCCTCACTGGGCCGCTCCACATCTCTCCACACTCCTTCGTAGTGCTAGGAGGACTCCAGCAAGCAGCTCCTCTCGTCCCCGCTGCCTTCTGCCTCGCAGAAAAGCGAGAGGGCTAGATCCCCGGGAAGAAAGGAAAGCCTTCGACAGGCGCGAGGAAAGCCCAGTGTAGCCCTCCACCCGACGGAGCGCTCTCCCTCACAGCGCGGGGCGCGGGGGCATAGCCCGGCGCGGGCGCCGCGGTCAAGTTCAGATTGCCCCCTTCGGTTGGACTGCTCGGAGCTCCGCATTCCTCCGGATCTACCCGGCAAGGAGGAGACGCGAGCCCGGCAGCGTCTCCACGCGCTGAGCGCGCTCTCCCTGCACCCCGGGGAGGAGCGCCTCGCGTCACCCACTCGCACCCCGAGCCCTCTCCTCGGGAGCTCGGGCGCCGCCTCGCTGCTCTCCTTTCGCTCCCTCACAACCGCCTCCCCACCCCTCCCCTCCCGGGGCCCCGCGCCTCCCCTCCCCCACCCGGCCCCCCGGCCCGGGGTTCTCAAGGACCAGCCTGCGCTCCTGGCGCCCTCATGTCTTCACGGGACTCCCCGCGCCGGTTGACGTGGTGTCTCGTTCGGATTTCCAGGCCAGACCTCAGCTCCGGCGGCAGCATCAGCCCGGCCCATCTCGTGCTACCAAGCGCTGCGCCCCGAGAAGGCGCAGAGCGCTGCCGCCGCCGCTGAGCCGCCCGCCGCGCCCCGGGCCCGCGCAGCCCCGGCCAAGAGCGCGGCGCGCGCAGCCGTGTCACCCCCCCCCCACCCAAGGCAGCGGCGGCTGCTCGGACCTCGGTTTCTGGGGGTGCAGGGCATCGGCGGAGGAGCTGTCGGCATCCCTCGCCCTTCTCGAGGCGGCGGCGGCGGGAGCCTTGGCTGCCGCCTCCAGCGCGCCCTCGCTGCCCCAGGATTTCGAACTCGTGCCCCTGACCTGTTGGGCGGGGCTCTGCGCTCCTGCCCTTGGCCCGGATGGGGCTCCTGGCTGGGACTCGGGGCTCCTGGAGTTAATGTCCAACTGGGGGTCTGCGGAGACCGGATCCGAGGTGAGTGGGGGAGCGGGCCGGGGGTGCAAGGGGCGGGTGGCGCCTGAGTCGCCGGAGGGCGCGGCGGCCTGCAGGGCGCGGAAGACAGAGGGGGCGCGGCCGGACCCCAGAGCAGGCGGTAACATCGGAAAGAGGAAAGACTATATGGAACCGAGGCGCCGGGAGGATAGAGGAGAGAGAGAAGTTGAACAGGAGAGGGGCTGGCCTTGCAGAGATGCCGTTGCCTTTCCACGTGGGCAAAGAGCGCTGGTGCCCGATGCCTGTGGACCCCCGGAATGCCCGAGAGGGTCAGTTTCCCTCCCCGACTCGGTGGGGCGCTCTTCTGTCAAGTCCCAGGACGGTGCGGGTTTGGGGTCATCTTTGAACCCACCGCGACCACAAAGTGTCCTCTCTGGACGTGCAGCTGCAGAGATACCATAGTCTGGAGTATAACTTACTATTGAGCTTATTTGGGTCTGTTCCGAGGGAAGGCGCACACCGTGGAAGGGACTGCTGCAAAGGTGCTGAGAACGTAAAAATAGCGGGCTAGCCTCTTCCAGGGCGCTGTCTTGCAAAGCTACATTCCTCGCCCTTTTCTGAACCCGATTGCTTGCACTTTGATAATCCCCGCAACCCCAACTAACCATGCCCGTCGACGTTAGGAGAGGGGTTGCCTGGACAGTCCAGGACTTGAGTCTCCGCCTCCAACAGTTTCTTGAAACTCTTCAATGTCTCCGCCAGGCCATCGAAGTTATTTTAGTGACCTTTTTTTCCTGTACTGTGCCACCTCCCCAATAACACCCTCCACCATTACCTTGCACCTCTGGGCTGATTGAGCCGTGGCTTGGTTTACCAGACCCACCCGGTGAAAACGAACCCTCATCGGGGAGTGGTGTGGCCTTTTACCGGAACCCCCAGCCTCCTGGCGCCTCCCTAGTTTTGGCTGTGGCAAACCCGCCCGCAGAGCCGACGCGCGCGCCCGGGTGGGGAGGGGGGTGCTGCCCAACCCATTGCTCCCAACATTTTTGCTCATTGGCGGGGACAAACACAACTCTTTCGGCCCCTGCCGCCGGTGTACTCGAGCGTACTCCACAGTACTTTGTACATTTAAAGTATTCCGAGAAAGAAATGCAGCTTCCAACTTCACGCACGCACCTCTTCCTTCCTCCACCTCAAAGTAGGAGCCGCTGGGCTTCCGCCCGGCCCGGACCAACTCTAGCGCCCTGTTTAGCCACACCTTCGGTTTGGCGGGGTTTGGGACAGGGTCGCCTTTTCAACAAGTGTCAGATGCCCAGGGAGCCCGCAGCGTCCCAGCCCACTGCCGAAAGGGTTTCTGCCGTCCCCCCTACCCCCGGAATATGGCCTCGGGCCCCTTACAGAGAGACCTCTCCCCAGACTGCACGCAGAAAACGTCCCTCCTTTTTCTTTCCCCTGGTCTTGGGCCCAACAGTTAGGGGGAAATAAGTTCTCCGTCAGGCTAGGACACGAGGCACACTTAAGAAAAGCAATACATCTTTCAGCAACTTGTGTCCCTACCCCAAAAAGAAAACTCGGAGTTACAGCACGCCCCCCACCACCCCGCCTCCCTTTTCTCTCCCGGAGCCCTGGATCTTGAAGGCAATGCCCAAACAAACCTCCCAGCCTGCCAGACAGAGGAAGGCCCGGGGGCACGGGCGGCGGAGGCACTCGCCCCCGGGGAAGCTATCACGAGGATGCGGGGAATTGGGGGAGGGGGAATTCTAAAAGGTTACTGAGACACCAGCTCAGGTGAGGTGGGAAGGGGAAAACTGGGGAGAGGATGAAGGGTCGGAGCCTGAAGAGCAGGCACACTGGTGAACACATCCGGAATTTTCGGGAGTAATTTGGTATTAGGGGGAATGAGGGAGGGAGGTGCTTGTTCACCGGTTTTATACTTAAAAAGACGACGCAGCCTCTTTCGCGTCGGCACTACAGGACTCGGACGGTTTCTGGTGCCCCCTGGTGCTGGGAACCCAGAAGCGCCCCACCGTGAGCCGCGGCTTTTGCCGGCACTGCGGCTCTCCAGGGCGCCCTTTCCGCCGCGGGCCTGGGGACCACCGGTGCGGGCGCCCGCGACGCGCCCTTTCCCTGCGGGCCGCGATGTTCCGGGGCGCGGAGGGGAGGCGTCCTGTGGGGTACAAAAATGGGTGCGGGGGCACCTGGTGGAGCCGACTTCGGGAGGAAAGCGTGGTTACCGCACGTGGCAGGCAGCGCGTTAAGCAATTCGCGCGCATAGCAAAGGCGGCTGGTTGCAGGCGGAAACACGTCCCGCAGCTGTGCTTTGAGAAAGCGGTTAGGGGACAAACAGGGAAGGGGCGGGGGGGGGGGGGGAGGGGTGAGTTGGGGGGCCCAGATGGGCTCTGAGAAAAGCGTCCCAGTAGATCGCTGTGTGTGCTGAGGCCCCAACCCCCCCGCCTCTTCCTTCGCCCAGCAGATACCGGGAACTAAAGAGCCGCTCCGAGTAGAGCCGGCCCCGGCGATGCTCCGAGGGAAGAATGCGCCTCCCTGTCGCGGGGGAGGTAGGAGCGTGCTTTCCGGGCCTGCGCCGCACCCGGCCGCGGGCGGGAATGGGAGCCGGGAGCCTCCTCTGGCCAAGCGGGGGACTTTTCCACTGTTTCCTCTTTTGCCAACTTCTCCACACTTATAATTGAGGATCTCCACGTCCAATTTAAAAAGCTCTCCGTCGGCCAAGCAGGAAAAAAAGGAAAAACCCTCTTAATGCGGAAGGGAAATCTGGTGCCTCTGTCGCTTCCTGCTGGCGGGCACCTCGATTTGGAATGGCGCATTAACCCCGCGGCTCCCTGCTCCTCAGGGCCGCCAGCCATTTCGCACGCATCCTGGAGCTGGCACCGGGGCGAGGGGGCGGGAAGCCTCGCGTCCCCCCATTCCTCTCTGTGCGCTCATTTTGCACGGCGTGGGTGCAGTGTTGCCTGGGCCGCTGCGCCAGAACCCAGACCTTTCCCCCCGGGTTTGTAAACCAGCCAGTGCGGCATGAGATGCCCGGAGCTACAGGTTGCCTGGAGTTCCCAGCCTCTACAAACGCCCCGAGCCCCACAGTTGCTTAGCGAACAGACTCCCGAGGGATGGAAAATGCATTCGTCTCCGCAGCGGTGGGAGGTGGAGACCGAATTAAACGCTTCCCCGGGTGGCCTGCAAGGGAATCTGGGCGGGAGTTCTGGGTGGAGATGGGGGTAGGGCTGCTGGAAGGGAGGCGGGTAAGCCTGGGAACGTATAGAAAGATGTCAGGCCGAAGTTTCTGCTTTTACCTGGAAACCGTCTTGCTCTCTCCCATGGGAGAAGTTCAAGGAGATTTTCCTTAGAATCGTATTTGGAGGAGAGGGGATAATCAGTTGCATGAATCTCGTAGTTCCCACTTGAGAATTCCCTTGGAAACTGGAACCCTGGCATTGGGAAGACACTGGGTAACATCACACCCCGAGGTGCCTGGGTCCCCTCCACCTCCTGATTGGGTGGGGCAAGCCCCGAGTTGACAGTGCCTTTTTCTCGCCCGCCCCCAACTGCGATTGCGCAGTCCGCCTTTCTAGGGCTGTTGAGGCCTGGTAGGCCAAACGCAACCCCGGTCCCTGAGAACTGAGCCCCAACTCCGCACCCTTTCGTGGTCTAGGCCTTCGGATGCCCGTGCGCCTCCGCAGCGTCAGAGGCGGCGTACAATTGTCTCGGAGTGACCGTGATAGGGGCACGAGGATCTCGAGACTCCTCTGGGAGGTGAAGGGATTTGGGGCCAGAATCTCGCAAAACTGCAAAAATAAAATAGAGCGTGTTAGGGTATACCACGAAGGATTAAAATTCTCAAGACAAATGCAACCTAACAGCAATGCTGGGGCATTTATTGAGCGCTTACTTTATGCTCCTCTAGGTCTTTCATACGTTGTTTAATGTTCATAACTTAAAAGGTGGAAGAAATAATTTAAACTGAGTTGATGCTTTGGGAAATAACATAACGCAGGTATTCCCGTTCAGGCCAAAATTCTCCAAGTCCCTACTAACTTCTTGTCCAGCAACAAGATACTTCCATAAATAAGTGTGAGTAATGAAGCGCTGGGGTGGAGTGAGTGGGGCCACCAGGCCTGCCCCTGTCAGCAGGATCAGGACCCCGGGCAGAGGGACCTTGATTTTATTCCTAAAATGAAAAGCTGGCCGATTGCTTGGGTGGAAGGCTGGTTCCCTGGACCTACGGGAGCTGCCGGGAAGGTGGGGCGGTCTCTAACTGGGGCTGAGGATGCAGGGTGGCCGCTGCCTCGTCGTTCCCAGGGAGTGGGGAGGTGGGGACGCCAGTACTGGTTTCGTCGTGTTGGCCAGGTATCGTGCTGTCGTCGTGTTGGTACGAGCAGGGGCGGCGGCCCCGCTGGGAAATCTGACCCCCGGATCCAGTAGCAGAAGAGAAGGGCAGTTGTAGATAGATTGGATGTGGAGAGCTAGCCGCGCCTGGGACGCAGACGGGACTTGGAAGGAGGGCGCGGGATGCCCAAGGAACCGCTGGGCTGCAGCCGTCCGGGAGGAGGGCGGTGACGAGTTTGAAGGGGGGCACCAGGACCCGCCGGGATGCCGCGTCCCGGGCGTCCCGGCCTAACGCGCACTCGCCGGTCCTCTTCCCCGCCCGTGCAGGTGCCGCCGCCGGACGGGACTCTAAGATGAAGTTATGGGATGTCGTGGCTGTCTGCCTGGTGCTGCTCCACACCGCGTCCGCCTTCCCGCTGCCCGCCGGTAAGAGGCCTCCCGAGGCGCCCGCCGAAGACCGCTCCCTCGGCCGCCGCCGCGCGCCCTTCGCGCTGAGCAGTGACTGTAAGAACCGTTCCCTCCCCGCGGGGGGGCCGCCGGCGGTCCCCCACGCACCCCCACCCGCCGCCCGCACGCACCCCAAGCTGGCAGGGACTGCTGTACGGCCTCCCACGCCCGCGCGGAAGCCCCCTCCCAGGGTGTGGTTGCCGGTTGCCGCCCAAAGGCCCCGACGCCTGGTCGTTATATGACGCGTGCTGGTTCGTCCAGCACAGGGGGTATCAAATGTTTATGCTGTCCGTTTAGCGTTGCGATGAACAGATATTTTTGCTACCACTACCACCACCATAGGAAACCAACACAGCCTTCCCCTTTTCTCAGCGTCCCCATCCTGTAGACACACTCCCTTTTTTTTTTTTTTTCTTTCTTTCTTCCAAAGCCCTTTATCTGTTTGGGTGTGCCTGGCTGTGTCGAATTCTGAAAACAATTGCATTTCCATCCTAAACTGCCCTTGCAAGGGAAGAGGCTGAGGTTTTTCCAAAGCCAAGCCAGAGTCAGAGAAAACACAGAAGGGCCTCGATTTCCAGAACAAGCATCTGGGTAGTGTCAAATCTGTTCAGAAAAGTTCCGGTTCTAGAAAGACTGAACGGTGAAGAGTGCTAGCTAGGACTAGGGGGGAAAAAAAGCTGTAGTTCACTGCACACGCGACAATATTAACTCTTAAGAAAAGACTAGATAGATAGATAAATAAATAAATAACTGTGATTTCCCCCTCAAAAATGTTTTAGATAGCACTCTATTAGGGCATGTCAACTATGATTTGATATAATTTACCCTCTGCTCTTCAGAAGTTTATCTGTTGCTTAAAGCAAGGTATGTGCATACATTACAAGTTAGAGGTTATTGGGGAAGTATGTAGGTAACAGAGGTAGCAGTAGAAAATTTGACACAACCCCGATATAAAGCAATGGTGAGCTGTAGCCTGGATGTCACCCTGGCTACTCCCTCTAGCTATTTTGCACTTAAACTGAAGTCAAGTGCACAACGGAAGCAGCCCCCCGGGGCAAGTCAGTCCTATGCTAAAGAGTCCCCCATACCTAGTGGCCTTGACCTAAAAACAGTGCAGGAAATGTGATGTGCTCGTTTTATGCTTAATTACAACAATAAAAGCATCTTCTTCCAGAAGTCCCAAGGAAAGGGGGGAAAAGTGCATTTTTTAAGGCAAATTAAGACTTCAGGAGTGACTTGGGGTTAGGAAAAGAACATCGTTGATCCCTTGAAATTAAAGTAACTGTTCCAAGAGTTTCTGTCAGTTAGTTGTATAAACCTATTTTTTTTCTAAAATTTATTTATTTTTGTTTTTTTTTTTTTATTTTTTTTAACGTTTATTTATTTTTGAGACAGAGAGAGACAGAGCATGAACGGGGAAGGGTCAGAGAGAGGGAGACACAGAATCTGAAACAGGCTTCAGGCTCTGAGCTGTCAGCACAGAGCCCGACGCGGGGCTCGAACTCACGGACCGCGAGATCATGACCTGAGCCGAAGTCGGCCGCTTAACCGACTGAGCCACCCAGGCGCCCCAAACTTATTTATTTTTGAAAGAGAGAGAGCACAAGTGAGGGAGAGGCAGAGAGAGGGAGAGAAAATCCGAAGCAGGCTCTGCATTGTCAGCCCAGAGCCCCACTCTGGGCTCAGTCCCACCAACTGTGAGACCATGACCTGAGCTGAAACCAAGAGTCGGATAATTAACCAACCGAACCACTCAGGCGCCCGTGTATAAACCTATTTTTAAAGGCTTCGGTTTCAACCATGAATTTCTACTTTAGTGTATATAAATGTTTCTCCAACAGAAACTTAAATTTAAAATGCCCCTTAGTGCCATTGTCTTCAGAATAGTACCCATGAGAGCTGAGTAAGCGGCTTTTCATTCACTCAAACAGCCTAGGCCAGAGGAACAGGAACACAGTGTTAGATAATAGTTCTCTAGCCAGGATGTTCAGGAGAAATATGACTGGGCCTGATTATGAAGCTGATTAATTCATGGAAATTTAATTAGCATATTAGTATCATGTCTACCTCAGCTTATTTAATGCTGGCTCTGCTTTCAACTAATTCTGACTTTGGACAAGTTACTTACTTACTTTAGACCTCAGTGAAGTTTACAACCATGCCATAAAGGGAGGCCTTTCCACTCCCAAACGCCAATGGCTATGAGATTTTGTCCCTTTAGCCTTCATGTTCCTGCCCTGTCCTCTGGGTAAAGACTCAGGAGGAGAGACACCCCACCCCACCCCCACCTCACTGGAATCCCCTGGGGATCTTTAATGGCATACTGATGCTGGACCTCACCGTGAGAGATTCTGACTTAATTGGATTGGGGTGTGGCTTGGGCATTTGGAGATTTAGATGTCTCCCAGGTAACTCTATTGTGCAGTCAGGGTTGAATCCCTATGATTTGATAATACTCTAAGAAAACCTGTGCCCCATGTAAGATACAACCAGTAACAAAGCAAGCAAGGTAGCATAATCCCACTGATTAGGGCAGGGTGCGGTGTGCAAAGGACTGGTGGGAGAAGGGACGTTACTTCCCTTTTCCAAAACTGATGCTGAGTCATCACTGGACAAGATTCCTACTACTGTATTTACATTTGAACCAGCAGAACACACCCGATTCTGTTTTATCTATGGCAAGACCCAGTAGATCCTAGAGGACATTTGAAACGGAAACATTCCAAAGAGAAACTGAGCTGCATTGTAAGCCAAGTTGACTTCTTTCCAGGTATGTTCAATTCGGTAGCAAGCTGTCAGTGCAGGGAAGGCAGAATAATGACAATGTGCAGACTTCGAACACTCAACCAGAGTCAGCATGCCCCTGTCACTGTGCTGACATTTATATCTTGCACTCTACACCGTGCAACTGGTTAAGGCTTATGTAGAAAACATTAAGTCACTCATTTCATTCGAAAATCGCCCCTCTTATTTTCAAATGCTTGTGACTCAGTGATTGAGCAAAGGCACTTTCGTGCCACCTTAACAGCCACTCTGTTCAAAGGGGGCTGGACTGCATGCACTCACTCCTGAGGTTCTATGTGTTCTGCTCCCAATGTAAACGAAATGGCCAGAATTCTGTTTCTAACATCATCACAAGGTGAACCACCAAATAGAATGCATAGCTGGCTCACTTGCTTGCCTATAGGTTGGCTATCAAGTAAACGGGCTGTGGCTACCTCCTGTAGCAACTACGAACTTGTCTAAACTCAAGGACTTGTGGTTTTCCCTTTGGGGCATCCAAGACTTTTCCCTTCAGCTATCTTTTTCTTTTGTTTTCTGTCAGTATCTTCTTCAAAGGGTGATTAGAGCAGGCTCTAGGAACCTAGGAGGTGAAAAAGAAGGTGAAATTAGCAGATGTCAGCATTGTAGGGCTGAAAGTTAACCCCTTGTGGTCCTCAGGGTAAAGCAGCGTGTCCAGAGTGCCAGAGTTCCACCACGGTGGGTGGCAGTCTGCAGACACTGGGACCAGAGTTTCCCCAAACCACTGAGATGCAGAGCTTTTGGTTTTGCTACCTAGGGAGGAAGA
The DNA here is from genome assembly GCF_024362965.1 of Panthera pardus. Taxonomy (NCBI): domain Eukaryota; kingdom Metazoa; phylum Chordata; class Mammalia; order Carnivora; family Felidae; genus Panthera; species Panthera pardus. The sequence goes on along the minus strand of NW_026526765.1, from coordinate 30,280,976 downwards.
TCTTCAACTAGTGACTAAAACCCCGTTGCACAAGGTTGTCTGAATTTATTAAAGGTTCGTTAATCGTCATGTATGCTGGATCTCGGCTGTATATGACAGCTCTGTGTTTCACATGCAAAAGCAGAAAGTGCATGTGATTTTAAAATTTGCAATCTAGGGGCGCCTGGGTGGCTCAGTTGCTTGAGCGTCTGACTTCGGCTCAGGTCATGATCTCGCAGTTCCTGGGTTTGAGCACCATGTCAGGCTCTGTGCTGACAGCTCAGAGCCTAGAGCCTGCTTCAGATTCTCTCTCTCTCTCTCTCTCTCTCTCTGCCCCTCCCTGCTCATGCTGTATCTCTCTCTCTGTCTCTCTCAAAAATAAACATTAAAAAAATAAAAAATAAAATAAAATTTGTGATCTAAAAACATTTATTTGTTCAACAAATAATGTCTGCCTACAGGTGCCAGGCACTGTCCTAGGTGCTAGGAAATCCCTGGTACATATAATAGACAAAAGTCTCTGCCTTCACGGCACATACTATCCTAGTAGATGTATAGTGTGGTACGCTTAAGCAGTATTGTAAACCAAAACTAAACATGAACTGCCTTGGGCTAGGACAGTGGACTTTTTGTGTGCCTAGAAGCCAAGTAGAAGAAACAGTGAGCATTTGTTAAATTATAATTATAGGTAGTGCACAATTTACGGTAATATGATGGGATTATATTCCACCAGTTTGGTAGCAAGTGACAAAATTTTCTATGAAAACAATCTTATAAATCAAGCCTGGGCTGGACCACACAAATGTAGGTATAAACCATAATATAGCTAAAATATAATTCACAATATTAGGCTAGAGCCTCTTCCTGGGGTGTCAGTCCCATAATCTGCAGAAAGAGGGCACAGAGCAAGAAATCAGGGAATTTCAACAGGCAAGAGTTGCACTTCACACAGTCAGATCAGACTAGGGTTTGGATCCCAGCCTGGGCACATAACCAGCTATTTCTTTTCTCTTAAACCTCAGTTTCCTCATCTGGAAAACGGGGACAGTATTAAAACCGTCTCAGGGGCTGTGATGGGGGTTAAACAAGATAATGCACTGTAAAACCATGCCCCATAAGTATTGCCGTTGTTAGTCGCCATCTTCCTCCTTCCAACAGCCCAGTGAATGCCTTTTTCTGGCCTCCCCCTTCCTTTTCAGCCTCTGCCAAGACATTGCTCTAAATGGTGGAATTTCAAGTAGCACAACATAGTAAGGACAGTGAAAGAAATGCAAGCCTTACAGGCAGGCTCTTTCGGGCCCTGAAGTCATCATTTGGTCAGCACTAGTCAGGGTAGCCTTGCCTGGAATTCCACCACCACACCCGCCCCCCCCACCCCCCACCCCGGGTCAGGCTCCCTGGCTCCTCCTGGACTTCACACCTCCTTCTCTTCCTCATTTTCTGAGCCCATGTAGTTTCTGCGAAATTTTTCCCACCAGCTTCCCATGGGCATGTTAGGGTGACCCTCCTGCCCCACTGCAAGAAGGCAGACAGACCCTTGTGTAAATGATGGGGGCCGAGGGGGAGGGACTGTGATTTGGAGGCTACCTATATTGAGTATTTCTGTTTTAAGTGATCCCTGTTGGATATTTAATTTAAAAATGCTTATTTTAATTTGGTTCAGAAACCCAGCAAAAAACTTTCAGTGAAATTTAGTAAATGTTCAGCCCATTGTTATCCAGCAAAGGAAGCTTCTAGAAGCTGGTTAATGTTAAGTTTCAAATCTAATGTTATGGGATATAGAATTTGGAATAAATAAGCAGCATCTACCTATTGCTTTTTCTTGCTTTACTGGCTGTATGAATGAGCCGTACTATAATAAATTAACTTCCCAAGCTGGAAAGGGGCCCTGCCCCTTGGGATGAGGCTCCTGAAATCAATAAATTGCATGTCAGACCCTTTTAGGAAGCACAGATTCCTCACTTGAGATCTGAGACCAGTATCTCACTCTGGCCCCAGTCTGGAGACCTATATCAAACTGTCGCCATTTAGTGAAACCTATTTCAGGCTTAATTTGGGTTGGCCAATCTTAGGACCTTCAGCTGACCCAACAGCCTAAGAATTATGCTTAAAAGATTCTGCTTTCACTGATACAAAAATAAAAGGGCTTTTCTCCCCCTAACATCCCTTTCATCTTTATTTATTTAGCCCTTAATGGTCCATAGCACCTTCATTCAATTAAAACACTTATTTAATCAATCACTTGAGCTCAATCAAGAAGTAAGTCTTAAATATCTTTAATGTGCTAGGTGTTGTGTGGCTTCAAAAAGACAAAATTGTGAATTTAAACAGCTCATGATCTAGTTACACACAATGGATAGGCAGATGGGTGGGTGGGCGGATTATCAGACAGATAGATATGTCTACCAAGGGCTTTACATTAGCTGAGGTCATGGTAAGAATTCCTAGCAATGAGGTCACTGGGATTTAGAGATCATAGCAGGAAAGGATTCAGGGAAGAGTGAGGATTTGAGCTCATACTTGAAAGATGGGTATTAGGAAGGGAAGGGAAAGGGAAAAAAGGCACATTCCAGACTCGGGAGAAGCATAGGCAAATTTATGACTATGATATGGGGAAGGGGCAGGTGGTGAATACAAGGAGGAGGCCAGACCAGTCGCCAAGTGCTGCGAACAGGTGGCAGGAAGTGGTGTGAAATTTAGGATATCTCCGTAGGTGATACCCAGATTATGAGATGCTGTAAAATCCTGGAGAAGAAGGGGTTTGCTTTTTTTTTTTAAGTTTATTTATTTGGCGGGGGGAGGGAGACAATACGAGTGGGGGAGGGACACAGAGAGAGGGAGAGAGAGAGAATCCCAAGCAGGCTTCACGCTGACGGTGACAGCGTGGAACCTGATGTGGGCCTCAGACCCACAAACCACGAGATCCTGACCTAAGCCTAAACCAAGAATCTTACGCTTCACCAACTGAGCCACCCAGGTGCCCCAGGGGTTCTCTGTTTTTGATGGCAGCAGGGCACCCCTGGAGCCTTTCAAGTAGGCAGGTGGCTGGGAGTGGGATTGTGCTGAACTTCTTGCTGCAGAAGTGACTCAGGTACACAGGCCGCTCACGAGTGGAGTTGGTGGCATAGGTGTAGTTTTCATTTTGCAGTATCGTGCCCTCATTTGTAAAAAGTTTCTAGGCATAGACACAGTTTGCTAATCCTCCAGTAAGTGAATAACTACAACTACAAGCTGAATAATAAAGCTAGTGCCATAGTGCTTCTTAGCTATCCACGTGGTCAACTCCGTTTTTAGCGAGTAAGTTTTATAGCTTATGCTAAAATTAAGGAAGTTTGAGCTCTACTGGAAAGGAGGAGATACTTTTATCCCCATTTTACAGAATAAGAAATGAGACCCAGAGACCTGCTCAAGGTCACAAATCTAGTAAGTGATGACACCAAAATTTAGACCTCAGACTTCTGGTCTCAAAGCCAGTATTTCTTGGCTTAACACAGACTGTGTTCCCGTATTAGTAGACTGAGAAAACACAAACACTGGCTTGCTAAAAATACATTCACTAACCCTGAAACACAGATTTTTCAAGAAAATCAAAAGAGCAAGCTAACAGAAGCAGGGAATATTAAATTACCTTTATCTTTAAGCCTTTTTTTTGTTTGTTTAATTTCCATTTAGGTAGCAGCCGGCCTAGGCTCATATTATTAATAGCTACTTTGAAATCCAGACCAGAAGCTTTTAAGGAGGGATACGTGAATTTCTGTACGTACTTCTATATCCCTGATGTTTGTTGCAGTGAGAGCAGGCTCCTGAACATTTTGGGACAGTGAGGTCTGCTCGAATGTTTGATAGGCTGGCAGCATTTGGGAGGCCTTCTGGGAGGCACTCATTCTCAGATCACTCCCATTTTGCCCAGGGAAAGGGGACATTCACATGGGAAGCCACAGGTGACTGCACAAGCACCAGAGTGATCGCCACAGCGGGAATAAATGGATCTGCACAGGCCGAGCTTGGGTCACCACTGGGAATTGACCAGTTAGCTCAGTAGAGACAAAACCCACTTAGGCATGACCTTAATAAGGTAATGGAGGTAGAAAGGTGTTTTGTTTTTTTTTTTAATGTTTATGTATTTATCTTAAGAAAGAGAAAGAGAGGCAGAGAATCCCAGGCAGGCTCCACCCTGTCAGCGTGGAGCCCGACGTGGGGCTCGAACTCCCCAACTTCGAGATCATGACCTGAGCTAAAGTCAAGAATTGGATGTTTAACCGACTGAGCCACCCAGGTGCCCCTGGAAAGGCATGGTTTTAAAAGTCTTCAAACTTTTTTGTTTGTAAACCTGCAGAAAGAATGTTGAAAAACTATTGTGCAGTTCTGAGATGATATCTATAATTTTTTAATCACAAGCTTAATAGTTGTACCAGATATAATTTCCAGAGGATTGGCAAAATCTTGGAGCTGCAAATTTAGTTGATTCAGTGCGTGGAAAACCATCAAACTACAGCCCAGATTAATTGACTTTTGGGTCAGAAAAGATATGACTTCATTTTCAGTTTAAAGACACATGTTAATGTATATCCCTGACAACCATTACACTTCTGGATCCTAATTAGGTGATGAATAGACAGATGGGTGGATGGACAGACAGATAAAGCCCAGAGCCTTGCTGTGAGTGCCTGGCCAGAAGGAAATATGGAACCACCCACTTCAGAATATCTTGGTTTGTTCATATGGGACTAAAGAGTACATAGTTCACAATACAATTAACACCCATGTATCCTTTACCAAGACTGACCTCTTAGCATTTTGCTTTTTTTTTTTTTTTTTGAGAAACATTTCTTTTTCCTTGAGAATTAGTTGCAAACATAACATCAAATATTCGGCACGTACCTTCTAAGCACGAGGACTTGACCTTATATAACCACAGTTCAGTTATCAGTCTCAGGAAGTTTAATAATACTGCTACCCAATAGATAACCCATATTCAGATTTCCCCAGTTGTGACAATAATGTCCTTTATGGTTTGTTCTCCTTAATCAAGGATCACAAATTGCGTTTATCATATTTCTTTATTCTCCACTAGAATAGCTCTGAAGCTTTTTTTTTTTTTTTACCATGACATTGACAGTTTTGAAAAGATCTGATGTCTTGCCTGCTATTTTGCAGACTGCCCTTCAGTGTGGATTTCTGTGATTGTTTCCACGTTATGAGATCCGGGTAAACGTCCTGGGACTAAGTTTGTGATGGTGTGTCCTCATGTCGGGAGCCACCCGATCCCAGTGTGCCCCAAAGAGCCACGTGTGCCTGAACTGTCCTCACATGGCACCTGCAGCTTTCATCCCCTGGACGGGGCTTCCCAGTGAAATGAGTGAGATGGGCAGGAAGTGCACCTCTCTCACTGAGGTGGAAGGCTGATCGTAGGAGGGGACGTGGGAAAAGAGAACCAGCCACAGGAGCGTTCGTAGGCTGATTTCAGGATGCAGCACCCCGGAAACTGATTCCTTTAACCTGTAGAAAGTTTTCGTGTGCCCTCAGCAGGACACCTGCCTGCTCAGTGTGAAAACGCGGACCCATACCCATAGTGGACACAAAAATACCATTCGTGGGCTGTGAACTCAGTGGGTGTTTGTGTGGTTAGTTTTCGGGCATTTCTGGGGAGCACAGAAGCAGCAGCACAAACAGCACCTGCTCCTTCCACACCCAGACCTCAGACCGCTCTGCTGGGGCTCCAGGCCCTCTGCCCTGGGGAACACACTAGACCAGACTAACAAGGGACAGTGTCTGCACCTCCTTCGGGCTAATCTGGCTTTGTGCAGACAGGCAGAGTTGATCTTCACACTGCTGCCCCCGTGTAGGTGTCACTGAAGAATTGTCACGGGCAACCATATGGACTTCAGACCCCATTGGTTAAATGCTTTCAGGCACTGAGCAGAAAACTCTGTTCCGTTGTGGTAAAGATGGGACTATCCCCATTTTAAGGGGAAATTGGGACTCCACAGGGTTAAGCAACTCAGCCAGACTCTGGACCAAGGGCAGCCCGAGTCCGGAACTCACTCTTGTGACCACACACCCCCAGGTCCCCTCCTGCCAGCCCAAGACACTCCTATCTGACCCCTCTGGCTATGTCAGGAAGAGAAAAGTCAGGTGTTGGGATTTTGTAAATGCCAATCATTGTTGAATGATAGGTATAGCTGATTTCATGAGGAGTCTTTGAGATGCCAGTAAATTCATTCACTGGGGGGTAGAAAGTCTCTCCTCATATCTGACTACAGGAATCTGTGGAACTGGCCCAGATGATTGAGAACACTTTTCTTTCACCCCCTTTATTTTCCTTTCATCTTCTCTTTATCCCTCCTCTTCATGCCCAAGTCCCTCAGACCCTCAGCATATTCCTCTTACCCACGGCCCCTGGGGAGGGCTGAGGGAAGTAGGATGCAGAACCCTGGAACATTCTGCTGCGTCTGGCTTCCGGCAGGGCTTTGTGGGAAGGAAGAAGCCAAGGGTCCTTTGCTTCCAGGTTCCTTTCGAGTTTCCCCTCAAAAACCACCCTGCCTCTGATAACACCATAAGGGATTATGTTTTCAATTGACTTTTTGCGCACTTGATTTTATTGGGTCACTTTCTCACCCTTCCCATAAATTTTTTATAAAGGCAATAGCCGAGCTCATGGTGTGTGCTTGTTAGCATGGGGCGTTTACTGCTGACTATGGAGTGCTTTTAGCTCACACCAGGCGTTCATGGATTAGTTAACAAATGGACACCCTATGGGGTGTGTTTGTGACTTAAAAGCAGGAGAATGGACATTTTCACCCCAGGGGAGCCATGCTGTATTACTGTAAAATTATTAACATAACTGTAATAAAAGCATGGACCACATAGGTGGAAATCAGAACAGGGCAATCAGAATCTGGATAGCAAAATGATATACTGTCCGTCTCCTCCTGAGTGAGGTTTTTTGGCTATTTGTATTCACGGAATAATTTCCATTACACTCATGACAAATTTTCTTAGTTAAGCTGTAAGGTAAAAATTCAAGATAGTATAACTAATACTCGTGTGCAATGCTGGTCAGAGTAGGTGGAGATAGTGAATAAAATGGCATTTTGAAAAGCAAAGTGGCTTTTAAAAGTGTACCCGAGGCTCCTTTTCCTAGTCTCTGAAATGGTTTGCATTCTAGTTGGTCTTTTTCTTCTGCCTTGAGAGGATCCAGAAATGCTTTTTTGAACAACAAAACACTGGTGTTTTTATAACGCAAATACTTTTCAAATAAACCCGTGTCATGCCTTCTTGTCAACAAAACCACGGGTCACGGAGAGAATGCACTGGTAGCTCAGGCAGTGGTCACAATGACTTAGTAAATTGCCACAACTGCTGATTATTCTTTGGGAAAGAGCTGCCATAGACTCTTGAAGGTAACCCAAGAGTACCCAATAGCTAGGACAGCCCGTCTCACACTGGGTGAATACTCTGCCCGGTACAGGAAAGCAAGGACGGTCATCAGCATTCTGGGGCTTAGTGACCTGTAGACTTTTTATTTTTAATGAATTCAAATAAGTGAATAAAATCAACGCTTATAAATAGCAGATGACAAAACGCTGTAGAACTCTCCAGAGAACTGGAACATTCTCGTGGACTAACACCACACATTTCAGAGGTCACTGAGGGGCAAATAAGAACAACAGGCAACAGCTTCCAAGACAAGCTGGATCTATGATGCATTTGGTAGCAGTTACCGTGGGCGATTCTAGCCTTGGAATCATCAGCCGGGTATGACCCAAACGTGCTTGAAGCAGCGAAAGCAGAAATGGATAAAAATGAGATTTTAAGAAAATGGCAAGTGTAGCGTTTGACTATCAGCTGATGGGGACAGAAGGATGACAGCATACTGGTGTACTATGTCCCCTCAGAAGTCATCGGCTCCATCCCTACCTTTACAGATACATACTGAGGTGTAAGGATGCCTCCCACGAGAGGAGACAGTTCACCTCTTTAGGCAAGAGGTAAACCGAAAAGGTTGAGAACGCTAGAACCTAAAATACCTCCCATGGAAGGAGAAGGCCCCACAGCTCAGGAGTCAGAGCGCTGGTCTTATAAAATACCTCCCTCGAGGTTTTGTGGGGCCCTGAGCAGAATGGTCCTGAGGCATCAGACAGAGGCAGGCCTCTCCCTAACAGGGTTAACCCAAAATGAATTCCCCACCAAGACCTAGACTGCCTGCATGTTAGGGTTTTAGCACTTGGGGAGAGAGTGGACAGAGAAGATCTCATTAACCTCAGAAGGGCTAAACAACTAGTCCAAGGTCATGAGTCCAAGGTCAGGGACTGACCCCAGACTGTAATTCCAGGCTCTACAGCGAGAGCCTCATCATTTGGTGCCAGAGTGAGTTTGAGAAGTTTCCGGAGATGGGGCCTCTCTGTCTGAAGCTGCCATGCCACCACCCTTGGCTGCTGGTTTTCCGGTTTTAACTGGGAAATTGCCAGATCTGCCTTAGAGTGATATGCAAGAACCAGGGCATGGGAGATGCCCCTGAAAGGCATGGCTTTTCCGTTTTCGGAGACAGTTTACTGTATCCTGTGGCTCAGGGCAGCCTAACTTTAGAATCTCCTTCATGTAACTCAGTTCGTACTGGATTTTCCAACAAAAGTCGGTATCTCACTTCTTGTTCTGAATTTGGTAAATGTGTACAGGTGAAATCAGCATAATTTTGCACTTGCTCCAGAGTAAATTGCCACATGCCTCAAGACTTGAAAAGCTGCATGGTAGTAGAATTTTTACTTAAAAACAAATAGGTGGCCTGGGACCCTAGAACAGGTTGAGCTTTAAAAACTAAACCAACTGAGTTCACATTTACGAGGAATGTGGGTTTTTTGTTTTTTGTTTTTTTTTTTAACCTTCTCTAAGCTTCAGTTTCCTGATCTGTAAGATTAGATAATATGCAATCTCTACTTTAGCCTTGCAGGGATGTTGTTGGCCTTAAAGTTAACATTGTGTGAAAGTAAGCATCCTTCCTACCTTTATATTGGTAATATTTTTAAGTGCATCAAGGAAGTTATTTTAAATATAGAATGATGAACTTTTGTTCTGTGAGGAATTTTAAAGCTAAGACTCCACCATGTGGTTCTTATAACATTTCAGTGTTAGTGACGAAAATCATGTTTGTATCTTATTGAAAAGTAAAAACAGGGATGCCTGGGCGACTTAGTTGGTTAAGCGTCCGACTTTGGCTCAGGTCATCATCTCACAGTTCATGAGTTCGAGCCCCACATCGTGCTCTGTGCTGACAGTGCAGAGCCTGCTTGGATCCTCTGTCTTCCCTCTCTGTCTCTCTGCCCCTTCTCTGCTTGCACTCAATCTCTCTTCCTCTCTCCCTCAAAAATGAATAAATATTTTTTAAAAAATTTTTTAAAGAAAAGTAAAAAAATGTATTCTAAGGAATGACATTAGTTGGGAATTTTCTTGAGAAGTTAATCAACCAGGCTGATTCTTTTCATGTAAACACACATGTGCGCATGTGCATACACACAGATATGTATGTATACATGTGTGCGGATAGATGGAACTTCTGTTTTTCATATACATATGAAACTGCGGGGCAGTTTGTACTTTACCAGGTGCACAGGTGGGTAAAGAATATCAGATTAAATATTCCCACCCGCAGGGGTTTTTCCCCTTGTGTCCCATCTGTGGACAGCCTTTCAGGAGAGGCTCTGCATGGGAGGACAGACTGCCCAGCACTCAGCAGCCCCAGGCTTGGCCTTCCGTGGCCTCATACCGGAACAGGGCACCACCTGGAGCAAAGCCATTCGGGCACTGGTTCCAGATGCGCCCCCCCACCTGTGTGGCGCCCCCGCCTTGGCTGAAGCGGCAGCTCACCTCAGTGTATTAACCCTTGCCCTTCTAGTCCATAGAAGCTGGGTGCTTTACAGTTATGTACAGAAGCTGGTCCTCCCCAGAGCAAGAAATAGTTGGGCCTTCTTGCTGGGCCCCTGCATCCCTGAGGCTTACTTGGCCCGGAAGACAGCTCCTCTAAGAGGAGGTACTGTGGGTTCTAAGAGCCAGCCCCCTTTATTCTGGAACCCTCAGAGCCTCAGAGACCTTCCCTCCATTCTCAGAGCCCATTCCTACTCCGGGTGAGGCGTTATCTCCTCACTGCTTCATAGATAACTTTGTGCTGCCTTCCTTTGGGGCCCATGGGTTCAAGACAGGCTGAATGAAGGCTGGCTTAGACCCCCTGGGCTGAGGACACAACTTGATAGGAATATAAAATGACCTCTTTGATTAAAATATAGTTAATAACCTGTAGTGTTTTTAAGAGAAATCTAACGTTTAGGAGACTGCTTTGTCTATTCAATGCCTACTCAACTCAGATAATGTTTTGAATTATGTACTTTTTAGGTAGCCTATTACAAGGACTACTCTGAGGCCTTACCGTTGTTTCTATAAAAACTCAACTGCCTTTACAAAACAGGCAACATCCCAGTCCTTTGTTCCTGAGGTGACTTTACTATATTTTCCCCATAATCGAGGGAGGCAAAGTCTCACTCTGAATGGTTTATTCCCAGAATTATGCCCCAGTACAGGGTCTCATTTGTTTAAATAACACTGTTTATACAAAGGACACATCAAAGTTAAAGTATTTTAAAGAGAATAATGCCAGAATATGTGGTTGCATACTGAAGGATCACTTAAATGCATTTGAACATCTTGATTTTTTAAAAACGTTAGCTTTTAGATGGACCTGTTTTTCCCAGATACATCCTCCAACTGTGTCTGGGAAATGAGCAAGTGTTTGACCTAGTTTTTTTTTAAAAAATGATGCTCCTCTTTTGTGGTTTGCAAATACTTTACTATCAAAGTTAATACTAATGAAGGCTATTTGTGTAGCAGACGTTCTGCCAAGCCCTTTATAGGAGGAAGGAGAAACTGATATGCTATTAAGTTTTAATCTAGGGAACTAATCCAAATCCCAGCCCCTCTGTTTCTCCTCAGTGACATGAATTCTTGGAAGATACAGGCAGCTGTGGGTCTGCCGGGGCTGCGTTCGAGGCTCTGCAGAATTTCTAAGGACAGGCGCGGTGAGGCGTATGGCTCCTTATGCCCCCAAAATGCCTAGTGTTGATAAATTAAGGCACCTCTCTATAAGTGAACTCAGCATCAACACGCCTGGAGTTAGTAATTTAGTTGGAAGAGACAGGCCTAGTTGTTCTCTGGCTTTTTCTGGTTTCTAAAATTCATATCCATGTAAGACTTGCAAGATGAATATTTATTTTTTGCTCTATTTTTCAAGAAGGAAAAGAAAGGAAAAAGAGAAGGGGAAAATAAGAACCCTTCGACTCGATAAGAATCGCCTCCGCCCTGAACCTGGGGCTTCAATAAATATTTCCACATTAACAATAAGGTATGAGGGAGATTTTCCCATCAAACGAGAAATTCTTATTAGCTATACCCTTTGGTGTAACATTGAACATTTATTGACTGCTTTCCAGGTTCCTGGAAGCCTTTTAATTCAGGATCAATGATCTGTTCACCACCTCGTCCAAAAGCATGGGTGATTGGTACATTCACACTGCTACACTCATCACCCTGAAAAAGCCAGGTCGAATAGCAAATCAAGGGACTAAATGTTCTCATCACAAAGTATAAGTATGTCACAAACATTATTTAGGACTGCTTATACTAAAAATTTATCTGCTGTTAACCTGAAATTCAAATTTAACTAAGGTGTTCTGCATTTTATCTGGCGGACAAAACCAATGGACAAAGCCATGCAGTCAAGATGTCATAAAAAGGAAGGAAAAGGTTTTGGGGGAACTTTGAAAGTATCAGGCAATAAATAAGAACATTATATATACTGATTCAAATTGTTATTATATATAACTCCAGTGGTATAAAATTATGTAATTTATTGTTACATAAATTAATAAGTCTCTGAACCAGTATAAGTTGAACTTTTGCAACTCAAATGTTTTCCCATGAGTTTAGGTTAAAATTTTAGTAATGTTTCGTCCTCATTTCTGATTAACCTTCAGTTGATTCCTAAGCGATTTTAACTTTCTGTGTCCCCAGGTTCTTAAGTTACTGATCCATTCAGGAATTCTTGAATGGAGCGCAGGATTGGGAAGGGGGACCCTCATGTGGGTCCTTTTGTAAAACAAAGAGTCTTTGGGGGGAACATGAAGACTTTTTTTGTACTTTGATTAATCACCCCTAATATATCAATTTTAGAAGTTCAGATTCCTGTACAAGCATGGTTTTTTGAAACTGAGCACAACTAAACCTAATTTCCTCTTCAAAACTTCTTCTTGAAAAAAAATCGCAAACAGTGTCAGCAGCTCCTTTTTCAAAATAAGAAACTCTGGTTTCTTTAAACCAGAGTGATTTCAAGGTTTTTGTGTTTTAAGGAGAAGAGAAAACTTCCTAAGGAAGTCAGCTAGAAAGTGGTTCAGAGGAAATGACAAACTCAGAGTACCCTTCCACGCCAGACCCTGGGAAGGTATCCGTCCCACGGAGCACGAGCCATTTCCCAGGCTCAGAATGAGGTGGATATTGAGAGACAGCACTTGAGTGCTTCAGGAAGCTGGAAAGGAAAGTCAGCTCGCAGCTGGATGTTTACCTCTCAGGTGGAAAATGATGGTGCCACTCAGGGCATCATCGCGGCTTCCTGTTTACTTTGGAGCCTGTTATTTCATAATGGTGTTGTTCTCAACTGAAGCCCAAGTGTCCCCTTGAAAAATTAAGGACTCCTTCTTCTGTGCTTTTTTCAAGTGCCCTAGTTCATTCAAAAAGTACGGAGGGCCTCCAGGGGGCAGACCTATTTTAAGCACTTGGGATTCATTGGTGCGCAAGCCAAGCAAAGGTCCCTGCCTCCTGGAGTTGACTTTCTATCAGAGGAGACAGACAATGAATAAAAAAACATAAGAAATAAGTCCTACAATGTGTTGGAAGATTGTATGGTTGGGGGCGGGGAAGCAAGGGAGGAGGGTCTGAATTCGGGTTTGGGGACAGATTGCATTTTAAACAGGGAAGTCAGGGTAGGACTTGGTAGTGATGACATTTGGGCAGAGATGTGAAGGGGATGCGGGAATTAGCCTGTGTGTCTGATCTGTGGTTCTCAACTCACGATGATTTTGCCCCCAGGGACATTAAGCAATGTCTAGAGGAGGGTGGGGGGATACTACTGGCACCTCCTGGGCAGAGGCCAGGAATACGGCTCAATATCCTACAACATGGGAGGACAGCCTCCCATAGCAAAGAATGATCCTGCCCAAAATGTCAGTGGGGCTAAAGTTGAGAAACCCTGTATGTGAGGAACGGTAAGGAGGCCAGGGAGGCTAGAGGAGTGGCAGAAAGGAAAAGAGAAGTAGAAGATGAGGTCAGACGTAACAAAGGCTGGAGGAGAAGGGGTGGCCAGGTCAGGTAGGGCCTTAGGCCAGTGTGGACTTTGGTTTTTACTCCAAGAGAAATGGGGAGCCTTTGGAGGGTTTGGAACAAAGAGGGACATGACCTGCATTAACGGTTTTAGGACTATTGCTCTGGCTGCTGAATGGAAAATAGACTGAAGGCTAAGGCTGGCATGAAGGAGTTCAGGGGCTGTGGTGAGAATCCAGGCAGAGATGTTGGGGCTCAGACCAGGAAGCAGCTTCGTGATTTCCATGCAGCAAAGACATCCACAGCCAAATTTTAGATATCAGACAATGAGGTGTTCTGGGGATTCCACACAATCTCCACTCTTTTCATTACAATGCATCCTATAATATAATATATATATTCTATATAACCTAGATTGAGCAGTGTCGATCAATATAGGTCTCTCAGTTGACCAAATGATCAGTAGACATGGTTGAGTTGCCTTAGCTGGATTTTGTTCACACAATAGGATACTGATATTTGTTTTAACAATCAGTGCATGAAAAAACAGTGTGCCATGGGTTAGGCACAGCGTAACCCTTCTCTACTTTACCATGGTCTTGGCAAAACATGTTCACTCTTGTGAACAACTATTTTGAGGTGTATTTTTCGAAGCCGCGTACAACCCTAAACATGCTCAATTACCTACAATTGGGATGGAGGGAGCATAAAAGGTCTAGGACCTAATAACCAGGGGTTTGAATAGCTTTCTTCTTTTAGAAATGTATTTAATTGAGGCGCCTGGGTGGCCCAGTTGCTTGAGCGTCCGTCTTCGCCTCAGGTCATGATCTCATGGTTCGTGAGTTTGAGCCCCACGTCGGGCTCTGTGCTGTCAGCTCGGAGCCTGGAGCCTGCTTAGGATTCTGTGTCTCCTTCTCTCTCTCTGCCCCTCCCCTGCTTGTGCTCTGTGTCTCTCTGTCTCTCAAAAATAAATAAATGTAAAAAAAATTTTTTTTAATAAAAAAAAAGAAATGTATTTAATTGTTCAAATAGCTCCTCTTCTCTTGCTCAGCCAAAGCAAATGCTGCAACAGAGCAGAAAACACTAAGGGATTGGGAATTCACGCTCTTACCCAGAGGTCTCAGGCATCTGAGAAGCATCGCCTCCCCATTCCTCTGTGTGATCTCCGTAAAGACTACATCTCTTGTCCTGTGTCCTCCGCGGGAATCCCGGGGCTGCAGAGGCTGGGCCCCACCCCGGGGTCAAGCCGCCTCTCCCACAAACAGCATCCCATTGATTGCTGATACATTTAAGTGTCTTCTTACAGTATGACTATATATTTTTAATTTTTTAATGTTTATTTTTGAGAGAGAGACAGAGTGTGACCAGGGGAGGGGCAGAGAGAGAGAGGGAGACACAGAATCCGAAGCAGGCTCCAGGCTCTGAGCTGTCAGCACAGAGTCCAGCGTGGGGCTTGAACTCACCAACCATGAGATCATGACCTGAGGCGAAGTCGGACGCTTAACCGACTGAGCCACCCAGGCTCCCCTGCTGTATTTTTTTTTTTTAAGTCATGCTGGTCCAAGGAAGCGGTAGTCTCTGGGTCAGTGAAAAGTAGGTTTTTTGCCAGGAAGTTTTTAAGGAAGTTTTAACATACAGCTGGATCCATGAGCTTTTCACTGGTTCTATCAAGATGGGTCTGGTCCCACTCAGCCGCCCAGAGGTGTCGAGTCGGGGAGGGGCTCTGGGGAAGAGTGCTCCGTATTGCAGATGCGAGTGGCAGTGGTGGAGGACAGGGCTTCTCCAAGTACGGTCTGCGGGTCACCTACATCAGAATTCACTAAAAGTGGAGATTCTTTGGCCCCCTCCCCGCACCTTCCACCAAGGGCAGGGCCGGGAATCTGCATTTCAGGGAGCATCCCGCACTTTCTCATCCACACGCACATCTGAGAGCCACTCCTCTAGCTTCCATTAGCAGCCGTGAAAAATGGCCTTCGAGGATCAGCCTGCTCACAGCAACCTCAATACAGACTCGTTCAGCACGGCAGCTGTCATGCAAATGAAAGGTGCACTTCTAAGGATTTGCTTTCTGCAAGGAAATGTGTCACCCACCACGCTAGTCTCCCCTTTTAACTGGATACGCTTCCTTCTGTGGAGACGTGGGTGCGTTCTAGCGTCTGTTGTCGGGGGAAGACAGTGGTTACGGAGCCTGACTGGCTGGTGGCTCCGCTGTGGGTCCCATCCTGGCTGACTGTCGGAGGCACTTTGATGTAGCAGACTGCTTGAAAGGATCGCTGTCATCTCACGTGACCTTTTCTGTTTCCTTGTTGAACAGCAAATATGCCAGAGGATTATCCTGATCAGTTTGACGACGTCATGGATTTTATTCAAGCTACCATCAGAAGACTGAAAAGGTCACCCGAGAAACAAATGGCCTTGCCGCCTAGAAGAGAGCGGAATCGGCAGGCGGCGGCCGCCAACCCGGAGAATTCCAGAGGGAAAGGTCGGCGAGGCCAGAGGGGCAGAAATCGGGGTTGTGTCTTAACTGCGATACATTTAAACGTCACCGACCTGGGTTTGGGCTACGAAACCAAGGAGGAACTGATTTTTAGGTACTGCAGCGGCTCCTGTGATGCAGCTGAGACAATGTACGACAAAATATTAAAAAACTTATCCAAAAACAGAAGGCTGGTGAGTGACAAAGTCGGGCAGGCATGCTGCAGACCCATCGCCTATGACGACGACCTGTCGTTTTTAGATGACAACCTGGTTTACCATATTCTAAGAAAGCATTCCGCTAAAAGGTGTGGATGTATCTGACTCGGGCTCCAGAGACCGCTGTGTATTGCATTCCTGCTACAGTGCAAAGAAAGGGACCAAGGTTCCCAGGAAATGTTTGCCCAGAACGGAAGATGAGGACCAAGGAGGCAGAGGAGGAGGAGGAGGAGGAGAAAGGAGGAGGAGGAGGAGGAGGAGGAGGAGGAGGAGGAGGAGGAAGGCAGCCATTGGGGGAGCCTGGTAGAGGGAGATCCAGCTACAGAGAACTGGAAGGGAGAGAAAACAGCCATCCAGATTCTCCTGGCCGGCAGCCGACGTCACCAGAAGCTCAGGGCTGGTGTCCCTGGTTGGGCCTTTCCTTTCATCTGATACAGCCCACCGTCACCGGTCATGGGCACAGTTGCGGATGCACTTGAAGCCAAACCAGTGTATCTCCTGTGGTTTATTTTCACATGTCTGGAGACACCCGGGGAAATGGTAATCCTGGTGTCATTCCTTGTCGTTACGTTTTACTGCTGAAAGCAAGAGAGGTTTCTTTTTCTGTCACTCAGCGGAGACATACCCCAGGAAAGGAGGAAGGAGAAACAACAACAGCAACGACACAAGAGATAGTTGCCTTTGAATTTGAAAGTTGAGGCCTGAGGTTTACTACAGCCAGCGTTTTTGTGAACGGTCGGTGATTGATTTTGAACACGGTGTGTGGGGTGGGAAGAAGTTGGCTAGGAACCAAAAAGGCTGTCCTCGTGACTAAAAACAAACCTGAAGGTATTTCCTTTATGTCCTTGGAAACAGGAAGCCAGTTGTGGTTTTCGGCAGCATTCTTGCAGGAGAGCAGAGTGGGGACGGCCCCCAGCTGCACCGGGGCAGGGACACCCACTGGGCCTGTCGGTTTACAGAGAGACAGATGTTACATACACCCCAGCTCCGTTTATGCGTGGTCACCAGTGACCAGAGAAGCTACTCGATGCAATGCATCTGTTTCAGATACAGAAATATAGAGAAGATATTTATTGAGATTTAAGTTATTGTTATTTATTACCGTTCACTAATGAGTTTCTCTTTTTTTCCCCCCTTATTTATTAAAGTTTCTTTTTGAAGGTGCCAAAGTATATGTGCTCGCAAAATGCAAAGAAAGGTGACAAAGGAAATTTTACATTGGGAACAAGGGTCCATGCTTTTCAAAGTATTAAAAAGTTTTCGCTAGGCAAAAATCACTTACTTTACCTTTTTCAGAAAAGCCCTCGTTAATCTCCCCGATGTCAGCATCTTCCCTGTTTTTATTTTTGAAAAAAAGGCATGTGTCAGAAGGAGCGCTTCTGACAGGCCCCCTTTCCGGGAGCAGCGTGCACAGACCGTCAGCCCTGGCTTTATTTCCTCACTGCCCCGTCACTGAGTAGATATGCCACATGCTCCCCTTTCTGTTGTATGTAAGCTCTCACTCCCTTCCACATATATCTATCTGTGATATGCATAACCATATATATGAAAGGTTAAATTCCTTTTAGTAGGTAGTCCTGGATTCAGTGTTGACCTAAAAGTAAAACAAAAATCCTGTCGGGTAACCAGGGTCCCGCCCTGACTCGTGGGGACCCTTCTTCCATCCTTCCGTCCACCCACCGTCTTCTAGAGAAACGTGCTCACACCCAGTGCGTGCCGGCCTTCCAGAAATGGGATCGACCTGCTTGCCCCAAAAGCCCCCTGGCTGTGACCTTGTGGGGCAACAGTTGCTGTCCCTGTCAGAAGAAGGTGGCTCAGAAGGCAGGACGAGGAACACGTGTCTGGCCCAGCCACATACGCACACCGAGTCTCGTGCCCACAAAATGTACTACCTGTGTGCTGAAAGCCTTCGGAGAGGCGGGGGCTGGATGGGAACCAGCACCTTGCACGAGTCCCGGAGGTGGGTTTGTCTGGCAGCTGACCCACGCACAATGTACTGGGCCTTATATTCGAGTTTGTTGCACGTTTCGCAAAAGGGATTTTTATCAAGGAAATCATCTATCACTACCTGCGTGGCTATTAGCCCCAAAGTATGACAGAGTTAGCAATCAAATGACCTACTGACCTCCCTCAAATAATCACGTTAATTTAAAAAGTAACCAAGAGACGGCATTTACCAGATACCCCTTCTCCCAAGCCCCCGAAAACCCGGGTTCTCCCTCATTCTGTCCCTCTCTGTCCTTTCTGCTCCCCTTGCACGACTTGGAAATAAAGGGAAAGGACCTCCTAGGGCCAGAGTGGAGACTTTGCTGAAGAGCAGCCTGCTCAAAAATCGTGACAGACCCGGCCATCTGGCCATTCATGAAGCACGATTTGATGCAGCCCCAGGATCATCTGTCTGATTCAGAGAATCCTGGCAGATTGGGTGGCTGGTGTCCCCAGATGTCAGGCTCAGTTATCCGCACCCCCGGCAACCCTGATTCCCACGGAGAGCCCCTGCCCACAGGCGCCCTAGGATATGGTGGATGTTGACAACTCGTTCCCAGCATCACCTACACACCACAAGCAAGTTTTAACTGAAGCAAATCACTCCAAATCCACAAAAGGGTAAAGTTTGTGATTTTTCTATATCGTTGCGATTACCATCTGATCCAGTAAGGAGTGCACTTCTTTGGAAGTTCCAACTTCTCTGATCTGTCCCAATCGTTTGTGTTATACAACCAAAGTTCTCTACAGACTTTATTTTTGTACAATATCATTTTGTAACTTTTTACAAATAAAAACTCATTTCTATTGCTCCCTGTCCTGTACTCGCTCGTGCCTGTGGACCACAGCTAAGTCCCGCAGTCTTACCAGCCAAGCCCTGGGCTAGAGGGCTGTCCTCTTCACCACCACACAGCCCACTGGTTGGTCAGTGGCCTTGCCCATCAGCTCTCCATAACCAGTCACCACCCAAGTGAGAAAAAACTTGCCAAGTTGTTCTTCGCTTATTCAACCGATATTTATGCTTTGCCTCCACTCTGCCAGGCACTATTCAAGACACCGGCCATCCCAAAGCGGCCAAAACCGAAAATCTTTGCCCTTGTGTAGTTGATATTTTATCCTAGTGGAGACTGACAGTATTCAAAACAGTAAAAGTAGGTGGTGATCCAGTCAATGATAAATGCTATAGAGAATACAAACAGCCTATTATAATAGAAAAAGAAATGGGACCTGCTTTAATTAGAGGTGACATTGAGGCAGGACTTAAGAAACAGGCAGTGCCTGCAAATAAGGAACGTCTTGGCAAAATCCTGAACGAGGCAAACAGGAGGGAGCCACCACGTTGCACAACTTTGGGTGACACCATCCGCCTCTGTTCTGTATGACAGTGTAGCAGACAATGATGCCGCAGCAACTCCCTGGAGTTGGTGCAAATGGTGGCCCTTAGCTTTGTGTATTCTGGTGGCAAGAAAAACGCACCAAAGAGGGGAAATGCCACTGCCCTGGGTTGGGGATGAGAGCATGCTTCCTCCTCAGATGACACACACCCCATGTTATGTCATAGGTGGCCTTGTGACTGTTGAAAGGCAGCCTTGTGTGGTGTTTTAAACCCCAAACAAAACTGACACTCTTAACACTCATGCTAAGTGTCTGCCAGCTTAAGTTTTCCAACAGACAGCATTCCGAGCAGTGCCAGGCTTTGCCCGAAATGCCCTTTCCTTCCTGACACTCACCGATCCCCTGCGCTGAGATTCCACGGTGTCTCCGGGCCCCACTGTGGGCTCCAGTGTTTAGAGTCCTTTTGCCAGGGCAGTGCTGAGGCCAGCCTCGCTTTCTGTGAGCCACATTCTGGTACGAAGTTAGTGACTTGCAAAGGGAATGCAAAGATTGTAAATTCTTGCTTGCTTCTGCTCCCTTTTCAGAGTCATTTCTCCAAAGTGCGCTCCCAGGATGGCTAATTGGATGAGATGCTCTTCAAAAAAAAAGGAGGATGGGGCGGTTCTCTGATCAAATAAGTTTGGAAAACACTGAGATACTAACATCAAACAGTTTGTAAAGTTAAAAAGAGAAGTGTAAAACTTATCAGAGCCTTGATTACAACAACAAACACTGTGACAGTCCAGGAGGGGCATGGTGTGTGGAACTTTCCAGGTGGGTGCGGCCATGGAACTGACTGCTCCCTTGTTTGCTTTCTCATCGCACCTGCTGACCATCCCTTGAAACTACCTTGGGCTGTGTTGCCTACTCCTATCAGCATCAGGACGAGCAGAGAGGGGGCTAGAAATCAGTAGAGAGACAAACTGCTGGGAAGCTCCCACAGGAAGGACACCTACACACACCCACACACACACACACACACACACACACATACATTTGGGTACTGTGGCTTCTTGCTCAACATGATTAACCAGTGGTCAGCCTTGGAAATTTCCTTTCCAAAGGGAGAATGTGAAATGAGTTTCTCTCACGTCAGAGAGAATGTGTTGAAAGCTGGGAAATTCCTAGCCATAAAAAAGAGAACTTTCACCGTGCTTACTGAAAATCCTCACCGGGCTCGAGTTGTTTTGAACCACAAGTGCTTTGGCCGCTCTGTGGTCTGGAGGGATTGCTTCCCCCTTGCAGTGGTCTTCAGAGGACATACTGCTTTTGTGGGGCTCCAGGTCCTGAATTCTTGGCGGCCAGGAACCGTGTGGGCGCACTGGATTAGGAGTCCCGTCACCAGGCTCCAAGAGTCTCGTGTCGCTTGTGCTCGTGAGATCAGCCCACACTGATTTTCTCCTGTGTGGCCAGAGCTGAGTGAAGCAAAGGTTTAAGAGAACTTTTTGAAGAGTCAATCCACTCTCAAGGTAAAGGTGGAAAATCAGAATTTCCTGAACCTATTTAGGTCTCAAAAACAGAAATCACCACCCCACCCCCCCTTCACATGGGAAGTCCTACTTGGGTGGAGGCTGATTTGCTATCTGACCCCAGAATCACAGGGAGGAGGGAGCCCAAGACATCACACTGTCCACCTCAGAGCACAATGGTGGGGGGGGAGGGGTGTCAGCCACAGGCTCTGGGGCTTTTTTCCATCAGGTAATGAAATGTCTGAACCCGGAGTGTCTTCTTGGGACACATCTTTCTTAACAGAACTGTTACTGCGATCCCATGCAACAGTTAACTCAACTTTAGTCTCATCACATCCTGAATGAAATTAACACCAAATACCGCCAAGTCATCCCTGAAAACAAACAGGCAGTTGGGGAAATAAAGGGAAAGTGCCCACTGACTCATGTATGACAACCCGTGCACCTTCACGTCCTGGCCCCGTGGCAGGTGAGGGTAACAGTGATAAGAACGCAGATGGGGTGGAGGATGTGTGGGGACAGGTGCACAGAGAGTGCTGGAATGTCCTGGCCAGCAGCAGGTGAGGAGAAAACCTGAAAGGAAAAGGAATCAGGGAGAGTTAGAGAATAGGGCAGCCAGGTCATTTGAATTTCTGATAAACATGTGCAATTTCTCAGTATAACTCTGTCTTTATGCAAGATTTGGGACTTGCGATATTTGGGACATACTTACATGAAAATGGTTACTCGTTGTTTATCTGCAATTGAGCTGGGCACCCTCTATTTTAGCTTGCTACCCCTGGCAAGAGAAAGCGACATTTGAGCTGAGCTTTGAGGATGAGCATTAATCTGTCAGGTGGACAAGGGCAAGGGCTGGGGGTGGGATGAGGGACAGACGTCCCAGGCTGAAGGAACAGTGTGACCCAAAAGGACAGAAGGGCACCGTACATTCAAGGAGCCGTGAGCAGGGTGGTGGGCTCAGGGCTGACTTAGCCGTTAGGCACAGCAGATGCCGTGGCTAGGGGCCACAAGACTTTTAGAGGGCCTTTTACTTAAATAACAATGTTAATTTTTTTAAATCAGAAGAAAAATTGAATAGAACAGTATTGAATATATAATAACAAATCCGGTCTGGATTATCATCCTCTTTATGAAACAATGTGGTCATATAATTTTTAATATTTTTGGTGGAGAAGGGGCCCACAAAGGCAAAAGCGCCTGGGATTCACAAAAGTACCATAGCCCTGGGTGCACTGCTAATAACGGACTTGCCGTGGCCTCTGCCTACAGTTTCTCACCCTCTCGTCCACCCTGGTCGTGAACATCATAACTAGCACCTGGTAAGAACTTTTTATGTATATTATCTCATTCAGTCTTCACAACCACAAGGACAAAAACCCTCTTCCCACCCTTTGAGTTACATTGGCTTCTCAAGATATTTGCATTTGCATCCCACTCAGGGAAACAAATCTAAGGGCAGGCCAGCAACATTCCAAGAACCATTGACCCCCTTGGAGAAGACAATGTTGAGTCAGGCGACCCTGAGCATACTGGCAGCAAGGAGACAACAATGGAGGGAAGAACTGGTCAGACAGAAGGCGAGAAAGCTAGAGAGAAGATATAAGGCTCCACGAAATGAGAGAGCCAGCAGAGTTGAGCCATGACAAATAAGGATGAGGTTTTTAAACACGTGGAATAGATTACTTTAAGTAGGGAAATTCTTTAAAGTGGTACATGTAAGGGATTTTAACCCACTTCTGGCTATGTGCCTGGGTTTCATTCATTCAATGAATTATTAAGCATCTATCTCCTATCAGGGGAGGATATAAAGATAAAAACATATTAAGATAAAGCCCTCAAGTGGCCCCCAGACCAGAGGGACAGAAACAGATTTTACAAATACATGATGAGGACAATGATAAGGACAACACAGTGCTATGGGAGCTTCAAGGACAGACCATAAATCCAGATGAGTTTGGCGGGTGGGGAAAGGTATCAGGGATAGTAGCTTCCTAGAGATGGATGCCTCAATGTACTATTAAAGAATAAGTAAGAATGTTCCAGACTGGAATTGGGGGAAGAGAAGGCATTCCACACAGAAGAGACTTGAGAGCTGGTAGCAAAGCCAACAAGAATAGAAACAGCCTGGTGTACTTTTGGCTTGGAAGGTGGAGAAGGGTCAAGGCCAGAGCTTTGGAAAGCAGAACTAATGAGCCTTCCTGGGCAAGAGAGGGAAGGAAGCAGTGAGGCTAGGGGTGGTGAGGGGTGGGGGGACAGAGAGCTCTCCCTCTGTTGGGCTCCAGCTCTGCCTCCACTCTCGGGAAAGGATACTTTGACCTCCATGCCTGACTTCACCCTTTCAGACCCTCTGCCTCCCCAAACCCTGGTCTGAGCCCCATTCTCTCAAAGCCTTGTCTATACTGCTTTCATTCTCCCATAAAAAGCCTTCCAGAGACAGCTACTTTCCACAGGGGACTCAATGGGACCAAAAAGACTTCCAGACCAACACTTCGCAAACTGGCCAGTTGAACTCTAAGAAAGTATTCATGCATATAAGGGTTTCTTGATTTTAAAAATATGAGGAAATGCTGCATATTTTGGTTCCACCTCAGAAAGAGATAGTACATATTATTAGCATATTAAACAAGGCCCTGAGGAGGCCTGCAGAGGAAAACCTGCATAATTTTGTTTAACCCAGCATTTCACAATCTTATTAGACCAAGGAGCATTTGGTGACACCTCTAATAGAAGTGTTCTGCTGGACACAACTTGGGAAATAGTCCTAGAAACAAAGGGATGATTCTTTAATGGAAGAATTGCAGATGTCAGATGGTAAGTTATTTCTGTGCAGGGGGATCTTCCCAGCCCACCATCAGTATAAGGCACTTTTGGCCTAAAGGACCTAACAAATGGCCACCACGTTTTCCTACATGCATCAATTGGACTGACTCAGTAAGCAGCCCAACTCAACCACGTTCTCCTTTCTTCCTGAGCTTGAGCTGAGGTGACCAGCATCCTCCCTTGTCCTTACTCTCCACCCACCTTCTATCCTAACCCCATCTGGCCAACCCTGACATAGCTCACAATTGCTGGGCTCTAAGATACTCCAAGGGGTTCTAATTCATGCTACACACACCAAATAATTACAAATTCACCAAATAGTTACAAACCCCTTCCACTCCTGGTTACTTGTTAAGATTACATATTTGGGTTCCCTTGTGGTTGACTGAGGCCAGTGACTGACCAAAGAGCATGAGCAGAAGTGGCATGTGTTTCTTTTTCTGAGCCTGACATTTAAATGCTGTTATGAGAGGCACCTGGGTGGCTCAGTCGGTTAAGCATCTGACTTGGGATCAGGTCATGATCTCATAGTTCGTGAGTTTGAGCCTCGCATCGGGGTCTGTGCTGACAGTTCAGAGCCTGCAGCCTGCCTTGGATTCTGTGTCTCCTCCTCTCTCTACCTCTCCCCTACTCACATTCTGTCTCTCTCTTAAAAATAAATAAACATTAAAAATTTTTTAATTAAAAAAAACAATAAATCCTGTTATGAGACCCTCAAGAGTCTCTTTCTTTTCCTGTAGGATGGCAACCAGAAGCATTCAAGATGGTGGTTGTTCTGTCAATGTGGGGTAAGTATGATGGACAGAGCCACTCTGCCAACCCACAACAGACATGCGTGGTAAACGAGGAATATCCCATTGTTTTTTGAGCCACTGAGATGTGGAAGTTGTTTGTTACCACAGCATATCTTAGCCTATCCTGACAGAGCAAGCTTTTATCATGATGAGACATATTGTGGGCCATGAAGAGAAAGAGAGCAGTCAGCAGAGGCAGGAAGAGTAGCCAGTGTAAAAGCTCAAAGGGATAGGGGAGTGGTAGGAAATAAAGTTGAGGAGGTAATCAAGGGCCAGATCATGTAGAATCTTTGAGGCATTGTAGGGATTTAGGATTTTATCCTGAATCAGGCAGGAAGCCATCAGGAGGTTTTAAGAAGATGGATGACAGACGGGATCCGGTTTGTGATGTTAAAGGATTGTTCTAGATGCTTTGTGGAGTACAGACCATGGAGGAACAAAAGTAAGATGCAGGGAGACTGGAGAGGTCACTGCAATAATGTACATGGGTTATGGTGGTGACTTGGACCAGGGTCAGCAATGGTGGTGCTGGGAGGACTTGCTTAGGGTCTGGGAGTGAGGGGCCGAGAGAACAGGACTGAAGATGTAATCAGAATGACACTGAGCCTGAAGCCAATGCAGTGGCACCTCTAAGAAGACCAAGCTGTACATGCCTCATGAGGGGGAGGGTTGGAGTGTCATTCTGGACCTTTTCTGCCAGGAAAGTCACCAAGTAAGAAGAGAGATGCTCCCTCCTGACATCCTAACTTTGTGTAAGGCAAGAGCTAGTGCAGGGGCAGGGCTCTGAGAGAGTCTGCCAGTCCCTGAGGTCTGGAATGCCATTAAAAGTGTGTATGCCAGGCCAGTTGGCTCATGGTCAGGATGAATCTGCCACTGCTCCCTCTGACAATGTTTAGCATAAAATAAAAAATATGGCTTTCAAATGATACCACAAGGAAGATTCTTGAGCAAATATGGCCAAAGCTGCCCTGCAGAATGTTCTCAGAGGCAGGGATTCCATCCACCTCTAGCCTTCTTTTTCCATCTGGTCCTTCCCAGCCTTGCACTGAGGTCCAGCTGGACAATTGCTTTGGCCTCCTCACCTTCCAAACCTTCCCTTTCAACTCCATTCACGGCTTCCAAATTCATCTTCTACACCGCACCCTCCTATTCAAAATTCCTCTCTAACTTCCTGCTGCCAGTCAAATCCCTCAAACTGCCAATCAGAGACCCCACAATTTCTTCCAAACAAATATTTTCTGTAGTTGTTGTCTTTATGTCCCCCAAATCTTCCTTTTTAACTTAACCTCTACCCTTCAGTCACTATGGATGACCTACAGAACTTCAACATACACACTGAGCTTCCTACACTTTCCACAGCTGGCCCCTTGCCCAGGTCTTTCTCTCTGCCGGGAATATGCTGCCTTCTCTTCAGTGCACCAGATTCACTCCAGGTGGTGTTCATCACCCACTTCACTATGGTCCTGCAGCCAAGCTTCTCATGCGTGGATCACGCTGATGGCATGGGCCCCCTTTCTTGTGTGTATGTGTGCACTAATCTCATGTTCTCTGCTACGTTGAGGGCTCCTTGAGTGCTTGGGCCATATCTGGATCATCTTTGAATCCTGAAGAGCCCTGAGCATATGCTCTCACATGGAACAGAAGCTCAACTCAAGCTGCCTTAAACAATGAAAGGGAATTGATTATCTCATGCACCTGTGGAAAGTCCTGAGGTGGATCTGGTGCAGAACAAGCTAGATCCAGGCTATCAATTAACACCGTGTGGAAGATCCCCCCTCAACCACTTCACTGTTTTCCATTGTGTTGGCCTCATTCTCAGACTGTCCTTCCCCCACGTGGTGGCAAAGATGTCCAGTGGAAGTTACAGGCTTAGGTCCCACTCTCTTAGATACCCAGTAGAAAGAGTAGCAAGAGTGAGGTAGGGTTTTTTTGGGGGGAGGGGGCACTTGAGCAGGGGAAGGGGCAGAGGGAGAGGGAGAGAGAGAATCTTAAGCAGGCTCCACACCCAGCACAGAACCCCACTTGGGGCTTGTTCTCACAACCATGAGATCATGACCTGAGTCAAAATCAAGAGTTGGATGCTTATTGGACTGAGCCACCCAGGTGCCCCATGTAGTGAGTTTCTTATTTGATAATTCCATCAAGGATCTTGGAGGAGATTCTGACTGGCCAACTAGAGCCAGAGCCAGATGCCAATGTGTCAACTGATCACTATAGCCAGAGGGATGGATAACTCTGTCCTGGCCTAGGACATGTGTTTATGTTTGGTGCCAGCTGGTAGGCTGACTTCACTAAACTGTATGGGCTAAGAACATGGGAGGTCAGATGCTGTGAAGGAAATATAGGTGCTGTGACCTGAAGGAGGAATGAGGGATGCTGAGAAGGCAAAAACGACAGATGTCCATGACAGTCATTTTCTGTGATAGCACATTCCAGCAAACAATTTGGCACCTCTTTTTTCAGATTGATTTTGACAACCATCTGCTCAAAGAAATTAAGGTTTCCATCTTGGCTTATGTGCTTGGCCATAACAGCAAGTTCATATGACAATTCAAACAGAACAACAGGGAGTAGGGGGAATTAGTTAGGAAATAACTGGAAGAAATATGAGTATTGGTACTTCAATCTTTTTTACAAAAAAATGGAATATTGGATGGGTGTATGGATGGATGGATGCACAGAGGAAGGAAGGAAGGAAGGAAGGAAGGAAGGAAGGAAGGAAGGAAGGAAGGAAAGAAGGAAGGAAGGAACTGTTATATTTATTTGATTGTGCCATTTGTCAGATTAAAACCCTGTTATAATGGGCCCCATTAGAAAGTTCAAAGAAGGTTCAGTTAATAGAAAACCCTATCGCAATGGTTTAAATAGGGGCTTATTTATCTCGCACAACTGAGTGTTTATGGATACGTACATGGTGTGTGCCACAGGAGTAATTTTTGCAGGCAGATCTACCAATGGATATTAAAATTAGTGGGCATATGGTTGAGAAAAGGATACTTATATTATCTCAAAGTATCTATTCCAAGATATTTATTAATTACAAAGGGACAAATAGTAAATTTACATTGGAGAAACTCAGCAGACCCCACCTTAACCAAGTGATCAGGGCTAAGATTACCAGTAATAAGACATACTGATATCATGCTCCCTGATATAAATGAGAAGAATACATCACTTCTTTTATTTTTGCCAAAAATGCAAAGCCTCAATCTAGCCTTGAGAAAACATCAAAATCAAATTGAAGAACGTTCTACAAAATAACTGACCAGAAATGTTCAAAAGTGTCACGTACAAGAGAGACAAGTAAAGACAGAAGAATTGTTCCCAGCCTGGGGGAGACTAAGGACATATGACAACTAAATTCAGGTGGGATCTTGGGTTGGATCCTGGAACAGAAAAAAAAAACATTCATAGAAAAACTGGGGAAATCTCTCTTAATAAGACCTGTAGTTTCATTAATAGTATTGTACCAAAGTTAATTCCACAGGTTTCATTATTGCACGCAGTTATGGAAGATGTTAGCATTAGGGGCAGCTGGGTGAAGGATACAAGGGAACTCTCCTCTTATTATTTTGACAACTTTTCTGTCAGTCTAGAATTATTTCAAACTTTAAAGTTAAAAAAGAAAACTGTGTGTTGGTTCTTACTAAACTTACAGACCAGTGGTCACCACAATGCAAAGATTTATAGGATTAGGGCTGAAGTCATACAGATAAGTGATCTTATAGTATGGAGGAAGGAGCACACACTATGGCCTTGATACTTGTGATGTCTCTAGGTTTAGGCAAATTGTGGCACTTGTGCTAGACCTTGAAAGCATGGGCCAAGGGGTGAGAGGACTTCCATAAGGGACCCCAACTGAGCAAAGATACAGAAGTGTGAATTAATGCACATGGCATGTTCTGAAGGCTGCCCAAACTTCTTCCCAGGCGAAGAAATGGACTTTGGGCTCTCACTTGGAATTAGCATTCTGGAATTTCAGGACATGGGATTGGCTGTGGGACACAGAAAAATTGGGGGGGAAAGACAGCATCTTTGGAGAAAGTGTTTTGGAAAAATACATACTGGATATATTTCTGTGTTCAAACACACATTAAAAATAAGAATGAAGTCTGAGACTAAAAGCCAGAGTACACATGTTAGGAGAGAGCTTTTAAGGGCACCACGCTGATTTAGACCAGGATATTGCAGGGCGAATATTCCTTTAGAGGACCAATGAATGATGTGGAGTCAGCTGAGGAGTTGTACTTATCTCAGTCTCATGTCAACCAGACTTCCAAACTTCCTCCAACGTCAGTGTGCACACAGAACACCCAGGGATCTTGTTAAAATGCAGATTCTGATTCAGTAGTCTGGGGTGGAGCCTAAGATTCTGTATTTCTAACAAGCTCCCAGGTGATGCCAGTGCGGCCAGTCCTCAAACCTTGCTTTGGATAGCAACGATACCGACCACTGGAGATGTCTGAGCTGCAGAAAGACAGCGAAGACAATAGAGAGCTGAAATATGTCCAACACATCTGTGCAGGTTCTGAATACCTTCCTGGCTTTCATGTACAGATAAATAGTCATAAGCAGAGTTAACATGGAAAGCTGAAGAATTTGTCTGAAAAGCCCTATCAGGCAAGTAGCATCAGTTTGAAGAGCAGGGGGTATCTGCCCTCTGGGAACACAGAATCCAGAGGTGAAGCCACGATGCATCTATAACACTGACTGTTTTAACCAGTCCATTGAGCCCAGCCCTGAACTACAGACGGATGGCACAGGGCCTCTCAGGGGCAGCAGAGAACCAGCCAGGTGAAGACTCCCTTACGACAACCTCACTGCCACCAATGCCTCTGGCCTGGTATGGCCTGGCTGTGCAGTACGTCCAGCAAGCTGAGCTCTTTCTCATCCCTTCTTCTGTCATCGCATATCAAGTCTCCTTACATACCCTTAACCCTTTTCAGCTCAAACATCCCATTACCCAAGAAAAGACCTTCCAGCCTTCCCACCAAAATGCACCACCATATGCAAAAATTCAGGAGTTGGGAGGTAAGGAAAATACCCTTTGACCTCTCCGAGGGACTTATACACTGCTCTTCTACAGGATAGAAGTGATTTCTACCTCCTCTACTTATCAGGCAAGTCAGGAACACCATGGGCTTCTTGCCTAAACAATCAGATTCTGTTCTACCAAATGAGCAGAGTAATGAGTGCTTCCTGCCCATATTGTGGTGACCAAAACACAACCTTTGCCCTCAAGATGTTCCTGGTCAATGGGGAAAGAAGGTCAAGATAACACTGAATCCGGTGCCAAAGGCTGCAGGAACCCAAAGGAGGAATGCCCTATGGACAGTAGGGGCTGGAAAACTGAGAGATACACCCTGAATAAGGGAGTCTGGTGGCTTCCTCCTGAAGCCCCACCTTCTCCATAAAAGACACCTTAGTGTCTACGTCTCCATGTGGACTGTCAAGACCTTTGGCTCATGGAACTTCCCTGCTATTAGGTGCAGACTCTGTAGCAAATCCTGAAAACCAATTCAGTTCAGCCTCACATGGCACACTGTCTCTGCATTCCCCGTAATTGGAGTCTTCCTTACAACTGCCTTGTTTCTCCCCAGGTCTCTAAATCATGGCCCCCAGATCTTCCTAAGCCCCTTTGCTCTGAGTCTTGTTATTCACTCACTGCCCTGGCTTCAGGGCCCCTACCCAGAGCATGAATCCTGCACACTGTCAGCCTCAGCACTGCCCTACCCCTTCCTCACCACGCTCCCCACTTTCTGAGCAGCTAGGACAAGAATGCCCCCACCCTGTCCCCACCCACCCACCATCGTCCCCAGCATTTGTTTGATCCTCTTCTCATACTGGCTGGTTTGGGGGAACACTTTCCCCCTTCTGCACCCAGATCCTAGTATTTTAAGTCTGTGTCCACTGACATCAGCTGGGGATCAACTATTAGATGGTTGTTTTCTATAAACCCAAACTCAACCCTCGGGTATCTGATGGATAATGTTTTTGAGGTTCATCCACATTGTAGCAGATTTCAGAACTTCATCCCTTCTTATGGCTGACTGATATTCCTCTGTATGTATATGCCATAATCTGTCTATTCATCTGTTGATGGACATTTGGGTTGTTGCTGCTTTGGGCTGTTACAAATAATACCGCTGTGAACATGTGGGTACAGGTTTCTTTGTGGATGCTTTCATTTCTCTTGCGTATACATGTAGGTATGGAATTGCTGGGTCATGGAGTAAAAGTTGAACTTTGTGAGAAACCACCACCGCAGCTGCACCATTTTACTCTCCCTTCCTACCATTGTCATTATCAATATTATAGCAGCTAATATTTATTGGGTGCACAATGGACCAGACACCATGTTCTAAGACAATAGTATGAAGTTGATACTGAAGGAAACCAGAATATGTCACCCCCAAATGGCCCTCTTTGATATAAAAATTATTTTGAGCTAAAGGCAATTAAGAAGAAACAAACTCAGACAAAACTCCTCTTTTTCTGCCTCAAGGCAATATATAAATTCTCCTTTTACTGGAGACAGGTTCTTATCAGCCCAGAGGTGGCCCCAGAGGAACCTGCAAATAAATCTTACTCCATCAGTTCCCTCCCATATACTTACCTCCCACAGGCTGCCGCGATGCCTAACACTGCCGTCCTTTGTCCTGTCATTTCTCCAAAGATTTCCAGTTCTTTGCTGAAGATGCCAGATAAGCCAAATTTCTGAGCCACTGCTTTGAGTTACTTTTTGTTCCATTTTCTCCTGCGTGGTATGTGTTGCACATGTTAATAAACTGTTTGTTTATCTCTTGTTAATCTTTTTTTCCCCTTGTTAATCTTTTTGTTTAAGAATCACAGCTGAGGGGCTCCAAGGTAGCTCAGTCGGTTGAGCACCCAACTCTTGGTTTCAGTTCAGTTCATGATCCCAGGGTCATGGGATGGCGCCCTGAGTCAGGCTCCGTGCTGAGCATGGAGTCTGCTTAAGATATTTCCCTCTCTCTCTCTCTCTCTCTCTCTCTCTCAAATATATAAATAAATAAGAATCACAGCTGAAACCTAAGATGGGTAGAGGTTAAGTTCAGCCTTCCCTACAGTATCATCATTGTCTTCATTTTATGGATGGGAAATTGTAACACAGTGACTTTCCCAAGATCACACAGGTAGGATGTGGTGCAGCCTGCCTTGGAATACTTAGAATGCACGAATCAAGTCCAGAGTAGAGGTAGCACTTGGGGCACAGAGGGAGGGGAGTTACGGGATGGGCCCATAAAGGAAGGGACCCTAAGCTACATCTTGGAAGATGAGTGGGCATCTGCCAGTAGATGTGGGGGAAGAACGTGAGGTCTCAGGGCAGCAGAGAGAACTGAGTGAGCAAAGGCACTGTGCTTTGTGTGCATGAATGTGAGGTGCTGTATCTCCAGCACCTACCTGGTGCCTGGCACAGAGCAGGTACATGGTAACATGTGCTGAGTGAAGATGTTAGAAGGGTAAAGTAAGAGAGAAAACTGGAGAGCTGGACAGTGTCCAGATCAAAGGGAGCTTTGCCCACCTTAGTGAAGAGTATGTACCTTATTGTGTGGGTAACGTGAAGACTTTTGAGGGCAGCATATAATTATACGTGTGCCACAGAAAGACCACGGCAGCAACAGTGTGGAGTATGGCTCAGAGTAGATCTGTGTAGAGGCAGGGAGCCCAGTTAGGAGGCACCAGCAATAGCCCAGGAGAAGGATGCGGGTGAAGGTCTGAACCAAGGCAATAATGCACAGGATGGGAAGGAGAGAAGACTAGCACGATGAATGGAAAGAAAAAAATAATCTGCCAGCTGGGTAACAGATTGGATTTCAGGGCAGAGGGGGAAGGGAGAAGGTGGGATTGTGACTCATTTCTAGGTTGATGTTTGGATGATGGGACCGATGGAGGGCGGGCACTGGTGGGCACAGTAGATGCCAATGCTTGGTGATGCGTTCTCCACATTGGCTGTGGTGTATGCAGTCTGCATAGGGAATAGGAAGGTGATTGGTAGATGGCTGAGTCCCAAGTTCAGGAGAGAAGAAAGGGGATAGAGAATTAAGGGTTGTCAGTACCCAGGTCATCACTGACACCCCTGGCTGGATGAAATGCCAGGGATATGGGCAGAAGCAGGGAAGGAGGGGCATGGAGACACAGAGCCCTGCAATTGGGCTGGACCTACCACTACCACTGTACCTTCCCCAATCCACTTAGACACTTACAGCTTGGTTCCTTTTTCTCAATAATGAACTAACCTAAGCTAGTCAGAATTCAATTTTCCAGTCCAGATCCCACCTTCCTTTCTACCCCCTGCCCTCACACATGTAGTCACATCATCACTTGCTTTCTTTTCCTTTACACATAGAAGATATTTCAAGGAGGGGCGCCTGGGTGGCACAGTCGGTTAAGCATCCACCTCTTGATTTTTGGCTCAGTTCAAGATCACACAGATCAAGCCCCGCATTGGGTTCTGTGCCGATGGCTTGGAGCCTGTTTGTGACTCTGTATCTCCTTCTCTCTGCCCCTCCCCTGCTTGTGCTCTCTCTCTCTCTCTCTCTCTCAAAATAAATAAAAACTTAAAAATAAATTAAAAATAAAAGAAGATATTTCAAGGAATATGTGGGTGCAATTTCTTTGCCATCCTGGGCATCTCATTCATTAACTTGAATTCATCATTTTCAGGCATTGGGGAATATCTGACTACAAGATTCTGTGGAGAGAAACCTTTCTTTTGCTTAGAAGAAAGGATGTGCCCCTCAAAACGGAATTTGGTGGTAGTGGGAAGAGAGCAGATGCAGGTATGGGCAGCGCCCTCGCAAGGAACAGAAGCCCTGGCCTGGGGACTCAGTGCCCCTTGGGCCCTGGTGGCAGGGCTGACTCAGATTCTCTTCCCCAGACAACTAACTGTCTCTCTCTTCCCAGTCAGACATTCGATGCCTCTGACTCTGCTCGGTTCCATCTGCCTGCTGCAAGGAGGGACCAAGCTGGCTCTGCCAGTGAGGGATTCCAAACCTTGCCATGGTGATTTCGCGCTGGAAATGAACTAATCCACCTTCTGCTTTCATCTCCGTCTTGGGAGCTTGGGGAGGGTGGGTCTGCCCCTGGACTTGCCCTTGATCTGTGGACAAAATGCAGTGACACAGCCTGTGGGCTAAGTCTCAGCCCTTGGACCTGGGAAAGGGCCTTGACTTCTGCCTGCCTGAGAAGCCGCTGGGAGCAGACAGCCCTCCCCGGAATGACCTGGGCCCAACCCTTTTTTTTTTTTAACTTGGTCTCTCTACTTTGATCACCTGTCACCTCTTTCTGCAAACACTCCTCCTTGTTCCTGAGTCTGCCATGAAATTTTAATTTAAATGTTAATAATGAAAAACCATTCTCACTTTGTATTTCCCAGTTTAACTTTTTAAAGGATGGTGTTTTTAGACTTTGACTTTCAGCCTGGGAGAAAGGGTACTCATAAAATAACAGTGTTCACAGCTCAGTTAAGTTCCTTAAAGCACCATTTCTGGATATATTTTGTGAAGTTACAGTTTATAAAAACAAAACCTCCAAACGGCTTTAAGAATGAAACCATTTTCAGATTAGCAATCAGATTAACTTATAAACATTTTCCCCTATTTATTTAATGTTCCCCATCCAAATGGAGAACGTAGTTTGTGCAGAAATGTGTTGATGCTGCTGTGGGAAGGGGAGCTTCCGGGGCCCTGCTGGCCCTTGTTTTTCCCCCCATTTCAGCTCCCCTGACTCTCGCCATGAGCAAGCAGACACATGCACGATGGGCATGTCACATGGGGACTCACATAAAACTAGGAGGCAGCCAAGACTGTAGCTAAAATATAATCCACATCGGGGCGCCTGGGTGGCGCAGTCGGTTAAGCGTCCGACTTCAGCCAGGTCACGATCTTGCGGTCCGTGAGTTCGAGCCCCGCGTCAGGCTCTGGGCTGATGGCTCGGAGCCTGGAGCCTGTTTCCAATTCTGTGTCTCCCTCTCTCTCTGCCCTTCCCCCGTTCATGCTCTGTCTCTCTCTGTCCCAAAAAATAAATAAAAAACGTTGAAAAATAAAATTAAAAAAAATATATATATAATCCACATCAGCTGTAAAAGTGATTTCCCCCTACCTTTTTTTTTTTTTTTTTTTAAGTAGGGTTCATGTACAGCATGGAGCCCAGTGTAGGGCTTGAACTCACAAGCCTGAGATCAAGACCTGAGCTGAGATCAAGAGTCGGACCCTTAACTGACTGAGCCACCCAGGTGTTCCCCAAAACTGCAACCCCTTTTAACCACAACCCCAGGGCTCATTTTGCCCTTCTGACAACTCCCTATGCCTTTTCCACCCAAAGGTTGGCCTTTTCTGACGGTGTTCTTCTCAACCTTGTTGCTCCAGCATACCTTCGCTATTAGGTCAAATAGTATTAATGGAGTGCCTTCTGTTTCCTCTGTACCCTAAAGGCACTACCTCATTCAATCCTGAACAAAGTTAGGAAGAGGCCAGGAGCAACCACATTTTACAGCGAAAATCCTAAAGCTCAGATGGGCGCCTGTGTGGCTCAGTTGGTTAAGTGACTCTTGACTTCGGCTCAGGTCATGATCTCCTGGTCAGTCGTCTGACACGGCGCCACGCTAGACGTGAAGCCTGCTTAAGATTCTCTTTCCCTCTGCTCCTTTCCCGCTCCCAACCCCCTCTCTCTCAAAACAAAACACCTAAGGCTCAGGGACTTTCCTATTAACCTGGTTAGGGGCACCCAGTTGCTAAGCAGCAGAGCCAGGGTCTAGCCCATGAGAGGCTGACTCCACAGCACAAGCACACTCTTCCCATCTTGCCCTCTGACACTAGGCAGCTTCACCTGAAAGATGGAAAGGTGGGTTACAGATGTCACATCCCCCAAATGAGCAAGGAAGAGAACAAAGAAAACTTTTTCTTCACTTACAGCCGTGGCTCTCTGGCCAATATATATCTTACCAGAAATGGAAGTGCCCAAGTATTTATTTGTAAGAAGTGCAGAGTAGTACAGTAGGAAAAACATTCACCCAAGAACCAGGAGCTCTGGGACTCAGGCTTTTGCACTCGTAAGTTGGGTTGACCTTGAGTATAGGTGTAAATCAATCACATCCTCTGTTCTTGTTTCTTCCTCTGTCAACGGAGGGTAAACAATGCTTACCCTACCGTCTTCTCAAGGTGGCTCTGAGGATCAATGAGGTGATCAAAGCAAAAATTATAAAATGTCCTACAAATCATGTATAAATACACGTTTTTGTATGGATGTATTTACGCCTGACAAAAGAACATTTTGGGATCACTGAATGCATTTCTTAGCTCTGTTCTTGGGCACAACGTTCGATTTCTCTCGGCCTCAGTTTCCCCATCTGTAAAATACGGCCATGAGGTTCATTGAACCCTAAACTTCTTTCTAGCTCTGACCTGCAGCAGATCGATGGCTCTTGCTGATTCCTACCGTGCCTTCCAACCAGCCCTTGGTGACTAAGAGAACCCAGAGATGGAGTTCCCTTGCCCAGAACCATCTGCTCTCTCAGACAAGAGGAGGCTGGATATTACACAGCAAAGGTGTCTCCAAGGAAGTTGAACTGCAAAAAAACAGCAGAATTAAGTTCAGAGAGGAATCATAAAGTTTGTCCCCTCCACAGTGTTTATCAATGGACATTATGCACCACATGGTATGCTGGGAATAAGACAGGGTTGAAGGAACAGTCCAGATCAGGAGACAGACTTTAAATTTTTTCCCAGGCAATTATTTAATTGGAGTTGTGACATAGAATAAGACTGTTGATCAGGAGATTATATAATGGAGCAGAGGGGTCTCAGAAGGATTTCCCAAGGAAGTGGGAGGAGGGTCTCAAAGGAGGGTCTGGATTTGGGAGAGGGTTAAGAAAAGGTTAGAGGATGTTCCACACAGAAGGAACATCTGGTGCAAAGGTCTTTCGAGGAGGAAAGTTCTTGATATATTTGAGTTGCTGAAAATAAGTTGATTTGGCTGTAATGCTGGTAATGGTGGGGAGAGTGGCATGGTTCCAGATACGGACAGGCACAGATCATTCAAGGTCTTAGAGCTCAAGATGAGAAATTTGGGCTTTATCCTAAGATCACAGAGATGCCACTGGAAGGTTTTAAGCTAGAGGATACTTTCCAAGCAATTGTCCAGAAGGGAAGCAGCAAGTCTACTAGAGGGGTGTAGGAGCGGGTACACCCAAACCAGTCAAGAGGTTGGTGAAGTGGTCAAAGCCAAGAGTGGACAGTGGCTGGGACAGGATGGTGGCCACAGAGGTAGAGAACTGTAGAAGGAGCTGAGAGATACTTAAGAGGTGGAATGCTTGGGATGTGATCACTGATTGAGGGTAGTGGGGGAGATACAGGGGGGTAATTTATATATACTATACATTCTAATCCACTGGGGCTGCTGGGACCATGAACTCCAATTTCCAGATAAAGAAGGTCTCTGAGAGGCCGAGGGACTTGCCCAGATTGAAGAGCTGAAAAATTAGGTTCCCAGAACTCTCAGCTCTTGTGTCATAATTATTTCAGGTATGTAAAGGCTCTTGTCCCAAGTGACTCATTCTAGGTGCTATCATTACTTCACAGAAAACTCAATGAAGGTCTGATGTCATGTGTACTGAATTCCAACCACACCACGGCAAAGGCCATATGATGAGAAGGGACCAGAGTGAGCAAGTGACATCATGGGCCAAATAGAGCCACTACTCAAACGTGCACTGCAGGCTCCCTACACAATCCCTAATTATAGTTCCTGAGGAAGTGCTGTACAATAACACACTGTACAGAAGCCAATGGATCATTGTCAGTGGGCCAGACGGTCTTTTTAATCTGGGTTGATATTTGGAAGATAATGTTCAACAAGCTCAATGAGGTTTTTGTGGTGGGCTTTTGGCTGAACAGGTCATAAATCTTTCACGTTCCAGAGAAAGGCCTGTCCAGCTTGTGAGTGAACAGGCTCTTCTAAACTTTGGAATTACAAGTATGCCTGACCTTAAAGCCTTCTCTCCTCATGTCCCAAAGAAAGGGAACACAAAGAGGTCATAAAGTTCACGTAAATATGTGTGTATCCTACACGCAACGCGACGTTCACCTACCGCTGCTCCTCCAGCTGCATTGACCCAACGTGGTCTGGCCAAGACAAACAGGGATTTCGTTCCAACTCTTCTGGGTTTAATGACGATAGTTGAGTAACTTCCCTGAAGTCCCCAAACCATAAGAGGCAGGGTCTGGAAACTGCGTGTCTCCAAGCTGAGGGTCATACTGTCTCATAACCACTCTGAGCCTCTGGTTCCTCGTGCACATTGAGATGGTCTCTGCCTTGCAGCTCAGCTGTGACTGTCAATACCTGGAAAGTGTCTCACACAGGGCGTGGATCGTGGCAAAAGTTCAGCAAATGATCTCTACTAATTCCAGGACGGTGGCAAGAGAGTACATGAAACGTTCAAAATGAAATTAAAATGAATGTAAATTATACAAATAGTACACTCTGATTTACCCAGAATGACGGAGACTGACATTTGAGCATCGCATGTACATCGGAGCTGTTATTTAACATAAAGTAATAACACATTTCCCATTCAGCGGCTAAAATTTGACTGGGAATATTTGCTTCACTGTGCTCCCCCTGTGTGACTCATTCATTCATGATTTCCCAAGTCCTTTAAGGTCTTGCTGCGCTTGTGATCCTTGAAAGCAGCACAGTTTTGGAAAATGCGCATAATGATGCCAACGCTGTTTCCCGCCTAGGCTGGATTTTGCCTTCCGTGAGTTGATAAACATATATTACTCTTACTGGATTTATTTGCGCCAGATACAGTGCTAGATGCTGGCTCTGCAAACAAATGGAAAGTATGGTCACTGGCATCGCGTAGTTTCCGTTCTAGTGGGGCGGAAGGCCTGGGAGCCCCAGGTCAGATGTGGCGTACTAAGAGCTACAAAAGCAGTAAATTCCGCCTGTGGGAATTCATAACTGAACCCCACCAGGATTTAGTCCCACTGAGTTCCAGTTCGGAGAGACGCAGAGGAGAGGCGAAGCTGGCCTCCTTGCAGCTGACGCAGACCCGGCGAGGGCGGCCTGTTCTCCTCACCTCACCCTACTCTCCTTAGCGTATCACTTTCTATCACCCTATCCTTAGCTCCTGCCACCCAGAAATTTTTCTCCAGATGGGAGGACTGGCAATCAGCTCCCCTCCCTTGTGTAATCGAATATCTCACCCTGAAGATATGCTCAGACTCTCTGGCCTGCACTCAGCCCTCCGGTTTGCAGCATGGCACGAAGCAGCCAGCCAGCCTGCCCAGAGCCCCACCAGTTTCTAATTAAAACAGAACAAGTGTTTCTTTAGACACAGACCGATTTCTTGGAGGAGAAACAGCAGGTTCCTCTAAGGTTGGCCTTCAGGTCTCACACACACATGGGCTGTTTGTGAAGGAAAGGCAAATAGGCTGTTTTTAGAAAGTACAAATGGATGTATTATTATTATCAATTGTCATTTTAACCATACTGCCACCTGACACTGACTACAAAGAACTTAAGTATGTCTCTGGGATAGCATTCAATAGATGGTTGGGGGGGGTGGGGGGGGGCAGGTGTAGCATTATTTTGATAATGTGTAGGAACTGCAAAAATTAAAAAAATCATTTCCTGTCTCCCTTAGGTTACAACAATTTACCTAATCCTCTCCATATTGATCATATCCAGCACCGTGCTATGGAAATGTAAACATTTCTGAAAATAAAACAGCTTTTATAATTAAAAGTTAAAAATAAAAACTCAACCCAAATTCCGAAGCAATTTGTGACTGACCACAGTCCCTGCTCCGGGAGGCAAGATTGCATGGCTCAGCCCCAAGGCCACAGACTTCATCGCCTGGAGGCAGGGGTATTATTCAAACTGCTGAACAGCCATCTTGGTGCAGGCGAGGACTAACTGGCAAACGGATGCGAGAGTTAGCACTGGAGCAGGGAGCCAGAGACCCCTGATGTCCGATGGGACCTCTTTATAGCCAGGTAGTCGGGAAGAACGTTTGGGGGTGCTGTTGGAAAACGTCCCCCAACTCCCTCCAAGCAAGAAGGGTGTTAAGGGAGCTTAGAAAAGCTATTTACCAGTAGAATAGGAAGATTTCACCAATTTAGCAACTGGCTCCGGTGGACCCCTCAATCCTGGCTCTGCCCAAAGGGAACAGCCAAGAACGTAAATGAGGGAACAAGCTGGCTGAGGGGTGTCTGCCCTGAAGCGGCAGACATGACTTCATCCTAGCTAATTGCTGCTAGACCCTCTGACTTCTCAGAAGCTAAAAATCATGGCAATGATTTTTAAAATATAATGTTCAGCATGGCGAGTAATGAACCTTAAAAAAATAAAGCCATGTGAGACAAACTAAACAGATCAGCAAGTGACCATTTTGTGACCTGTGATGGACAGTGATCTAGAGGATCAGAGCCACCTGTACCCATGACCTCCACAGAAACATGAACTCACCAAGTTGCTCCAAAAGCCAAAATCTCTCCCTACCCTGAAGCCCCTGCCCTGGTTCAGGCCACCTTGTGCCTCACCTGCATCACCACAACAGACCAAACTGGTCCTCCCACAGCACCACGGACATTCCCTTCCTCTTCTTCTTCTTTTTTTTTTCTAATTTTTTTTTTTAACGTTTATTCATTTTTGAGAGACAGAGCGAGACAGAGCATGAGTGGGGAAGGGGCAGG
The DNA here is from genome assembly GCF_024362965.1 of Panthera pardus. Taxonomy (NCBI): domain Eukaryota; kingdom Metazoa; phylum Chordata; class Mammalia; order Carnivora; family Felidae; genus Panthera; species Panthera pardus. The sequence continues at coordinate 30,240,782 of NW_026526765.1, read as the reverse complement.
GAGAGAGGGAGACACAGAATTCAAAGCAGGCTACAGGCTCTGAGCCATCAGCACAGAGCCTGATGCGGGGCTTGAACCCACGAACTGCGAGATCATGACCTGAGCCGAAGTCAGACGCTCAGCCGACTGAGCCACCCAGGCGCCCCAACATTCCCTTCTTCTAAACCTACCACCTCCTCTTGTAATGACTTGTCTGCCTCACCCAGAAGTTCTGTCTTTTTGTTGCTGTGTCTTCAGGGCCTAGCATAGAGTTTGGCACCTGTTTCACAGAAACAGGAAGAAGGGAGGAAGGAAAGAAGTTTTTGTTTTGCTATTTTCAGTTCCTTTACTATTATGTCAAACAGTAACACCTAATGGTGATACATGGTACTGCAACCCAGCTTTATTTAACTTGGAAGATGCTCACCCAACAGAAGAGGAAATAAATAAGAATATGACATTTAAATACTTTATACTATAAGAGAAAGCCCCAAATTGAAAGATGCAGCAAAGGCATCTGTAATAGTCATGGTCACCATGTGAACTCTTTCTTTTAAACTCAACTACTGTAGGATTTTTTTTAAGCTTATTTATTTATTTTAAGAGAGAGAGACAGAGCATGAACAGATAGGGAGAGAGAATCCCAAGCAAGCTCCACACTTTCAGCAGGGAGACTGATGTGGGGCTCGAACTCACAACCCATGAGATCACGACCTGAGCTGAAACGAAAAGTCAGACACTTCACTGACTGAGCCTCCCAGGCACCCCACTGAAGGATTTCTTAATCATAAAAAAATAGTGCCAATTCCTTAACATTTTTTTTAGCAAATTGAATTTAAAGTTTAGAAAGGTAGTCTATAGCCATTTCTCCTATAATATTTCATTCCTGAAATTTATGTATTTTTCAGTTCTCAGGAGCTGCTCCTAAAAAGAGATAGTCCTCACTTCCCAACAATGTGAATATACTTAACAGAACTGAACTGTACACCTAAAAATGGTCAAGATGGCAAATTTTTATGTTCTGTATTTTTGGCAACACTAAAATAATTTTTTAAATAAATATATATAAAAAAATAGAGATGGTCCTCAGCCCGCTCTCCTTAAGAGGTCCTTGTGATGGAGAAAGCAATTGAGATGGAGCCCATACCTTGGTCCTGGAACTCCACAGTCTGGTCCTATAAACAGTTGCACCCAGGGGCAAATTGTTTCCCTCTAGCTGTTATGATCCCATCCTTCAGGGATGTTCATTCATTCAGTAGGCATTTATTGAGTGCCTACTACGGAGGCTCTGAGGAGATCATTAAAGTATAGTCTGTGCCCTTCACTTACTCTAAGCCCAGATTCCAGTGAGTGTACTGCCAGTATACTTGGAGCTGGAGACGCAGCAGGTGCCTGTGAAGGCCCAGCCTCTTTGGGTCATCCGTCCTTAGCAACAATCATGTCACAGGTCAGGTGGCCCTGGGGGAGTTCGTGCCTGCCTGTAGCTAGAGATGCCCACTACTTTCTTATTCACTTTTAGGTACGAAAGCCTAAATGTCTCCTCACTAGCTTCCTCCTTGCCATCCTGCTCTGACTGCAAGAGGTTCTGAACTTCCCAGGTAGTAAAATAAAAGCTGAAGGCAAAATGAATGGTGGAGGCAATAGGCATCTGTTTAGGCCCAGTGGGCAAGAAAATGTAAACATAACCCACTGCCATGTTTTCTCTGAGTCCTGAGCCTTCTGCTCTCTGTACCTCCTGGAAATTCACCAAATAGCAGTGATTTCTTCTCCTCAGGCCATCCCCTGAGCAAGGCACTCCACAGTATATCCTTAGCATTCCCAGTGGATATTGGTGGGAGTTAGATTGGAGGATATGAGGCCCAAAAGAGAGCTTAGAATCAAGACATCTCATTTTATAGATAAGAAACTGATACTCCAAAAGTTGGTAAGTTTCCCAAGCTCATAGCAAATTATTGGCCAAATCGGAACCAGAACTCAGTTCTCCTGGCTCCCACCATCACCTATGTGAGCACTAAGAGAATGGCACTAAGAGAATGGAAATAGACTATTAAGCTATAGCTGGTCCAGGTTCAGACTCCAGTAACATGAAAGTTTTAAAAGTCCTTCCTGTTCATTTTGAATGACTTTTCGGTAAGTCTCTGGAATAAGGGAATAACCAATAGTCAATACCAAAAGCCATATGATACTCCACGGATTTTATACAGAAACACAGGAAAGTCTGCCAGAAAGATCCCCACACTGGTGACTGGATCATGTTCTAGTCTTGGGTCTAGTTCCTTGGGAACTCGAGGACCCTAAATTTAAGTTGAGTTCTCCAGTCAGTGGAATGATGGATATCACTGTCAGTTCTGGAACACGTCTCTGTGTCTCTGCATCTTCATGAGTGAAATGATTTATTGTGAAACTCTAAACTGAGGTTATTGTGAAAATCATAAGATAGTGTAAGCTGTTGTTAAATTGTGAGTTTAAGATAGAACACTTTTTGATAATGATGTATCAATGTAGGTTCATCCATTGTAACAAATGTACCACTTGGGTAGAGGATGATGGTAATGGAGGAGGCTGTACATGTGTGAGGGCGGGGAATATATATGGGAAATCTCTGTACCTTCCTTTCAGTTTTGCTGTTAACCTAAAACTGCTCTAAAAAACTAAGTTGTATTAAATAATAAATTTTTTTAAAAAGAACACTTTTAATCAACATTACCTCTGTTATCATACAGTACCTTTCTTCCTAACTCAAAGTATGGGGTGCTCCATTTTATGGGCAGAAAAAACAGAGAATCAAAAGGGTGTAGTGGGGCCAAGACTGAAACATTGCTTGGGGCTTCCCAGATCAGGCACCTTTCTCTCAACTCAGCCATGTCACCGTCGGGGTCTTGAGGGCACCTGAGGCACAAAGTTCCCCAGGTCTACTCAAGCTCAGAATCAGAAGGAACACGACTACTCTATATTGTCTTGAGAAGTGTTTCACGGAGCAGCGTTCATGACTTCTTGCTTCAGAGTCATTTGGGACACTTGTCACAAATGCAGAATCATGGGTCCTGCCCCAGGATCTTACTGAATCAGAACGACTGGGGAGTAGGGCGCAGGGCTCGATATTTCTAATAATCGTCCCCAGATAACTCTGATGCATCCCAATGTTTTAGAATCAGTTTCTGCTGGTATTGGAGGGCTCTTTCATGTCGAGACCATACACCAGAAGGCTGAATCCATAGCGTGTCTTAACCCGAAAAGCCTCCCTCCAGGCAACATTCCTTCAGCAACTTGTAAGGCACCACAAGCTGTCAGAAAGGGCGGTATGGACAAGGACATCACTGAGGGCATTTTAGATTTCAGAAGGGGGAAGGGTCCACCTCCCATTTCCCAAAGAATGACTGCTTCGGCAGATGGCTGAGTGAGAGGTTAGTAATGCAGCCGGAGCCACAATTATGTGTTGCCCAGACAGATGCTGCCCAAGTTCATGACTTACACCCCAGTCATGGATTTGACTTTTGTGGGATCTCGGGTCTGACATTTTCTAAGCCCAGATCACTTTTCCTATATCTGAGGGTTGACAGGATATTTATGAACAGTGCCCATACAATGCCACGTGGGGGCTACAGAAACTCTTGATCCCAGGGTCACCTCAGCCACACCTGCTACTTTAAGTCCGATTTAAGTCCCTGCGCTTCGGCTTCTTTAGAAGCAAAACAGAAACTCTCTCGCTGCCCTCCTCTAAGGGGCATTGCCAGGAGAAAGATTTGCACAGAGCTAAGCGGTGCCGAGGAGAAACCTCAGCCCACGCTCAGACGCGCCTGTGTGAATACACGCTCTGGGATTTAGGTGCCATCCTTGTCTGAAAATCAAAATGGATTCCACCTGCTGCGGCTCATACTCTGGTTCTTGCCAAGCCGCACACCCAGGGAACCAGCTGCCCCTTCTAATCTCCCACAAGGCCTCCCGTGTTTCAGCCCCCGGCCTTCCACTGCTCCACTCCTTCAGCACACTTCAATTCAGCAGCCCTACTTCCCCACTCGGCGCGTGAGCCCATGGCAGTCCCCTGCCCACACTGCTGGAACCCACCTGAGGCTTCGTACAAGGCTGGTACGTCCCTCCATCCTGCCTTCCGCATTTCCCTCTCAGGTGGTCCTGAGACGTTTCTTCATTTCACATTTACTCTTTTCGAAGCAGCCTTGGAATTGTTGGTGTTTCTTTTAAAAAGAGCAAAGAGAGAGAGATCAGGGAAACTGGACTGCAGAGTGACCTGCACTCAAAATCCTCGCCCTTTAAAGTCTTTTGTGAGGCTTCTATTTGGATTCTCCAATGACTACTTTTCAAAGAACAATCTGAATTTTAAGTACAAGTCTCAGATCAATGAAAAGACTCCAATTATGACTAAAGATGGCTCAGAAAGTGAGCAAGAGAAAATGAAAAAACTGATTTCAGCTTTTGAAAGACACGGATAGAGAATTCAGATCTACCTCTGATAACCAAAGGCAGATAGAAACAAACCAAGCTGAGAAAAGTTGGCCTAGAATCGCCGGCAAATTCATTTTAGTTAGGCCAAATTTACATCATAGTCGAGTGACATATGTGTTTTATGGTGTATCAGCCTTTGGCATAGCCATAACTGCCACTTACTGAGTGTTTACTATTGTCTTAGCATTGGTTAAGTCTTCCTCTCATATTAATTATTTTATTTAATCTTGACAACAACACCGTGAGTTAAGTATTGATTTCTCAGTTCTTTAGATGGGGGCATTGAGGCTCAAAGAAGTGAAATCCCTTGCCCAAGGTCACCATACATGGCAGAGCAGGGATCGCAGCCTAGGTCTGTCTCCTTCCAGTCAGTGACCTCCAAGAACAGGGGAGTGAACGAACACTGGGCTGCTATCAAAGATCTTTGTTATGGTCCCAGCTCTACCATCAACTACTGGTGTGTCCCAGCACAAGTGGCTGACCCTCAGGACTCCGGTTTTCTCAACTGTAAAATATGGGGCTGAGGAGTAGACGGGCGTGAATGCCCTTTCCATGCCCACCAGTCTCTAATTACAGCTTGTCTCTTGCCCATTATTCCAAAGGCCCTCTGCTGCTTTCTATGGACTTTATGATACATGGTCAGTCAGTCATAAGTAAAACTTATGGGATGCTTAGTCCTTGATCTCATTGGCCTCTAAATTACAACATTGTTTTTGTACGTAAAAAAATACAACCTGTTCAACAAGTGTCTGCTTTGCCACAGCCCGCATTGTGACACAGCTCCCAAGGCACATTGAGGCAGAGGTGAAGGGATGCCTGTCAGAGAGCTCCAGAGAGAAAAGCAGTAACATTTGCTTGTGTTGTTCTGTCTTCTCATTATTTACCATCCTGTGATCTTCAGTAAAGGGGAAAAATTGAAAGTCACACATAAACTAAAAGAATGATGTTGATTGTTGTGGACTTTTTATAATGAGAAAGATCTTGGAAGATGTGAGTAAATCCAGGCACAGCTAAGTTAGGGCCACACATCTGGCTCTGAGCAGCTTCATGAATCTCACCTCCAGGCCACACATTATCAGGCAAAAGAGAAGGTCAACATGCACAATGCTTTGGGCTTCAGCCAGCCTTGGACTCGGATGAGATAAAGAACGCGGTCATTGGGGCAGATCAACAGGGGAGAGGCTGAGGGGATGGGTCACAGTCTAATCCCCAGCCTCCAGGGGGGCCCATACATTTTGGTATTGCCATTTTGGGCACTAAACAGGTAAGGCCTGGATTTCAAGACCAGGGTTGCAAATTTCTGCAGTAAAGAAATAGACCTGCCACATGTTCTTCAGAACTGACTTGTTTCAGGTCAAATCCACACATGCCACAATATAGCATTTCCAAGAAATATCTCGAAACCAGAATCTCTGAAAAGCTTGTCTGCTCCTGCAAGGGCACCTCTGAATATAGAAGCAGTAAGGAGAACATTTGTGGAGTGTTTGATTGTTGGCAAAGTGCTTCCACACTTTGATCCTCCTAATATTCCGGAGAGTCACTGAGGTTCTAAAAAGCTTATGTAACTTGCCTGACCCAGCAGCATTTGAATTCATGTCTCCTGATTCTAGAACTGTTCTCTACATCATGTATTTCTGAATAATAAGATTTTTTTCCATAAAGGAAATTAATAAGATTTTTTTCCATAAAGGAAATAAATCTTATTTTAAAAATAAAATAAGGGAAACAAAACTGACTCTGTACTTAGGAGGCAAGATTGCTGCTGGCTGTAATGGTTGACTGGCTGCTTTTTTCATAAATAAGAGGCAGGAGAATCAAAGAAAAGACCACATGGCACCCAATGAAATGAACACGGTATTTTTCAACGCTGGGGAAAAACAAGGGCAAATGAGAAAAAAAAAAAAGCAATATCAAAATAGCCTATGAGAAATGCAAAAGACAGCTTTCCCATTTTTCTAAATTTGGTCAGGTTTCAGATGCCGTCACTGCCAGCACTATGAGGGTCACTGTGTCAAACATGGCCAACAGCGAGGCTAACAGGAGGTAGATCAGGGTCCCAATTGGCTCCCTGAGAAGCTGAATCAACCAGGACCAAGCCCATCTAAGACAACTTTAGCCAAATCTTGGATAACTTTCACATTAGATGATAAAGAATCAAATTCTACCTGTGGGTAAAGTGCCCTATCTGCCACCACAATGATTCTTAATTATGGGGCTGATATGGATTTGGGCTTGTTTTCTAAGAACACACCCTTCTTGTACATTACTGAGATACTAATAAATAACCACAAGAGCAACCAACTACATTAACATTTTATTATTTGCTAAGCTCTTACACACACACACACACACACACACACACACACACACACACATGCACATGCACACGCACACAGATACACTCTCATTTGAACCCTAAAACATCCCTCTGGGTATAAGCTAGGTGATTGATATTGCCATTCTACTGATGAAAAACTGAGGCTCGCAGTTTATATGACTTCCCTAAACTCACAAAATCACCAACTGGCAAAGGAGAAACATAAGCCCCAAACTTCTGACTTCATATTTGATGCTTCTTCCAAGATACCAACCATACCACTGATTAAGACCCCTGATTAATGTAGTAAATATGCTTGTCTCATATGTTTATGTTTTGCCAGGGCTGATCAACATCAGAGACCTCAGAGCGGCACCAGACCACGGTCACATCAGCTCTGTCAGGCAGATCTGAGGAGAGAGTCCAGTTGTCAGCCGCCCACGCCTCAAAGTGACTTGTAAAACAAAACCATCAGCCATAGATGTCTCAGAATAAAAAAAGCTGTGAGGAAACTTACTCATAGGCTTATAGTGTCATGGCTACTTTGGACAGGAGGCTATAATGCTGGCTGTCTGGCTGTCTGTACCGAGGCTGAGGGATAAGACCAAGTGTAGAAGGGTGCCTGGGTGGCTCAGTGGGTTAAACATCCAGCTTCCACTCCGGTCATGATCTCACAGTTTGTGAATTCAAGCCCTGCATTGGGCTCTGTGTGGACAGCGTGGAGCCTGCTTCAGATCCTCTGTTTCCCTCTCTCTGCCCCTCCGCAGCTCATGCTCTCCCTCTGGCTAAAAAATATATAAACATTAAAAAAAAAAAAAAAAAAGATCAGTGTGGATGCCAAAGCAGTTCAGGGAACCACTTTTAGCTGAGTCAAAGGAGGGGGAAACAGAAGGGGAGCGACTCTCCTGACTCAAAAAAAACTCAAGAAAAGAGTATTACAATTATTTCCTCGAGCTATAATCTCTGGGTTTGTCCCAAGTGATTCCTGACAATCTTCCCATCCTATAGAATAAAATCTGTCCCCTCACCCCCATCCCATCAAGAAAAACCAAGTGATCTCACTGCCTTAAGACAAATTATTTTAGAGTCCACCCTCAGAAGATTGAACAGGAAGTCTCTCTGGAAACTAGTGGCTAGATACCGAAAATGAAAGATGAACTAGCTGCATTAGAAATTGTGTTGGTTGTCTATTGCTGTGTAACAAACTACTCTCAAAATTTAGTGGCTTAAAACAACAACTATAATAACTCAAGTCCATACTGATGGTTGGAGCTGGGGAGCAGGGGAGGGAGGTGAAGAACGATAGATAGGATTCTAAACTTTGATGTTGGATCCTGAAAGTCTTGTGAATTTTTTTTTTTCCTTTTCCTGAGTGCTTAGTGAACTGTGATATGCTGCCTTGAAAAGCTCACATGGATCCAAGCATTCCTCACATCTTGTTGCAAGGTGTATTTGTTCCCTAGGACTGCCTTAAATGATCACAGACCGGGTGGCTTAAAAACAACAGAAATTTAGTCTCTCACAGTTCTGGACGGATAAGTTAACTACCAAGATTACAATAATCCTATTCAGCAAATACGAGTCATTCCTTTTGACCCTCCACAATTCTATTTTCATAACCAGTTCTAAGAAAAGAATCCTATGTAAAGAAGCTTTAGGCATAGAAATAAAGCAAAGCAGCAATGCTTAGGATAGGAAGTTTGAAAACAGTCTTTGTTTCTGATAATAAAAGAATGGTTAAGAATAGAAAATATATCTGTATAATAACCTAAGTAGCCCCTGAAAATATGTATGAGGTTTGTAGTCACATAGAAAATTTACTTGCTTATTTACCAAGCAAAAAATACACCGTATCTTAAATAAATATTATAATCATGTTTTAAGAAGAGCAAATAATTCTCAAATTTGTACTTAAAACTTAAAAATTGGAAAGGGAGTCATTAAAATACAGACGGTCATTAGCACTGTCTGTATTTGAATGATTTCTTACCTTTTAGGTTGCTCCAGTTATATATTTCTGCATAACAAACAACCCTATAACTTAGTGCTTTCAATGACAATAGTCATTTATTGTTCTCATCACTCTGCAACTTGGGTGGGGCTTCTAGGGGGTTGGCTCTTCTCTGCTTCTTGCAGCGGTGACGGCTGATGTTACTGAGCTGAGACAGAAGGATCTGCTTCCCAAGATGGCTCGACAACATGCTGGTGCTGGCTATCAGCTGGGAGCTCAGTTGGGCTTGGCCAGGGCCTCAGTTCTTCTCCAGGTGGGCCTCTCCATGGAGCCGCTGAAGCTTCCTCAAAGCATGGCAGCCCAGTTTCAAGAACAAGTTCTGAGAGAAAGGAAGTAGAAACTGCAAGTGTTTTTATGGCGGGGCCTGGTAACTAGCACGGTGTCACTTCTGCCATGTTCTGTTGGGCAAGCCATCACAGCACCTGCTCAGATTTAAGGGGAGGGACTTTTCTTGATGAGAGGAATGTCAAAAAACTTGTGGCCATCTTTAATGGCCACTTTAAGTCAACATTTTCTAAATTTTCTTTAAAGAGTATTGGTACAAGTGGGGGCATGTTGAGTACCTGTAAAATGCTTTTATTTAAAAACCTGAAGACTCTAGGGGCACGTAGGTGCTCAGTCGGTTGAGCGTCTGACTTCAGTTCAGGTCACGATCTCATGGCTCATAAGTTCGAGCCGCACGTTGGGCTCTGTGCAGACAGCTCAAAGCCTGGAGCCTGCTTCAGATTCTGTGACTCCCTCTCTCTCTGCCCCTCCCCCACTCATGCTCTGTCTCTCTCTCTCTCTCTCTCTCTCTCTCTCAAAAATAAACATTAAATTTTTTTTAATTTCGAAGACGCCCAAAATAAACTTTGATAATTCAGAAAACTACTTAAATAGCAAATGTCTCTACTCTTAACCCTCAAAGCCCCTCCTCCACCTATATAGCCTAGATATACATGCATGCGCACACACACACACACACACACACACACAAGATCTCCCATCTGTAGGCACTTTCCCTTGATCAGTTCTCTGATGAGGGTGTTGAGTAAAAATTAGAGTCGTGGTCATGGTAGCTTGTGGTACCCTCCATTCAAGATAGATGCTTTTCAAAAGGCATTTGTTAACGGTCTTCCCCCATTTCCTGACCACCTCACACACATAAATGATAAATGAATGAAGCATATTACCTCTAAAGGGCTACCGACCCAGACTGGATGTACACGTCTAAGCAGGCATCTGGTTACCCTCCTTTTCTCCTACCATATCTGACTTATTGGTTATTAAACACTGACAGGCTCACAGATGCCTGAAATAGTAATGTTGATTCCTAAAAGCTTTTCTCAAATTGGTTCAAATCTCCTAATATTCATTCTTAGATCACATAAAGAAGTGCTCACCTTTGGCTGCCACCTTTATGGAATCATAAAGCTGATCTCTTCAGCTGTTAGCAGGACAGAAGGTTGATCATCTTTAAAGAATAAAAATTAAGGTCTGACTACAATGCAGTAAGATCAGCTGGCTAAGATTAAATGGGAGCCAGTGTGTTAGTGGTTTTAGTTTAGGCTGTTCTGTTTTAGTTTGGTATTTTGTGTGTATGTGAATGTGTGTGACAGTTATATCCTGATTCTCAAGTCTGGATGGCCCAAATTTACATAGTCATCTTGGGAGATAAAAGAGCTGCTAGAAACACATAATGACACAGAATTTTAATTAATGCTGTGGATCCTCGCTACAGAAAAATGTACATGAGCATGAGCAATGTGTGCTGCATACTTTGGGGGGTTCACAGACAACTTGCTTAGGTTAAGCACCCCCATGCAAGAGAGAGCTCAGATCTCTGGTGATTCCAGATAGGAGGTGAGTGCTTGAGGATGTCATGGTGGCTTAGGACTTAGGCCATGCCAGGTGCAACACCGGCAACTGTTTACAATGCTGCTGCTTCTTCCTTGAGCCATCACAACAGTCATCCATGAACAGATCCCAACAGACAAAGGCAAAGCAGCCTGGATACTGCTGAAGCTCGCATACCAGTGATCCTTCTTCCCACTGGCAAAGGCAGAAACACTTCTCGCGCCTCCTTCTCATTTCATCCTTCCCTCACCCTTTCCTGTTTCTCTTTTTCCCTCTGCCAAATATTTAATGAGCACTTTTTTAACCCCTTTCTCAGGGCTAGGGCCTAGGAATACAAATGTCAATGAAATGTGGCTCCTCTCATTCATTAAACAAATTCATTGAACATTCACAGAACCCAACGCGTTTTCATTTTTACAATGTATATCCCAGGGTGGGAAACACACACACTCAGGCCCACGAGGCACACACATACACACTTACAATGAACATAAAAGAAGGCTATAGCATAGAGTTAAGAAAGCCACCATAGAGGCAGAGGAGGGAGCAATTAATTGTCTTCCAGAGTGGGTCATGGAAGGCTGCACAGGAAAGGTGAACTTGATCCCCATATTCAAAAACAAGCAGGCAGACAAGGAAGGAAGGAGGGACAGTACGTGCAAACGCACTCAGGTGCAAAGAACATGGTGCTTCCCAGGTTCAGAGTCGCTGGAACTCAGAACGATGTGCAAGAACCATCAGCAGGAGCTAAAGCAGGAAAGACAAGGGGAGGTCACACAAATGGGTTCAAACTATGAACACAGACACCCTGGAAGGCTCTATGCAGAGGGATGAAATGTAGGTTTTAGTTTTAGAAAGCTAAGTCTGATGGCAGGATAAAAGATGTATTTGAGGACCAAATAAAAAACAAGGAGATTAGTTGGGAGGGAGGCTCCTGGGAGGTCCTGGTAAGGGACAAAAGAGGGACTAAATTCTAGCAAGAGGAGAAGGGAAAGAGAAGAAGGTCAAATATAAGAGAGTCAGCAGACAGCATGGATAGAAACTGGCAAATGTTTACATGAAGTGGCAGGGGGTGAGGGAGGAGTCATTATTATGACTTCCATGTCCCTTATTTGTGTAGTTGAGGGACATAGGGAATGTGAGATTGTATGGGGTTAAGACAATGAGGCCCAAGGGCCATGAAGAGTGTGAGGGCCTATGGAATACCGACTGGAGAGGTCCACCCTGGTGATGGGACTACAGGTCCAATGAGCACCCACTATTGGTCCAGTACTGGTTCTGAGGTCCTTACTCACCAAAGTTGATACAGAAATCCTATGTGTTCTTTGCCAATCTTGTGTGGACAAAAAAAAGTTTTTTATAAAATTCTCGAGTGAGATAGATCATCTCATGCATAAAAAGGGCCACTTGTGTTGTGGGTAACAATGAGAAGATCATCTTCGTGCTAAATCTGTCTTTCTCTCCCCTTACATCATAGGCAGGCTCTGCCAAGACCGCTATGATATAGTTTTTATTCCCCCCTCCAACCCTCCATGACAACTTTTGGCCGTGCAAGACGAATACTTCCATATGGTGCAATGTTTATGTTAAGACCGGGAAAAAATATGAAATGCTTTCAGTAAATTTCATCCAAGAAACAGTAGATTTACAAATCCTAAGCAGTTGGAACAAAATATTGGTCTGTAATTGATTTTGGATGAAGTGTATTTCAACAGGAATAGGAAACTTGAGGCAGTTTGTTAATTACTGATGCTTAGAAATCTTGAGTGTCTTTGTACAGCCCTCCCTACTATTACCTCAGACAGATTACTTGACTTCTTGAGTTTATTCTGTCTTGTCTGTAAAATGGGTTTAGCAACTTTACCTACTCATGGTATTTTTTTTTTTTTTTGAGGATTAAATGAGCTATTACAAGTTAAGAGCTCAGAATGGTCGTCATCAGACAGTAGGCTTGTAGCAAATGTTAGTTCTTATTACCTATAAGCTAAGTGATGAGGGAAGGGGAATAGAATGAAGATAGGGGTGGAAAGGAAAAAGGATAGAGAGCAGGTGACAAGAATGGTTTTTAGGATGTATTTATAGAGGAATGCCCATTTCTACCTCAGAGCTGCAGGGGCGGGAAAGCTACATACACGTGAGTACTTGTTACAAAAGGTTTTTGGGAGGGGGTGGGTATGTGAGGCCTGCAACTTTCCAACACACATTTTGGATCATCATTCATTTTTATTATTATTTAATTCACTAGGCTAAATGAGAGCAGGAGGGCAGAAGGCAAGAGGACTAAACACTCCTGAATTTTCTAGCAGGGACTATTTGACATGCAAAATTACCCCAGGTCTGTGTGAAACCAGTCCACAGAATTTTACTCTATTGACTCATTATTACTTTGGACAAACTGCCAACCTTTGTTTTAGTTTTCCAGTCACAAAAGCACAAGGATCTTATAGAATGATTTTTTTCTTTTAAGTGGGCTCCACACCCAGTATGGAGCCTAACACGAGGCTTGAACTCACAACCCTGAGATCAACACCTGAGCTGAAATCGAGAGTTGGACATTTGGGGTGTCTGGGTGGCTTAGTCAGCTGAGCGTCTGACTTTGGCTCAGGTCATGATCTTACGGTTCACGGGTTCAAGCCCCACATTGTGCTCTGTGCTGTCAGCCTGTCAGCTTGTCAGTGCAGAGACCACTTCAGATCCTCTGTTCCCCTCTCTTTGCTCCTCCCCTAACTTGTGCTCTCCCAAAAATAAATAAATTTTTTAAAAAAAAGAGTTGGACATTTAACAAACTGAGCCACCCAGATACCCCTAGAATGATTCTTTATTATCTTCTAATTACATAGCTCTTACATATACAAAGCATTTCTACACTTTCCTAACTTAATAGGAATAAAAATCAGGCCAAGTAGGTATCATTAGCTCTATTTTAAAATAGGAAATAATGTATTGTATGTTTACTACATGCCAGGTACTATACTAAACACTCTACAAGGAGTGTCTCATCTAATCCTGTAACAAATCTATGAGGGTGGTGCTATCATCATCTGAGACTAGAAGAGAGAAGTTTAAGAACTCCCAAGGTGACCCAGAGAGTAAAGGGCAGAGCCAAGGTTTGAGCCCACATGGGTCTGACTTCAAAGCCTGCTTCCTAAATCCTAACCACTGTAGTCTGTTGTTCAATAATTAGATACATGTTCTTTCCTAGTACGGCAATGCTTTTAGCCTGAACTCAGCCTAATTACTTATAATCATGTAAACAACTGTGGTGAAATTATACAGAAATACTAAACTTTTTGATGTCTATTTCCATATTATGCTCCTAGAATTGCTCAAGACACATGTCTGTCTCTATGTACATTCCCCTCCACTAAGGTTATAAGAATCTGTACAAGACCAATAACTGTTAAATAAAGTTTCCAAATACCTAAAGCACTTGGTAATAGGCTAAGAATCTGTTTCTCATTTATATTACAGATTTCATAGTTGTAGTTAAGAATATGTAAGGACAACTGTAGTGAAGGGTAGCCACCAATCTTTTGAATGGTTCAATAATGCAAAGCACAAAAGTTGCTCATAAAAATGCATTTTTTATTTCATTAAAAAAAAAATCCTGTCCAATATTCCTCCCCCTCATGCAAATAGCTTTCACGTGAGAGTCTTCAGATTTTACGCTTTTTCCATTCGGGCTCATTCTTTGTTTCCTCATCATCAGATTCAACTTGGGCAAACATGGTTTTGGGCTGAGTCCTAAAAGAAAGTTAATGAAAAGAGGAAAAATTTAGTTGGCAAGTGTTTATTAGATTAGACCTTTGCTACTTTCATCAAGTGGAAGCACATTTGGGGAATCAATTACATCTTAATTATTAAGTATTAATCATTAAACTTCTGGCAAAGAAAAAGATAATGGAAATTTAATTATGTTCAACAAAAGAGTCAATTCTTTTAAAGGTTTTCTCTCTGTAGCAGACTATGTATGCTGTCCTTTTCTTAAATAAAATGAAAATGTATCAAATTCAGTACAATCTCGTACATCCATAACCACCCTCTCCTTCAAACTCAGGCTAATTGGGATTGTTTGGGAGGCCAAATTATAGTCACTGAGCAAGAATACACATGATCTAGGGCACCTGGATGGCTCAGTCAGTTAAGTGTCTGACTCTGGGTTTTGGCTCAGGTCCTGATCTCACGGTTCATGAGTTCAACCCCCTCTTTATGCTCTGTGCGGGCAGCACAGAGACTGCTTCGGATTCTCTCTCTCCTTCTCTCTCTCTGCACCCCCCACCCCGACTGTCTCTCTCTCTCTCTCTCTCTCTCTCTCTCTCTCTCAAAATAAATAAACTTTAAAAAAATAATAAAAAATTCAGAGAAAAAGGAATACACATGATTTTTATTTACAGCTCTCTGGGTTGTTCCTGGACTTAAGTAGTCTGAATACACGTGATTATGGTGCACATGAACAAGAGAATTTGAGATAATAGCTTTCTTATTTAATGAGTCTAAAATAAGAGATAAGATATATAGGAACTTGAGCACTGCCAGCAAAACTAAAAAACAAAACAAATGGACATTCTCTCCACCCCATGCATTGAAATGTCAAGCGTTTTAGGATACATCACTGAGTATCATTGCTCTAATACTGGCACACAGTACCTCAAGCAATCTTTGCATTAGGACTTTCTGTGCTTTGTAAACATACCTGGTTCAAGGACTTTCCTTTTTATACCATTCACACAGAAAATAATTCCAAGAATATGTCAAATGGTTATAATTTATGCTTCTTTTGGTCATGCTGATTTCCCTTTAAAAACAGCTCTATCACATTACAAGGAAATATTGAAACACTGTACCTGAAGATCATCTATTTTAGCTCACATCTTCATCCTGAATTCAGTTCATTACATCATGGTAATTCCAGAATTTTAAAATAATGACAACAACAATTCCTCTTCTTTGACAAATAAAAACAGGGTTAAAACCCGACATTACTTGTTGTTTATTTATTATCCTGGGAAGAACTATATACCATCCACATTCAAGCTCATGTTGTTCTGATGCAAGCCATGTACTGGAATTCCTCATGCATAAGTTAGTTACAACTCCTGTCTCTCTAGTGACCCACACACCTACCTCGAGCCCAAGGTGTCCCCATACACAATCCAGTCGGTTCAACCTCTTGTCACTTCAAGACACTGTCATGACCTCTGCAAATAAGTCACAGCTCTAACATTTCCAAAAACAGCTGCAGATTTTCAGAGGTCATGAGTTGCTGAATTACTAGAAAGCAGGACCCCTGGCTTTCTAACATGCTACAATATGGCAACTGGTACTCATTACATATTTCATCTTTTGGCAAAGCTGTGGACCACTTAGGGATGGGCAAACCCATATGGGAACAAATCTGTCTGGTTTAAAAAATCCTTTGGATTAGATGGTTAATTTCTTTTTTTTTTTTTTTTAATGTTTATTTATTCTTGAGACAGAGACAGAGCGTGAACAGGGGAGGGGCAGAGAGAGAGGGAGACACAGAATCTGAAACAGGCTCCAGGCTCTGAGCTGTCAGCACAGAGCCCAAAGCACACTGGGCTTGAACCCATGAGCCGTGAGATCATGACCTGAGCCGAAGTCAGACGCTTAACCGACTGAGCCACCCAGGCACCCCTAGATGGTTAATTTCTAAAGAGAAAAAATAACAGTCTTGTAACGGTATCTGGCAGTGCTTCTGAAGACACCAGCTCAGAGTTAGCCGCAGTGAGACTTCAGTACTAAGAAATTGTAATGGTGTTTATTTTTGATATAAAGAAAAATTAAATGACAGATTACAGGAAGAATAGAGCCGAGAGCTTAAAAAGGCTATTTCATTTAAGTAGTTACTCTCATATTCTACCTGCTTCCCAAAGGTATTTTTGGCAGGTTGGTGGCTAACTTGAAGGGTGTAGAATCAATGGAACTATTTCCCATGGGGCAGAAAGGGGCTGATAATTGTAAAGAGGCATGGGGAACATTTTGCGGGGATGGAAATGTTCTATAATCTTGACTGAAGTGGTGATTACATAAGTGCATACATTTGTCAAGACTTGAAATGGGTGGATTTTGCATTAGACATAAATTATACTTCAATAAAATGGACTTATAAAGAAAACCAAAACAACTGAGTAGAAGGTGAATGACAAAGGAATGAAAGGGTAAACATAATAATACAACACTCAATTTCCCAGTGGCCAAGATAAAGAAAAAGAAAAAGGAAAAATACTAGTTTTTCAGAGGAGGTATCTTTTCCCCCAGCACTAAACTCAGCAAAATTTACTGAGTAGATCTTTATATCAGGATCACTTAAGACTCCCCCTTTGAATTACCAGACCATACAGTTTCCTTTGTCCTTTACAGGTATTTTAACTTAGGGGATATGAGTTTGTTTGGAAGGTGGAATGGTCTCTTTGCAAAACTCCATGAAATTTAGTATTTTAAATTCCATTTTTTAAAACTAATAACAGTGTTGCTGGAAAACAACCATATTCTGTATATGCAACATCAAATCATGACGTTTAGCTTTCAAATAGCCAGGCTTTCCTTCCCCCATTGCCAAAATCAAGGTATAAACTACCCAAATTTTCCCAGCAATGCTTGTTTAGCACTTTGTCTTTCATTTTGTTGGCCAGGTAGGGAATACCTGACTGTAGGAAGTAGGCCCCTTTCAACAAATGGTGCTGGCAAAATTGTACCATATGCAATAAATAAAACTGGACCCTTGCCTCACATGATGCAAAAATTAACTTGAAATGGATCAAAGACCTAAACCTAAGAGCAAAAACTATAAAATATTATGGAAAAGCTTTATGACATTAGATGTGGCAATGATTTCTTTGATAAGACACCAAAAGCCCAAGCACAAAAGACAAACAGGTAAATCGAACTATATCAAAATTAAAAATTTCTGTGCATCAATGGACACAGCTAACAGACTGAAAAGGCAACAACCTATGAAATGGGAGAAAATATTTGCTAATCATATATTTAATAAGGAATTAATATCTAGAATAAAGAACTACAACTCAACAATAACTACAACAACAACAACAACAACAAAGCCAAACAATACAGTTAAAAACTGGGCAAAGGAGGGGTGCCTGGGTGGCTCAGTCAGTTAAGCGTCTGACTTTGGCTCAGGTCCTGGTCTCCTGGTTCGGGAGTTCGAGCCCCGCATCAGGCTCTGTGCTGATAGTTCTGAACCGGGAACCTGCTTCAGATTCTGTGTCTCCTTCTCTCTCTCTCCGCCCCTCCCCTGATCGCACTCTGTCTCCCTCTCTCTAAAATAAATAAACATTAACAAAATTAAAAAGAAAAAACTGGGCAAAGGACTTGAATAGATATTTCTCCAAAGAAGACAAGCAAAAGACTAACAAACACATAAAAAGATGCTCAACACCGCTAATCAGTAGGGAAATGCAGATCAAAACCACAATGAGATAACACCTCACACCCATTAGGATGGCTACTATAAACAAAAGACAAATAAACAAACAAAACCCAGAAAATAACATGTATTGGCCAGGATGTGGAGAACTGGGACCCTTTACACAGTGATGGTGGGAATGCAAAATGGTGCAGCCTCTAGGGAAAATAATATGGCAGTTCCTCAAAAATTTCAAAATAAAATTACCATCTGATCTAGCAATTCCACTTCAGGAAATATGCCCAAAAGAATTGAAAGAAGGGTCTTAAAATGATATTTTATTAGAGATTAATAAATGTTCCGTGCATTATTCAGAACAGTCAGAAGGCAGAAGCAACCTCAGTGTCGTGGACAGATGAATGGATAAACAACATGTGGCACACACGTACAATGAGATATTATTCAGTCTTAAAAAGGAAAGAAATGCTGGCAAATGCTACACGCCTGAGCCTGGAGGACATTATGCTAACTGAAATAGGCTAGTCACAAAAAGACAAATACTGTATAATTCTGCTTATGTGTGGTACTGAGATAGTCATATTTATAAGATAGAAAGCTGGACAGCAGTTGCCAGGGACTGGGTAGAGGGGAAAGGACAAGCTGTTTAGTGAGTACAGAGTTTTAGTTTTGCAAGATGAGAAGAATTCTGGAGATTGGTTGTACAACAATGTGAATGTACTTAACACTACTGAAATGTACACGTAAAAATGATTAAGAGGTTAAATTTTATGTTTATGTGTGTTTTACCAAAATTAAAAAAAAATTTTTTTTGGATTAAAAAAAGAAGAACGAACCAGACTCCTTGGACTTGGGAATAAGGAAGAATGAACCCACTTCTAGAATAAACAGGAGGTACCCTGGAGAAGGTCTTACCCTCCAATCTGGTGTCCTGCCTAGAGCAGTGCTTCTCAAACCATCCGTGGTACAAGGCTAGTCTTTGTTTTCTAATTTCCAATCCCTTGCAGACAAATATACTACTTCTAGAAAAATAAAAAGACTGCAAAGTACTGACCCAAATTTTTGTTAGATTCCAAACATATATCAACTTGCTACACAATTTTCTAAGTGCTTGCTCTCAATTCCTGTGCTTATCTATCTCATGAGCCAGTGCTGGCTGCTGTACCGCACCTTCCCTCTCAGCTTGGGAAAGAAAGTGGCAAAGCAGGGCTCTGAATCTAGGCTGGGAAGTAAGAATCTGTCTTCTTAACATCAGCTCTTAAACACAGTGAGCTTCCTCCAGTGTGGGAAAGTACTTCTCACCTCTGGAGAAGCTGGCCCTGGATGATGCAACTGAAGATTGGGCGCAGGCATGGGGTTCGAGGCTGCACTCTCACAGGCCCACCCTTGAAGTAAAGGAGCAGTCTTTACTTCTTGGGGGTTAGGCATGACGAGGTGAACGGAGATGTGGACCACAGACAGAAGTTTCCCTTGTTCCAATCCAACCTGCCCCCATACCAACATTCTTACGGCACAAATCAGAGCCCTCCATAAAAGCTATATGCTGAATAAAGACCAGGTTCTTTAAAAAAACAGTATTTGAGTTGAGTACACTGAACACCTCTGTCTAGTCTAGAGAATGCCAGTGTTTTATAGAAGTGAGAGAATTATAACTTTAAATCTTGTAGCTATTCTGTCTTTTCAGCAATGTTTATCTTCAAATTTATTTCCAGCAGTTATTCTTTTGAAAAATTTTGGAAACTCATGTATGAGAAAGAGCAAAAAAAAAAAAAAAAAAATTCAATTCAGGATTATCTAGGGCATTTAAAACTGATTTCTTCAGTCACTACTTTTTAAGACAATGAGAAACAGAGATGATTAAACAGAGTTAGGAATAGAACCAAAAGATTTCTTCCCTGGGGGATGGCCTAATTTGCCCTTGGCATAGAAAACTACTATAAAAATAAATCAACAATGTCAAGCAGGAGTAAAATGACACATTCAAAAAAAAAGTTAATGGATTTGAAAACACTTAAAAGTTGGTCCAGAAATCTCTGCTTTTAAAACCAACAGGAAACCAACAAATAAACAACAACAAAAAATACTTCAAGCCTCTATTCACATTGTCACTGGCCACAAAAATGGATTCCTTTCTGGGCTGCTTGAAGAAACGGAATTTATGTACTGATTTTAATATAGACTCTGTTGAGTGCTTCCATAAGGAAGAGTAGAACAAATCAAACCAAATGGGCCTGAACACATGGCAGGAACTCAGGAAATACAAATATAAATAAGTAATGAGCAAGAAATATATTCCACCACCTTGAGAAAGCATTTCCATTACCGATCCATTACCTGTGTTCTATTAAATCAGTTCCTCCAGGATTCTATACCTCCTTTCTCAAGAGACAGGAAATTGTCAACTCAAACCTTCAGCCTCATGGCTGGAGATTTATGTAAGTTGCCCAAAACAAAAGCCTATAAAGAGGCTGACTTGAAGAAAAAGGAGGTAAGGGGAACATTCCATTCAGCCAAAAGTATAATCACCACAGTTGCTCAACAGGTTAGCGGGAACACGGAAAGCCTCAGTGAGCACAAGCAGAGTAATCCACCTTATTGAAATCAGCTTTATTCAGGCTACCTATTTTACTGGTTTGTGGCCCACACTTACCCATTTTCCTAAGTATTAAATGAAAACTTAAGCTTACAGAAGGCTGATGTGAAACTTGTGTTTTCCAGTTTAACTCACTTTGTGAATAGTAAACATTCTTCACTTGACTGTATATGTCAACTTGTTTATTAGACTTACCAAGAAAAGGAGAACAGATTACATATCAACATGGTTATTATTACTAATCATTAAATAAACTAATCAGAGAGGGGCTGAAAGGTTTTTTGTTTTATTTTGTTTTAGCTTCAGTAAACTCTGCATTTGCTAATAGTTAATATTTCATGAAGCAAATGTAAAATCTTAAGCAAATGTCTTTCTCAAATCTACAAATTCTGATTAGATGATACTTTGTGCTGAATAATTTTCCTCTTGGGACATTTTTTTAAACTGAATTCTCAAAGTTATTTGTACAAAGTGAGTCTTTTCCAGCAACTGTGTTCTAACAGAAAAATGTCGGAAGCCCAACAAAAACTGAATCCCACCTTTGGTGGTTCTGCCCAGAAGAATTTTGTGTAGAACAGTCAGATTCCCCCTGCAATACTCTTATGAGGGCATTTCTGCAGTGCACTGTTTGTGCGAGAGATTCAAAGTGTCCGCAAGCAGTCCTTTCTCTTCTGACTAAGCTCCAACCTGGGCCTTCTATGCTCCTTTTTTAGTGCTCAGGCCACAGAAGAATCTCAGAATGTTTTCAGCTGCAATGGCAAGTCCACAGGTCACATTCTCATTAATTACAGATATTCTTCTAATATGATTCATTCAAAGCCAGCTCCAGGGTCACAGAATGAGGATGAGGAGAAATCACTCGTAATATTTAGTCATCACTATGTGAGTGGAAACCACAAGCTTTTTTGGCTCAGGGCCCATTGTTTATTATGAAGGAAAACCTCAAAGCCAAAGTCAATTATAGCCATGACTTGACAATCTGACACACTTGTTAACCCTGTTAGAATGAATACGGTCCAGATGAACTGTGACCCAGTCATCACAATTGCAGAATTATTAAGATTAAATAAAGGGCCTGACCAAAAGATTCCACTTGAAATGGTCCCTTCTTTCTGGTGAAGAGCTAATCAAAGATAATTTTTTAATATTCGGGATGCATAAGAAGATGAGATGCAACATGATGTTACTAGAGAAAGAATGTTCTATTTTCTTCACAAACTGAACACATAATATTTTGGAAACTACATAAACATATCTCAGACTCATCAAATAGGGCACACGAACTCATAATGCTGGGTGTGTGAGTTCAAAGACGAGTGAGGGTGGAAAAAGGGACAAATGTGAAGCCTGTGGCAACTAGAAACAGAAAGAAAGTGAGGAAAGGAAAACAGAAAGAGCCTTCTAAAATCACCACCACCTGCCTTATCACTAAATAGTTAAACAAGTCAGAAGGATAAAATCTTTGAAGAGTACACAGGCCTGGGGCCACCCAGGTGTTAGCAGTACCCTCTCCAGGCTCACATTTGTAGCCAGCGTTACTGCAGCCCTGCTCTCTTCCTTCCCAGAGGGGGAAACAGCCTCAGCGAGTGTAAGTAAAGCACAGAGGGAGCACAACACCTCAGAACTTCTGATTCTTAGTCTCGTGTTCGGCTATGCCATGCTGGCTCACACGATAGTCTTTTCAGCTTCCCTATTGCTCAATTTTTTAAATAATTACTGGTTGCTTTGTGATGAGAAGCAGTACACTATAGTTGTCAAAAGCAGAAGCCTGACTCTGAAGCCAGACTTCTGCATTCAACTCCCAATTCTGCCACCTGCTACCTGTGTGGCTTTGTTCAAGTTATAAGCCTCAACTTCCTCATCTATAACATGGGAACAATGATACCACCTACTTCATAGGGATGTTGTGGAGATTAAATGAATATATACAAAGTTCTTAAACAAGGCTGGCATGGTGTAAGTATAATAAATATGTCATTATTATTACACCCTTTGCTTTGGCTATCAGGTGTTCCTCACCTCATATAAAAAGTATGTTTTCGGGGCGCCTGGGTGGCTCGGTTGGCTGAGTGTCCAACTTCGGCTCAGGTCATGATCTTGCGGTCTGTGAGTTAGAGCCCCACATCAGGCTCTGTGCTGACAGCTCAGAGCCTGGAGCCTGCTTTGGATTCTGTGTCTCCCTCTCTCTCTGCCCCTCCCCTGTTCACGCTCTGTCTCTCCCTCTCTCTCAAAAGTTAAACATTAAAATTAAAAAAAAAAAAAAAAAAAAGTATGTTTTCAAAAAGTTGTATGTAGAATATATTTGGTAAAATAATTTATATATTAAATACACCACAGCGGCTTGCTATTTAAAAAAACACTGGGGGAAATTATTTGGTTATGTAAGTAATCTGTCTTCAGTATAAACCTGTATAATTAGAATAATCTACTCTGTACATTTGAATTTTCTAAGGGTGAATCATTTGTGGTTTATTTTAAATGATTACTTTTGTATTATTACTGAACTTTAGTGTGCAAAATAATCACCTGAGAAACTTCTTAAGATGCAGATTTCCAGTCCCAAGCCCACAAAGTCTAACTGAGTTGGTCTGAGGTGCAGTCTAGAAACCTGTACCTTTAACCCCCTACCCCCCACCCTTGACTCTGACACAAGGCAGTCTACAAAACCACTTTGAGAAATGCTGGCCTCTATATAGGAATATGGTGGACAGGGATGATCAGTTACCTAAATATAACTCAGGAAAAAAGTTACATTTTCTTCTGTGGGTTTATGTCTCTTCCTGACACAAATAATATATAAACCTTTACTCACTTAAGGAACAACCTCTTCAGGGGTGCCTGGGTGGCTCAGTCGGTTAAGCGTCCGACTTCGGCTCAGGTCATGATCTCGTGGTTTGTGAGCTCAAGCCCCATGTCGGGTTCTGTGCGGATAGCTCAGAGCCTGGAGCCTGCTTCAGATTCTGTGTCTCTCCATCTCTCGGCCCCTCCCCTGCTCATGCTCTGTGTCTCTCTGTCTCTCAATAATAAATAAACGTTAAAAAAAAAAAAAAAGAACCTGTTTAAATATTGCCTACTGATTTAACATGACTTTAAATGGATCCTTTATGGATGGGAATGATATTTTAATATGCACACATATTCATGTATCCCATATCTGACAAGACATGCACGTTGAAGATTCAATCTACCGAACCAGCAATAATGGCAGCTTCTCTGGCAAGAAAAGTGACCATGGCTGACAGAGCTGTCAGGCTGGCAGGCTACTGGCCAGGGTCCAGGCTCCCACGCACGTCCATCCCCGTCTGATGTGTAAGCTAATAGCATTCTGGATCTATATCCTACCCACTCTCCAGCCAGCTCCTCCCCCCTCTCTCCAGCCACTTCTTTTAACAAGAAACTGTAATTGAATCTGACCATGTGTGGCTGAACAAGAGGCCTCTGTGATCCTGCTGTGTTTTAAAACTTCCATGGCTATTACATTGCTGGTGCCAGGAACGAAATGCAAATACTCAACCAATAAAGGTGAAGTGTTCAAAGACTCTTTGTGATCACCACTGGAGAACAAAGGTATGTATATGCCTTGTTCATGTGCAAGCCAGGAGATTTAGGTAATGTCTAATTGTGCTCTTCTGTGATAAAGGGAAATACAGTAAATCTTCATTTCATCACTGACAGAAGTCAATTGCAGCGAAGAAAAACAACCAGACACACATTCTCAATTACAGTGACCTTTACGAAAAGATCCTTTTAAATATTAGCTTCCCTTCGAACACTTTGCCACTTGGCAGTAAACAGTATACTCTAGCAGGTGAACACAGGAGAAATAGCACTGCAATTCTGGCTAACGAATCACATGCCACAGACAGTGCCATGAACTTAGTTAGCATGCAATAAATGGAAGGTGACAAAATTGGGTGGAAGGAAGGAGATGGGAGCAAAACACAACAGCAGAAGGGTATATATCAAGAGAGAGCACAGTCCTCTGAAAAGCTCATGAGATTAGGGATAGAGAGAGCTGAAGTGCGGCTCCAGCTACAATCACTCTCGACTGCAAGCTTCAGTCTCCTCACATGTAGTGTAAAAGACATGACCTGTTCTCCCCACTTTACAGAGCTAATATTTAAACTAGCACATTATTCAACTGTAAATATAACTAAGTCACCTACAATGCAGGAAAGTATCATTTGTTAACCGGTCACCAAAAAACAAAAAGAACTTCTGCTTCAATTAATTCTATTTAAAACTAAAAATCTGGATGAATGATTTCCCAAGAAAATACTAATTACTGAGCAGACTCAGAAGAGTAGGAAAATCCCAATAGAGTATTTATCATGAGGGGATGGAAAAGAAAGCGAAAAATTAAGAAATTACTACTTAACCTCTCCTCCACAAAAGCACCAGGTTTTAACACTTTCACAGGTGAATTTTATCAACTCTTTACAGAGTAGATAGATTTAATGGTATTCAAAACAGTCTGAGAGTATACATAGAAAAAGCATACAAAATTTTTATGAACCCAGTTTGACACGTGACAAAGAACAAACATTAACTATGTTAGGGTCATACCAAAGAAACAAGGATAATTCAATATGAGGAAATTCAGTAATATAGTTCATTGTATTTCTTGATCAAAGTATAAAAGTCATATGATCACTTCCACAGAAATATAATAAACAAATCCAATAAAATTCAGCATCTCTTTCAGATAAACATACCTCTGGTCTTTGTATGGTGTTTTCTTTGCATGGGATGCTCTTCCCTTGGATATCTACATGGCTTACTCCCTCATTTCATTTAAGTCAAAAATCACTTAGCAGAGGTTTTACCCCAATCACCATAGCTAAAATATAGCACCCTTTTTGCTACATCCTCTTATCTCTATTTTAGTTTTATTCTTTGCACTAACTACCATCTAAAATTTATGGATTTATTTAGTGTCTGTCTCTGCCTACTTGAATATAAGTTCCATAAAAATTACTGTATCCCCATAACCTAGAACAGTACCTGACATATTATAGGTGTTCAATAAATCTTTATTGAATAAATAAATGGAAGAGAAAGATATGGATTCATCCTTAATGTCTTGCATGTGTGAGTTTTCAAAAGTTATGCTTCATGGAGATGTATCGTTAAATTGAACAATATGAAATTGCCAATATTTGACTTTTTTTCACCTACAAAAAGGCCAATTAGGTATTTTAACCTAATAGAGTCACTCCTGTTAAAGTTAAAGAAAAAGATGTGTGCAACCATGATATTATTTAATATTGTTCTGGCACTATTAGTCAATACAATTAGATAACTTAAATTGGGAAACATCTATTCATAATAAAAACTCTCAACCAAGTAGGGTTAGAGAGAATATACCTCAACATTATAAAGGCCATATATGAAAACCCACAGCTAACATCACACTCAGTGATGAAAACTGAGAGCCTTCTAAGATCAGGAATAAGACAAGGATGTCTACTCTTGCCACTTTTTTTTTTTTTTTTTTTTTATGTTTTTTATTTTTGAGACAGAGAGAGACAGAGCATGAACAGGGGAGGGGCAGAGAGAGAGGGAGACACAGAATCTGAAACAGGCTCCAGGCTCTGAGCTGTCAGCACAGAGCCCGACACGGGGGCTGTGAGATCATGACCTGAGCCGAAGTCGGATGCTTAACCGACCAAGTCACCCAGGCGCCCCCACTCTTGCCACTTTTATCCAACGTAATACTAAAGTCCAAGCCACAACAATCAGACGAGAAAAAGAAATGAGGCATCCATTGTGGTAAAGAAGAAGTTAAACCATCACCATTAGCAGATGACATTATACTACACATAAAAAATCCTAAAGACTCCACCAAAAACATATTAGAAGTAATAAATGAATTCAGTAAAGTTGCAGTACACAAAATTAATCCCCAGAAGTTGTTAGTGTTTCTATACACAAATAAAGAAAGTGCCAGAAAGAGAAATTAAGAAAATAACACTTACAATCGCACCAAAAAGAATAATATACCTAGAAATAAACTTAACCAAAGAGGTGAAAGAATGTACTCTGAAAACTATAAAACAATGATGAAAGAAATTGAAGATGACACAAACAAATGGAAAGATATTCCATGCTCATGGATTGGAAGAACAAACATTATTAAAATGTCCATATTACCCAAAGCAATCTACAAATACAATGTAATCCCTATCAAAATACCAACAATATTTTCTACAAATCTAGAGCAAATTATCTCAAAATTTGTATGGAACCACAAAGACCCCGAATATCCAAAGCAACCCTGAGAAAAAAGAACAAAGATAGAGGTATCAGAACACCAGATCTTAAGATATACCACAAAGCTGTAGTAATCAAAACACCATGGCACTGGCACAAAAATAGACACATAGTTCAATGGAACAGACTAGAGAGCCCAGAAATAAACACACATTTCAATGCTCAATTAATCTATAGCAAATGAGGCAAGAATACACAGTGGGGAAAAGACAGTGTCTTCAACAAATGGTGTTGGAAAAACTGGATAGCTACAGGCAAAAAAATGAAATTGGACCACTTTCTTCACACCATACACACACACACACACACACACACACACACACACACACACACCCCTCAAAATGGATTAAAGCCCTAAATGTGAGACCCAAAACCACAAAAATCCTAGAAGAGAGCACTGGCAATAATTTCTGTGACATCAGTTGTAACATTTTTCTAGATATGTCTCCTAAGGCAAGAGAACAAAAGCAAAAATAAACATGTGGGACTCCATCAAAATAAAATGCTTCTACACAGCAAAGGAAACCATCAACAAAACTAAATGACAACCTACCAAATAGAAGATATTTGCAAATGACCTATCCAATAAGGGGTTAATATTCAAAATATATAAAAAGGAGTCATAAATTCAGCAGAAGAAAAGATTCTTTTTACAATGGCATAAAAATGTGAAAGATTTAAAGAAAACTTAAAAATACTACTGAGAGGTAAAGAGATGTGACTAAATAGAAAGACATACCCTGCTCTTGGTTTAAAAGAACCAATATTGTAGGGGCGCCTGGGTGGCTCAGTCAGTTGACCGACTGACTTCAGCTCAGGTCATGATCTCTCAGTCTGTGAGTTCGAGTCCCGCGTCGGGCTCTGTGCTGACAGCTCAGAGCCTGGAGCCTGCTTCAGATTCTGTGTCTCCCTCTCACTCTGCCCCTCCCCCACTCTTGCTCTGTCTCTCTGTCTCAGAAATAAACATTAAAAAAAAATTAAAAAAAAAAAGAACCAATATTGTAAAACTCTATCTAAATTAATATATAATATAACTCAATTCCAGTAAAAATATTACCAAGAATTGAGGTGGGGGGAGGTGTTTCCTAGATAACTTAGAGTAAAGTCATGGACACCTATAAAAATAGAAAATTTTTACTAAGAAGAATAATGAGAAGAATAATGTAGGAAGGCCTACAACAATGAAAAGTTTGGTGCTGCTACTTGAACAGACCAATTAATAGAACAGAAGAGAGAGCCCATAAATTGGCTAAAATTCATATGTAAGTGCAGTGTGTGTAACGATGTGATTTCAATTCAATGAGGAAAACTAGATCATCCAACTAAAAAGTGTTACAGCAACTGGCTAACCAAGAGGAAAAAATTAAACTGGAGCTCTGCTGTTGTAGGCTGGAAAAATAGTCCCTCCCAAAATATCCACCTTAAATCCCTGGGAGCTGTGAATATTACCTTATTTGGAAAAAAAGGTCTTTGCAGATGTGATTAAGGACTTTAAGATGAGGAGATGGTCCTGGATCATCTTGGGTGGGCCCCAAATGACATCAGAGGTATCCTTGTAAGACAGAAGAGGCAACCAACACAAAGCACAAGGCATTGCCAAGATGGAGAAGAGACTGGGGCAATGTGGCTACAAGCCCAGCTAGCAGGCAGCCTCCAGAAGCTAGCAGAGGCAGGGAACAAATTTTCCCCTAGAGCCTCTGTA
Source organism: Panthera pardus (assembly GCF_024362965.1). Taxonomy (NCBI): domain Eukaryota; kingdom Metazoa; phylum Chordata; class Mammalia; order Carnivora; family Felidae; genus Panthera; species Panthera pardus. The sequence continues at coordinate 30,212,205 of NW_026526765.1, read as the reverse complement.
TGGAATGTGGCTCTGGTGACACCTTGATTTCACACTTCTGGCCTGCAGAACCGTGAGAGAATTAAGTTCTGTTTTTCAGGCCACCAAGTTTGTGGTAATTTGTTACAGTGGCCACAGTATACAAATATACCTTCCTCACTCCCTTCACTAAAATAATTTCAGGTGAACAGAAATTTAACTCTAAAAAGTAATTTTAAAAATGGTATGAAATAGAAAGATGGGAGAATCTGAAGAATTACCTTAGATGGGAAGCCTTCCTAACTAAAACAAAACCCAAGAAGGAAAAAATTCCTAAAGGTGACTACATTAAAATAAATTTGATAGCACACTGTTCCAAATAGGTTTGTGTGTGTTTACACACAAAGTAAATTACTGAGGTATCTCTATAAATGTTGAACTAATACTGACTGCTGATTATTGGGTTATATTAACAATGTATAATTTATAGGAGGGTGTCAACTTACTATTGAAGAGAATGAGACACTGAGAAGATACCTTTTAGAACCTACTGGATAGTAAGTCCTTGCTAGAACCAAGGCCAGGGAGCTGGCCTTAGAATTTCCAGGTTATTGTTCTAACTTCTAACAGCTAATTACTTTGATGAAGGATCTAACTTTAATGTTGTATGTAATTTTCATGTCTGAGAGTTTAGGTAATACATGCATATAATGAACAAAACTTTCCAGCAGTGCTAACAGGCAGACTATGGAACTTCGAAGGCCATACACACACACAACCCCATTCCTGTTCCTTTGTTCACTACTTAAAACATACCTACTACCTCCATTTCTTGGCTCTCCTTCCAGAGGGAGTCCAGGTATAGATGAACAGATATGTATATAGATACATCCACTGCTTAAAAACACAGGTAGACATCATGTTTTATAATCTGGTTTCTGTTTTTGCTTGTAGGTTGGTTTTGTACTTAGGAGATTAGGCCACATCCATCCACATATATATCTAGCCCATTCTTTATACTTTCTTGATATCTTTCATTGTATGGATAGGCTATACTTTTCTAAAACAATACCCCATTGAAGGACATTTACATTGTTTTCAGTCTTTTGCTTTCCTACACAATACTGAGCTTAACATCTTTGGACATACATATTTGCCCACTTGTGCAAAACCTCCTGAAATACAATTGCCAAGTCAAAGGGTATGTGCATTTTAAATTTGTACAGATAGTGCCAAATTTTTCTCCAAATGATGCTCACTATGTTTAGCAAATTTTAAAACATGGCTCTATTTATTCCTCTCTCCTCAGTTAATTTTTTTGTATGTTTCTAAACAAGTTTCTTTAAGTATAAAAAAAAAAAAACCCTAATAGTAATAGAAAATAATGACCCCATTAAAAACCGAGTGTCAACAGAGGCACAATCTACAAGCTTATCTGACTGCCAATGATGCGTGACATACATTAGCTTATACACATACAAATTCTACACAAAAGGCAGCTAAGTGTGCACTATTTAGTTGGCCAGCCTTGATATGACCCTCTTAGCTGCTGTAATATTATCCAACTAATGGTTCAGAGATGTTCCATCTGTACTGTATGGTTATTAGTACACACTGTGAACCACCACCACTGACATGCCACGGTGAAGTCTGTTCTGCTACAACATGTACAGCAGAGGATGGAGTGCTCCCCCGCCCCCACACCCCCAAAGGCCCTCAAATCTCTTTAGCATTTTTGTGTGGGGTGCTTTCACTCACAACAGCAGCACCTATCTGTCTTTGTCAGAGGGCTATCAGCAGGTTGCTAAAGCCCTGGAAAGCTGGAAGTACATGGGAATGTCTCCCCCCAACCCCACCTGCAGCCATTAGCAATAACCAATAGATACTGGGGTATAAATACTCCAGTTACCATGCCTCTGACCAGGGTCTCCAGGGTTACCCTGCAGAGCGAGCCAAAGTGACCCCTTGATACTGCGCTTGATACTCCCTTACTTGGTTTCATTACAGTTCTCCACTCTCCTCCTGGTTTTCTCTATGGACGCTTCCTAATAAATCACCTTTATATGAATCTTTTTCTCAGGTCTGCTTCTAAGAAACCCAAGCTATTGCTTCTTTTGGCTAAGATCAAGTGTAGTATCTGTTCTTATCAGTTTAAGAAATCCAAGCTAAAACAATGTGTTTTTTCTTTTATGCAAAGTAGCTCATAATGATTAGCAGATAGGGAACTTATATTGCTATAACACGTACACTGATTTGGTTTATAAGTGACTTTTTCCAGCACAGTAATGTTTTGAAAAGTGATCAGTGTCCAGCTTTCTCATAATTTAAGAGAAAACTTTAATATTATACAAAGACACCAAGAAAAAAACCTGACTATACCTCCAGCAATACAAAAAATACATATGACCAAGTTTATTTAATGTAGCTCTGTTAGAAATTGCAAAATACTGGAACACCCTAAATACCCACTCATAGGAGATAGCTGAATAAACTATGTGCCTCCCTACACTGGAGCACTATGCAGCTGTGGAAAAATGAGAAGGAGCTCTGGGAACCGATGTAGAGTGATCTCCAGGGCATAATCCTAAGTGAAAAATAGCAGAGCCCAAAAGGGTATTTATATTATGCTACCCTTCATGTGAGAAAGGAGAGGGTGTAAGAAAATACTCACAAATCTGTTCATTTGTGCAAGAGACCTACAGGAAAGATAGGGCAGAAACTAAAGAGATTAATTACCTGCAGAGGTGGGTGGGGAAGAGACTGAGTGAGGCAGGCTATGGGCAAGAAAAACAAAGATGAACTGTGGCACATCTTGTGGTATCAGAAAGTAAGGAAGTGCTCAAAAAAACACAGGGATCTGTCAAAAGAGGATAGGAGTTACTCTGAAGGAGATTCTTTTAGCCAAAGTTGGAACAATTTGAGCAAAAACCTAAATAATGATAGTACTGAATTTTAACCCATGAAGTATTTTGAAGTCCACACTGATATAAAAAATACTTGAAAAATAAGTAAATGTGGGAGAAGGGACAATTCTTCCTTTTAGTAGAATTCCAATTAATAAATGTGGAAGAAACAGGGAAATAGAAAATCACCATTAGGCAAACACCACAGTAACAACTACTGCAGGCAAATCTACCCACGGATAATAAAATTAGAGAGCCAAAGTTTAAAGAGGGGCAGGATTTTCAGAGCTGTAAAATATCACCCTCAAATAATTTATTAACTCAAAATAATGACAGTCACTTACAGTGGAGAAACTTGGCAGACATCACCTTAACCAGGTGACCAAGGTCAACCTCACCACCAATAAGACATACTGACATGACATTCTTGATATCATGAACCCAAAGGGATACAACATCAGCCCTGTATTATGTTTGCCTAAAATACACAGTTTCATTCCAATTGTGTGAAATATCAGACAAATCTAAACTGAGAGACAAAATGTACAAAATAACAGACCAGTGTTCACCAAAAGTGTCAAGGTCATGAAAGACAAGAAAGATTGAGAAACCGTAAAGACTGGATGAGACTAGGGGCACCTGGGTGGCTCAGCTGGTTAAGCATCTGACTTTTGAAATCGGCTCGGAGTATGATCTTGCGGTTTATGAGATGGAGCCCCGCGTCAGGCTCTGGGCTGACAGCGTGGAACCTCCTCGGGATTCTCTCTGTCCCTCCCTCTCTGCCCCTCTACCCAACTCTCTCAAAACAAATAAATAAACTTTAGGAAAAAAAAAAGACTGGATGAGACTAGGGAGAAACAACTAAATGTAATATGGTGATATGGGACCCCTGACAGGATCCCTAGAGAGAGAAAGAATATCAGTGGATAAACTGGGGAAAATCAAGTAAGGTCTGTTGCTTCATCAATAATATTGTACCAATATTAATTTTTCTAGCATTGCTAAATAGTTGTACTGTGGTTATGTAAGGTGTTAACATTAGGGTAAGTTGGGTGAAGGGTGTACATGAGCTCTTTGCAATTTTTCTGTAAGTCTAAAATTAGTTTAAAATGAAAAATTAAGAACCCAAAATTCTACAATACTACCTTTCTTTTGTGTAAATTTATCTGTTTTAGTGGCTTTAAGAAACACTACAAGTTCATCCATGTTGAGCTATTTCAGGGAATCTGAGCAGGCAGGCTCTACTCTGTCTATGTACGTGTTATGTACATAGTTCTGCAAATAAAAAAGTCCTTAATGACAGACCTACAGACTGCTCCCCTTCATTTGCTTTTAACTCTCTTTAACTAAGATAATGCATATAGTGATTTTCCTTTTTTCAGTCATAGATAGAATGGGCTTCATACAATGGGTTTCCACTGGGCTAAAACTCTGATGAAACTGACCTACTTTAAAAATTCACCATTTTAGGGGCGTCTGGGTGGCTCAGTTGGCTAAGTGTCTGACTTTGGCTCAGGTCATGATCTCACAGTTCATGGGTTCAAGCCCCATGTCAGGCTCTGTGCTGACAGCTTGGAGCCTGGAGCCTGATTCAGATACTGTGTCTTCCTCTCTTTCTGTTCCTCCCCCACTTGCACTCCGCCTCTCTCTCTCTCTCAAAAATAAATAAAGATTAAATTTTTTTTTTACCATTTTAAGAGTCCTAAGATACAAACAAATGCCTAGGTTCAGGACTATGAGTACCTGGCTTATTTTTCATGCTCAAGAATAGAACAAGAAATGGAGAGTTAGAACCTCAAAGCAGCCATTGTTACATTCTTTCCTATTCATTAAACATAATAATTTTTATTTTAAAGGGTTGTTTTCTTACTTAGAATATGCTGGAGAAACCCAATATGGGTTGTCTTCGGCTGCTTTAGCATGCCGCAAAATGGCTTCCCGGGGATTGCTGTCATCAGTTTTGTCCAAAGCAATGTTCTTCACAATGTATGATGACAGAGTGCCCCCATGGGTTCCAACCCGGCCACCACGACCTGTTTCAAAGGAAAAAAACCAATCAGATAATGGAATGAGCATGACAGTATATATGTATACCTTGTATACACTGTACTTATCTGAAAAGGCTGAGAATCCTTCAGTCCTGGCTTCCAAGGTGGCTAGTTACATGAGTAACAGAGTGAGGCCAGAACTTCACATTTACCCGATTTTTGGCATCCCCTATGGAATCAAGGTTTGGAGCACTCTGGGGCTTCTTCAGACCTTGGTTTGAGGTGCACAGATCTCAAGAATACTTCAGTATCATCCTTTCAGCTTTCACAACCAAAGTAGGAAATCACCAAACCTTAACTTTTCCATAACATTTTTAAATAGAAAGAGATGTTTTTTTGATGTGTTTTAGCTGTTTAACTTACATAGTGATACTAATGCAGCAGGAATTACAAATACTTTGCCATGAATATGCCTTAAAAACATTCCTCAGGCATGAACAATTGAAATTCAATTAATAAAAATAACCAATATTTGTTAGACACTATTTTTGCCTTAAACAAACACATCTTAGGGCTTGCCATCTCCCAGGTACCTTGTAGGAGAGAAAACAAGTAAGTTGAATACATTGATTCACATTATTTTATGGTGCTGGAACTGCTCCAGTAGACAGAAAGCTCTGTAAGGGCAGGGATTTGTTAAGATCTGCTAGATCCTTAACAGCTAGCCTGGTGCCTGGTACGCAAAAACGTATGACATTTTAGGAAAAATTAAAAAACAAAACAAAACAAAAACGCATGAAGAGCCAAACTGTGCTAAAAAATTAATTCTATAAATCAAAATAAGAGACTAAATAAGGCAGGAAAGAATTCATTGGGAAAGGATTTATGTGGCCAGTAACTATTACGGTACTTAGAGGAAGGAGAGAGCTCTTCAGGCTGAGGTGGTTGGGGAGGTCTTTGGGAAGAGATAGATCCAATTTGCGAAAGCTCAGAAGGCAGAGGTCACTTTGAGTGAGCGGAATGGCTTAAGTACAAAAGTATAGAAAGAGGACAATTCAATCAATGGGCATTTGCAGGCAGAAATGAACCAACAGTCAGTCATATCAGAAGATCAGAGTAGGAGAGAAGTGAGGTGGAATGCTCAGAAGTGAGTTTGAGTACACTAAGGAGAACCTTGATTCTCTGAAAATGCAAATGGAAGTGGGAAGCTTATGAAATTTGGGGGCAGTAGCAACATGAAAGCCAGAGGAGTTGGGGCACTGGGGTGGCTCAGTTGGTTAAGCACCTGGCTTTGGTTCAGGTCAATGTCTCATGATTTCATGAGTTCAAGCCCTGCATCAGGCTCTGCGCTGACAGCTCACGCTGTCTCTGTCTCTCTCAAAATAAATAAACTTAAAAAAAATTTTTTAAAAAGAAAAAAAAGAAAGCCAGAGAAATTGTAAATAAAAGCTGTGTATAAGATGGATGGAGGCAGGGTGGGGAGCAGAGAGAGAGACTGACTTGAGATAAGATGCCTAGTTAGAAGGGCTTTTCAATAATCCATGTAAGAATATTATTTGGGAACTTTGATTAGAATGGTGGCAGGGAAAATGAAAACAAAAAAAAGTTAAGATAGAGATGTGAAATGTTTCCAAAGCTGAAGGTGCAGGCCAAACAGATGTAGGCCCACAGCTGAGGTTCAAGATGAATGAACAAGTTAAAAGCTATATATAGGCTTAGGAGCCTAAGACAAGGGAAACCACACAAGCAATAGCTAGTAAAATGGGATTCCAGTAGAGGTATGTGTTCATGATAGCCAATGCTGTCTTGCTTTCTTCTGGTACCTATTTTCGTAAAAACTCTAAGGACCTTTATTCATCTTGTAGGGGAATGGGCAGCTCCATTATATCAACAAAGAACTCAATGACTGTAACTTTTTGCCTTGTGTGAAACCTAATCCAGTCTGGATTCTAGTTAAAGTACCCAAATGTTGTATATGAAGCCAATATTGAGAGCAGTGGTTTTATCACCAGGTTCTAGGAGCCCCAAAGTACTACCAAGGTCACCTAAAAGAGCTCAAGTTAGACAGCAAGCAGAGAGGGCTCTAGGCTTCCTCTCCATTTTTATCAGTCTTATGCATCAGGATTCTGCATCAGATATTTAAACAAAAAGTTGCTAAAAAGAAAATGTGTAAAAACCACCATGTAGTAAAATCTCTCTGAAGACAAAGCAGCATCCAGGCAGAAAGCATCTTTCCAATTCTATACCAGTGACCCCACCCGGCCCCTCACCCCCCTCTGCAGATCACAGGTTAGACCACAGTCACCTGGGCCCGCTACAGGAGGTTCAGGTTTATGAGACTTCAGGGGATCCAGTCTGTCCTTCTCCAGCTGTTTCCTTGTACTCCGTTGGCGGGGCTCACGGAACATAGGCAAGGCATGAGCTACGAGAAGTCACAATTGAAAAATTTTATTATAATAATAACCCTTCCATCCCAAAACATAGCTGAAGCATGACTAACTAAAAGATGACATGGAAGTCATAATGACAGCCTTCATCTAATAATAAAAGACAGTCTTACTGTAACCAATTAGCCAATTTTGTTTGAGACCAGACTCATTGTTCACCTCTGCTGGCAACTAACGCCACTCAGGAAATACTGTCAAACACTGTCACGGAGACACCAGTGAGGCTCCCCATCTTCCAAGCCACGGGTAGCAGTTAAACTTAATTTCTGTGGTTTTGAAAAGAAACACTTAATGGGACTGCTTATTTTTTCTTGCAGGACCCAAATGTGAATAATGCCAACAGCTTGCCTGTCAGCCCTGAAGTTTCCTTAGATGCCTCATGAACACTGGAATCACTTCACACGTTTCTGAAATGTGACCACCTCTCAGGAGGAGTTGACAACACTGAGTAACCGGAAGGGAGGAGCACTTAGCCCACTAAGTGGGATAAAGGTTGCCTTGAATGCATGGAGGTGCCTGAATCTCCTGGCATGGTGACTTGATGGGGACTTTTCCCTACTTCTATATGGTGGACAAAACAAAAGAATAAGAATCCAAGTAGGATTTGTCCCATTGCTATTGGTTGCTCACTCAATGTCAGAATTAAATTTCATAATATAAAACAGTATATAAATGTAAAAGGGTAACAGTGATATTCTGTGGGACAGCAAGAGGGTTATTGGGGGAAAAGTTAAGTAATGATCTTTTTCTTGACCAAAAAATATGCCAGGATTATTTCTTTGGATCCTTACATGCTGAGTGAAACCTCTTTTAAAATAGAAAAAAATTTTTCCACGGGAGTGGGGAAGAGAAGGTAATGGGTTAATAGAGGTTCAAAGGGAATTTATAATATGAATGACAGAAACGTCTAAAATACCTAAAAAATTCTTCTAGTATCCCCCTTCCCCTACCACCAGCTGGGGTCAGGACCATCTACCTCACCAGTAAAACATGCCTGCCTTGAGTCAGGGGAGCTGAGAAACACAGCCACCAGTCACTCTGTTGGGCAACACGACACAACAGTATTTTTAGGAGGGGGAAAAATAGCTTTTCACTTCAAACGACTGGAGGAATTTAAGTAGGCCGCGTGTAATTACATGAGCTAGACTGGTTGTGACACCGACTTTAACACTTCTACTCTTGCAAAAAGTGTCATGGGATCTCCTTACTGATCGTAAGCTCCACGGGACTTGGTCTTACAGGAGACCCACCACCAGAGAGAAAACCCAGCAGTACAGCGCCCCCTGGGCTTTAGATGGAGACCCCGGTAAAGTCCACAGAGCATCAGCTCATCACAATTGCTACTGCATCCAAGACGTCCTTCCTAGACACTAGTGGTGACAGATCTGAGGCTGTGACTCTGGGAAAGACAAATCTGTCAGATTAACAAGGTTGTGTGACAAACCGGACAGAAGCTACTTATTCTGGTAAGATTTCTGGTGCCCACGGTAGTTCATTTTGTATCTAAATGTCTCTGGATCTATCACATGGTCACAGAGTCTCAGAGGAAGCTGACGGAGACCCTTTGCCTAGTCTCCTCACTCTCCTGATAACGTTCAGTTGTTCAACATCATACTGCAAGTCAGTAGTAGAACTGGACAAATCCAGGTCTCCTGATTCCAAGGCCAGCACTCTTTCTTGTTTATTCTTAGAACAGATTGTTATTCTTTAAAAGGCTGCTATGGAGTAATGCATTAGGCTCAAATAGGCTTTTCCCTTTTGGGTTGAAAGTTACATGAAATTACCCTGTCTCTGTGATGAGTCACAGAAGCTAAAGCAGTTAGCTGTTACATGACTCGCAGTTCTGTCCACATGATACTTTGTAATATATGCCTGGACTGTGAAAACTTTTTCTGTCTCTAAAGCCATGAGATCAACACCACATTACAGTAGAAGAGAGAGAGAAGACGATGGAGAGACCATGCTAACAACTTACGGGTGATGATGTAGTCCTGGGTTAGAGTCTCGGCTTGTTTCGCCTTCCGCTGGGTTTTAACCACACATAATTTTGCTCCCCTGGGGCGGGTAAGAGCACATTATTTTCTTTACTTGGTCTTACAAACAGAAAGTCATGTCAAAAACATTAGATACTTTCAGGAACACACTCTGTGCACACCATCTCGCCATGTCCTTGACTTTCTAAGGGATGGCAAAAGATGGGGCCTTGGTGATAGGGGATTAAATTTATGGGAAAGCAAGTCTGTCAATCAGTGGTTACCACTGAGGGAAAGGGTTGGAGAGGTAATCAGGCAACAGAACACTAGTTTAAAAAATCTACAGAAATAACCCAAAGATGTAAGCTAAAGAGATACAAGTAAAATTAACCAGTCTTTTCACCCTGAAGGTCGCACGGTTCAAATATTAGTTTATGTCTCATATGAAAGCAACCTGGGTGGTCTACACCCCAAGTGGCATTCGTCCACATCTCTAATGTAAGAGTACGAGTGTCTGGAACTGAGTTGGCTTGGCAGTGTTGTCACGGGGCTACTGCCCAAGAATGTGTGGGGTTAACCAAAAGTTTGATTAGGACATTTCACTTCTTCTTTAGCAATAATGAGCTATCCCTCTCAGGAAGCCAATACAAATAAAAAAATTTCTTAAAGATTCCACACATAGAAGCTTCCAAATGGGTGCTATCAAATGGGGCTCATCATTTTCTCAAATGAAACAGACTCTCTCTCTCATTCTAAATTTTTTTTTTTTCAACGTTTTTTATTTATTTTTGGGACAGAGAGAGACAGAGCATGAACGGGGGAGGGGCAGAGAGAGAGAGGGAGACACAGAATCGGAAACAGGCTCCAGGCTCCGAGCCATCAGCCCAGAGCCTGACGCGGGGCTCGAACTCACGGACCGCGAGATCGTGACCTGGCTGAAGTCGGACGCTTAACCGACTGCGCCACCCAGGCGCCCCTCTCTCTCATTCTAATTACACTAGCATTTTCAATTCCTTTATTAAAAAACAAACAAAATCCTGTTTGTTCTTAAACACAATAAAAACTTTATTTTACAGGGCAAGAGTTCCAATGCTAGTGCACAAAGTTCCAAGGGAAGACCGACTGTCTGCTTCTATTTCTACCCAAACAAATTACAGCAATGAATATTCATTAACAGAGGATGAGTTTCCTTTCCTCAAAAAGGATGTGGGACCCAAAATAGGTTTACGGGGGACCCCAAAGAATTTAGCATATGAACTTTAATACTAGCTGACCAAGGTTCCCTCTAAAGAAAGAGCTAACCAAGCATCGTACCTTAACTGAGACAAACAAAACCATCCTTTTTTGGGGGGTGGTGACAAATGTCCACCTTTGTGCCCAAAGAAAATGAACACAATTGAGGAACTGGTTGAGCCTCCAGTGAAGTTTTCAGACTTTTGAAACACATCGGTATATTTAAGTCTAACATTTGGGGTGGGCACGGGATTGAAGAGGAAAGAATTTGTGCTGTCTCCTTCTGCTGGCAGAGAACAACCCCACACATCCAAACTGCTACCTGATAAAAGCCCAAACAGAAAGGGGACAAAACAGACTAGCTGTTTCCATTTCCCGTGAGGGGTGAGTTCCCTGCTTTGTTAATCCCCTACATGTATCACAGCTAATGCCATGTCCAGGGTGGTATGCAAAGTGGGCAGGACTTTTCCCCCCTTTGCACTCAACATTTCAGCTAAAGGACTGCAAATCCCCAGGAAACTTTCACTTTGAATTCTGTATGGATCAAGGGCAATATCCAAATCCTCTTTAAAGTACAATACCAGGAGTTTGAGGCTTTACTCTGTGCCAGCTGCATTTTCTAAAAGGGTGGATCCCCATCAAAGGGGGCAATAAGTAAAAGCAGGGTAGGAAAAGAAACCCTCCCCCCAGTTGTTGTCATCCATCTAAAACAGGCAAAACTTATGAAATACCTCTGACTCTTGTTGGGGTCATAATACACTTTAGCCAATCCATTTCCAGTTCCTACCATGATCTGGTTCAGCTTTGGATGCCACAGGCAGCGGACAACACTCTGAAAAGGAAAGGCATGGTAATCAACTAAAGAAGCCAAGTAAAAATGGGAAAAGTCCCGCTGGTGCTTTGATGGCTAGAGTCAGTTTACTAAACTGAATATCGTCCTGATGGTTCCCCGTAATTTTTAGGACATTTTCCTCTAAACTATAAGGCTGTGTCCCTGAGGTTCAGTTCTATTCCATCACTTGTTATCTGTGTGATACCCTTTAAAGATGAACAAGTTGTTCCTTCCGACGCCCCTCCTCTCATTTCTTGATAACCCTGCAACCACAAGGTTAGGCTTCCCCAGCTCCAGTGCCATGTGAAGCTGGCATCTCGGAATGCTGAACCCACATAACTCAGTTCTGCTTACCACTGAAGCAGATTTAGATCTCAGTGTTTCATGTTTTTATACACACAATATGTCCCTCTGGACAGCAGATTGAAGCCAGGTGGTTATTGTTTTTAGTTCACAAAGATCCAAATCTCATAAAGCTTTTTCAGGAACAACACATATTTGCAGGCATTGAATAATATCTCCCTATCTATGAGATAAACCAGCAGGACAATAGCAGAAGTAAAACAGAGACACGGCATACAAAGACTTGACATTAACCTGAATGAAAAGCTATTTAAGAGAAGGTCCACTGGAAGTTACGATCCTTTGAATTCATTACTGGTAAGGAAAATAAGTGGTGCCCTGGGGTCAAAAAGAATGAGTTCTCAGTGAGAACTACAACCTGTTTTTAATTTGTCTGTAGTAAGAGGGCCGAGGTGGGAGGTTTAGCAGGGGGGAAATGATGAAGGGGGGTGGGGGAAGATGAAGCTAAAATTGGTAGGCAGAAACACCATGTCCTAGGTTCTGTGGATCTCATTCTGATAGAACAAGTAATGAGTGGAAACATCAATTCAAGATTTATTTAGAACCATCATGAGCCAAGCAATGCGCATGGACTAAGAAAAAAGGGTACAATTAGATACTGCTATTTTAGGTTCTAATAGTAAAATGAAAATCATGGCATCCTTGTCTCCCAAATCTCTCTCGGGCTGAGTCTCTCTGGTTTCCTCTCCCTAACCATCCTGCTCCTTTGTTAAGACAGAGTATCTGTGAATCTCCTCAATCCCTTTTGATAGAAATCCTGGCTCCCCACCTGCCTGGCAAAAAGTATGCATACAGTTATTCGGCTACAAATCCTTCTCTGAGATTCCTGAGGAACTTAAGAGGAAATGTAAGAGTCTGCAGGACTTCGAATTCATGTCTGATAATACTCTTTAAGAGCGGTTCTTAAGCTCTGCACCACTGAAGACAGCTGAGATGTTCTGCTGAGAAAATAAAATCAGAGTGGCTGTTTTTTCCTGGTTGGTAGGCAGTAAAATGAAGTTAAAAGGGCAGGTTTTTACAATTTTAGGTTTTCTTTCCACAACTTTTCTTAAATCTATGGTGCCTGCTACCCAGTGTCTACCAGCAAGTGCTAAAACATGATAAAACATAAAATAGTGAGTATTAATAAAAAAAAAATCGAAAACAGTAAGCATCTTATATATAGAATGGCTTCTGGGGGAGGGTTGTCATTTTGTACACATGTCCGTGAAACCCACTTGATAATGTACGACTGTAAAAGACACATTTTATCTAACAAAACTGTGCTTGGTTGGTGAGATGGAATTAAGTATATCAACAGTTCATGGTCTACAAAGCACAGCCTGACTTACAGGTGCTCTGCCACTGAGATTAATTTGAGAACCAGGCCTTGACCACTGCAAATTTCCAGGTCATGGCCAGGTGCATGGAAACATGAGAAAAGTCACAAACATAACTTCATAAACCCTACCAAGAATAAGTTCATCCAAGTCAATACTCACCCTCATGTCACTGCTTACATGTCATCATGTGAAGACTGACCCTTTTAAAACTGTACCCCACAACTCTCCTTATTCTGCTTTTTCATGTTTCTAAAACATGTTCCACCTTTTAACATAATATATAATTTGTCGTTAATTTTGCTTATTATCTGCCTCCCCAGTGTGAACATAGTTTGCACACAGGCAGAGATCTTGGTGTGTTTCGGGTGGGAGTGTTTCCCAAATGCCCAGTTTAGTGTGTGGTGCTCAATAAATATTTGTTGCACCCAAGCCTAAATGGACTGCTTTGCTAAGTGGAGTTAGAGACAATTTTCAAGTTAAAATCATTACTACCTATGGAGAACAATTTTATTTCTCCAGATCATTATTATACTCAAATATCCTACAAACAAAGTAGGGTTCGTTTCCTCCCAGTGTGGTCCTAAATAAAGGGATGTGCATGAACCAGAGAGCGAGAGAAGATAGTAAGAGGGACTTTCAAGGGCCCTCCGAAATCCCAGCCACCTACAGATGGCCCCAGGACAGTCTTAAGGACATAGTATTAAAGGTATTTCTCTTCCTTGGTTCTCTAGAAGTCTGGCTAAGCAGTCTAAGATTACTGGTTCTCAAATATGTTTTCAAGTGAGCAGGGTGCAGAATTGGAGAAGATCCACAGTGTAGGCCTGGTAAATTCCAAGACACCCAGCCAAATAGGCAGTTTCCAGGGGCAGCAGGTTACCGTTACTCTCTCCCTCTACGCTGAGGGTGTAAATGTTAGAGAGAGGCCAACTGCCCAGGCCAACAGACCAATGTCTGATTGCTTTCTAGGGAGTCCAAAGTCAGGGCACTGCACCTCTATTCCTGTTCACGTCCTCTACCCTCTACAGCTCTTAGACGCACACATGGCTGGTCAGCATAAACACTCAGGGAGAAGCACATTTACCCTCCTTTTCACATGGAAGCAGGGAGAATGCAAATAAGACCCGCTGAACTAAACAGTCATTCCAGAGCTCCATCCATTGTGGCGATGAGTCACCAAAGCAGCCAATGAGGGCTCTGCGAGCAGTCTAACTTAGGCAAAGGATACTTAAGGCTCAATTACCCTAAGACTGGTTATTAATCAAATACTACAGGGATTCCAAAACATGGAATGAAGAAACAGAATTCAAAGTCAAAGGTGGGTGGGCCTTTTCTGTTTATTAATATTTATTGTGTGTGTTTAGCTAACCTTTGTAAACTTTGCAGCTAATGCGGCTCCACACTTTGTCCTGTCAAGGAAATGCATCTTAGAGCAGAGAGCTGGCCATCTGCCAAACCAAACAATCCCTGAGACAGCGGCAGGGCTGGGGAGCAAGCCGAGCTGCCACGCTGCTAACTTGTCAAACATACATACCGGGCTTTACTTAACAACAATGGGACACGTGCCTGCTAGAAACCCAACGAACTATCAGAAGACAGATGAGCTATAGTTACTTAAAGAGAGTGCATTCAATCAAGCAACCATCCACCCAAGACTTCCTTCGTCCTCTGGCCTGGAGGAGGTACTTCTGTGGCTGGGGGTTGACACAGTTAGACTGACAGATTTCCTGAGCAATGCAGCAAACATAGGGTACATAACATGTCTGAATGGCAGGACCAGAGAAGAATATGGCGCGAGAGCTACAAGGATCCAAGGAAAAGCCTTCACACCGTATCATGAGATTCAAATGGCGGAAGACTACTATAGTGCAAAGAACTAGATTCTGAAAATAGTCTGCATCTTTTAATATACTGATTTGCTTAATTAAATTAATAAAGCATTTTATTCTCACACTAAGCTACTTCATCCTACCAAAACAATGCGGGTCCACTAATGGCCTCCTCTAGCTACCTAAGCTGAACTCCATTTTAGCATAAAATTAGGTTCAGTCTTGTAGACCAAAGCCTACCTTCATTTTAGCATTATAATTTGGTAGTGCAGAGTAACCACAATCTGCCCCAAAGGTACTTAACTCTAGCAGCAGCCAGAAAGAGACGGTACTAGGGCTGGAGATCATAAACAAGATGACAGGAAGGAGGTACGAGACTAATGTGCTTAATACAGAGATCTTTCTTCTCCGCAGGGACCAAAGGAAAAAGAGGGCGGTGGGCTGGGGAGAAAAAGAGCACTGTGTACAAATAGCAGTATCAATATTCCAAAACAGGAATTTCGGAATTACCCCTCAGCAAAAATAAAAAGGCCACAAAAAATTCCAAATAATTTGTTTCTGTGGTTTTTCTGGTTTACTTTAAGCAAAATCATGGAAGCAAATAAAGACAGGAGAAGGAAACCAATGAGAGAAATGAATTTATATTTTAGGACATGGTGGGAAGGGAACTACTAAGTATCTGGAACTTTATATTATTTAAAGTAATTGAATCCTTGCAACAATACTACAAAATTAGTAACGTCAGTCTCATTTCACAAGAACAAGAAACGGAGGCTTGTAGGAGGGTGTATGACTTTCCTAAGGCCACATAACTTGTAGAGAGAGGAGCTGGGATCAGTGGGGAGGTTTTCTCAACTCCAGTGCTCATTTCCTGATACTACTTAATTATGCAAAGTCCTGTTTTAGAAGATGGGGAGGAAGGGCTGTGGGAGATTTGAAATCATTCCCAAACCCACCTCAGCCAGAAGTAGAAATCTTAGCAAGTTTATATTAAAAAGCAGATGGTATAACTAAAATCATAAAGGAAAAGGCCCACTACTACCCAGGTCATAAATGTTACTATAAAAGAAATCAATGCCTGTGTAATATCCGAGGCATCTGTAATACACATATCTAAACACACCCTTATTCTACTTTACATGCTAAAAGAAGCCTAACATCCTTCATAATTTTATATCTTAAACATGATTATGATGAAACACACTTCCTGATCCTTCCCAGCTGCTGACCCACACTGTAAAGCAAACTCCATCTGGTTTTTTCATGTTTGGTTTTTGTCACATAGTACACGAATGGATAACTTAACTAGCGATCCTTTGGGAGAACAAGCATTTTTCAGAATTTTCAAATAAGGAGCCTTACACCTGTCTATGAAGGAGACGGTCCAATTGTTTTGCAGACCTGTGCAGTGGCAGCCTTGTAGTCATGGACATCCTCGGGAATACCCAGTGCATTTGAGTGGCTGCTTGTGCGCTGATTCCCAAGGCTAAGATCACAGATCAAGATGAGTCCAAAATAAACAAAAAGCAGATGAAAATGGAAAAATACTGGAGAAAGAACTTTCTTCAAATTTCACTCACCCAAGGTTTATTTCACAGAAGGAAAAACTGCTTTCTAGATTAAAATACTGAACCACAGAGGTAGAAGAGTAAGATGGGAATTCTTTATACTTTTCTAGGCTGTTTGTCCTGTCCTGCCAAAGCTCTGCTTTTCCCAAACTTGGATTATTCTGCAGTATGCATGGACCATGGGGCTCGGCCTCATCCCTCTGAAGTTCAGAAAGCAAACCTGGTGAATAAGCCTCAGTCTCCAATAAATACAACTCTTCAACACCCACCTGATCTCCATGGAGACATCCCTCAAATGGAAAAAATTAAAGACAGACATTTTCTCTGCTCTTCTAAGTCCACACCTATCCTTTTTTTCCTCCTCCAACTCCAAGGAAGCCCTACCATGAAGGCCAGACATGTACCAACCGTCACTCTCTGCTGGAAATCTTCTCAACATTCCCCCCTTCCCTGCCCCAAATAATTTTCTGATAACCCAGATAGCATCTCAATGGTGAAAAGAAAAAAAAGGCCACACCATTTTTATAGATGTAGGGTTTGCTGCAGAAAAACCAAACAAGGAAAATGTTGCTCTATACCTGCCATAAATATCTGATAAAGATGTACAGATTATGCCTTTTACAAACTAGCACCCAATTATCGAATTAATTCTCATCAAACCCATGAAAAATTCATTTATTAAAATCTTTTCATTTTCCGCCTATGCTCTAAAATTAAGGTAACTGTTAAAGCAACAAAAATCCGAAAACCTGGTAGTTGTCCTCAGCACTAAATGAATCACATCTGTATCTGATAATAAAAATGCCTAAAGAATGTCATCACAAGAAAAAGTTCTCAGAGAAAACGGAAGGTCTCTTGGGTAAGAAAATTAAATACAATTTTCTTCGTCTAATTCAAAACACTAATGTTAGTTCGCTCCAATCCACTTATTTGAGAAGAATTTATAAAGGCAAAGAAAGCACAAATAATGACTGAAGAAAACTGGTAATTACTCTCATTAACAACATTCTGGGAGCAGGAAACGGGAGGCTGGAAGCTGGAGTCCACAAGATGAGTGACACCTGTGGTGAAGCCCACCAGGCAACTATCCCAGAGGTCCCACACCACAGTGATCCACATAGAAGCAGCACTTACTGGAGGCACAGTCCCACAATTCTGGCAGAGCTTCCCACTGGTGGGCACAGGATAGTTCCAGGTGTGCTGAAACAGGGAGCTGTTCGGGACTGAAATGGGCCTAGGGCACTAGAGCCTTAGGCAAATCAGTTCCAGCAAAGAGGAGCCTTATCTGTTTATACCACACATTATCATTATGGGCACCAGGTTGAGAAAAAGCTTCCAAAGCACTACCTAATGCCATGTCTCTCACTCTAATCTACACAGACCCAGGACTCTTTATCCTTCTTCATTTATGAAGAGTTAGAGATGGCCAAGGGCGTACATGAAAAACCCACAGCTAACATCATATTCAGTGGTGAAAAACTGAGAGAAAAAAGAGAAAATGGTGAAAATTCAGTGGTGAAAAATTCAGTGGTGAAAAAAAAAGAGAAAATCTTTCTCCTAAGATCAGGAACAAGATAAAAATGTCCACTCTCACCATTTTTATTGAACATAGTACTGGAAGTCCTAGCTATAGCAATCAGACAAGAAAAAGAAATCAAAGGCATCCACACTGGTAAGGAAAAAGTAAAACTTTTCTATTTGCAGATCACATGACATTATATATAGAAATCTCTAAAGACCACCAAAAAACTATTAGAACTAACAAATGAATTTGGTAAGGTCACAGGAAACAAAATCAATATACAGAAATCCATCACATTCCTATACACTAATAATAAAGTGGCAGAAAGAGAAATTAAGAAAACAATCTCATTTAAATTGCACCCAAAATAACAAATTACCTAGAAATAAGCTTAACCAAAGAGGGGAAAGACCTTTATTCTGAAATAAAAAACAGTGATGAAAGAAATTAAAGATGACACAAATGGTAAGATGTTCCATGCTCATGGAGTGGAAGAAAAAACATTGTTAAAATGTCCACATTACCTAAAGCAATCTATGGATTTAATGCAATCCCTATCAAAACACCAACAGCATTCTTCACAGAACTAGAACAAAGAATTCTTAAAATGTGTATGGAACCACCAAAGACCCCAGATAGCCAAAGCAATCTTGAAAAAGAGGAACAAAACCGGAGGTATCACAATCCCAGATGTCAAGATATACTACACCAAGCTGCACTAATCAAAACAGTATAGTACTGGCACAAAAATAGACACATATATCAAGAGACCAGAATAGAGAGCCCAGAAGTAAATCCATAATTATACGGTCAATTAATCTTCAACAAAGGAGTCGAGAATATGCAATGGGGGGAGAAAAAAACAGTTTCTTCAACAAATAGTGCTGGGAAAACTGGATAGCTACATGAAAAAGAAATGAAACTGGACCCCCTTCTCACACCATATACAGAAATAAACTCAAAGTGGATTAAGGACCTAAATGTGAGACCTGAAACCATAAAAATCTTAGAAGAGAGCACAGGGAGAAATTTCTCTGACACTGGTCATGGCAACATTTTTCTAGATATGTTTCTTAAGGCAAGGGAAACAAAAGCAAAAACAAACTATTGGGTCTACATCAAAACAAAAAGCTGCTGCACAGCAAACTATCAATAAAACTAAACAACAACCTACTGAATGGGAGAAGATATTTGCCTATGACATATCCGATAAAGAGTTAGTATCCAAAATACATAAAGAACTTATATAACTCAACACCCAAAAAACAATCTGATTAAAGAATGGGCAAAGGACTTGAACAGACATTTTTCCAAAGAAGACATGTAGATGGCCAAAAGACACATGAAAAGATGCTCGATATCACTCATCATCAGGGAAATGCAAATCAAAACCACAATGAGATATCACCTCATACCTGTCAGAATGACTAAAATCAAACACACAAGAGACAACAAATGTTGGTGATGATGTGGAAAAAAATATACCCTTACTCACTGTTGGTGGAAATGCAAACTGGTACAGTTTTGAGGAACTTGAGGTTCCTCAAAAAATTAAAAATATAATTGCCGTATCATCCAGTAATTCCACTACCTAGGATTTACCCAAAGAAAATGACAACACTAATTCAAAAAGATATACGCACCCCTATGCTTATCGCAGCATTATTTACAATACCCTAATTACGGAAGCAACCCAAGTGCCCATCAAAGGACGAATGGATGAAGAAGATGTGGTATATATATACAATGAAATATTACTCAGCCATAAAAAAGAACGAAGTCTTGCCATTTGCAACAACATAGAAGGATCTTCAGGGTATAATGCTAAGTGAAATAAGTCAGTTGGAGAAAGACAAATACTATGACCCCACTCATAAGTGAAATTTAAGGAGCAAAACAAACCAGCAAAGATAAAAAGAGACAAACCAGAGTTAAGAGTCTCTTAACTATAGAGAACAGATGGTTACCAAAGGGGAGGGGGGTGGAGGATAGGTGAAAGAGATGATGGGGATTAAGAGTATACTTCTCCTGATGAGCACCGAGTAACATAAAGAATTAAGTCACCATATTGTACACCTGAAACTAATACAACACTGTGTGCTAACTACACTGGAATTAAAACTTTAAAAAAGATAGAGATGGGCATAAAGATAATAACCATACATCCTCTTCTTATATGAATAAACAAAGAACAAGTGGATAAAGCTGTTAAATCCCTAACTACAAGATAAGAAATATACATAATTAGATCTTGGAAATCATCAAGTATGTAAACCCTCTCCCTCCTCCCCCCAAGTAAAGGAAAAACTCAATGTTCAAAAATGAACTATACAGGATATGTAAAGCACTATTCATCTTAATATAGTACGGGTAAAGATGTTTTACTAATCATACTCTTTTACTTAGTCCTTTGGGGGTCTCGCAACCCCTCCTCATTCATGACATAGCATTATCTATCACTCCAAAAAAGAAAAAAACAACACTATCCTGGGATATGTGTTAATTATAGATCCCTTTCTTCCTCACACTATATATAATTGTGGGAGTTTGGCCAGAGTTCCAACAGAACAGCTGGAAAACTTGTTACCAAAGATCGTTCATCAAATTCAAGTTGGGAGAGGAAAAACTGTCACAGAATGTCCTACAAGACATGAAGTCTTTCACTGGTCTGCTATCAGTGGGAAGTAATACAGTGTTGGGGTTAGACAACAGAGCACTAGTCGTTAGTGCATTATATGTTTCCACATTGTATAAAGAATAGTGTGTCATTCTCAACACCTTTAAACATCTATAAAATCAAGTTCTCTGGCTATTCGGGGTCTTTGTGGTTCCATACAAATTTTAGGATTGCTTGTTCTAGCTTTGAGAAGAATGCTGGTGCAATTTTGACTGGGATTGCACTGAATGTGTACAGTGCTTTGGGTAGTATTGACATTTTAACAGCATTTATTCTTCCAATCCATAAGCATGGAATGCTTTTCCATTTCTTTGTATCTTCTTCAATTTCCTTCATAAGCTTTCTATAGCTTTCAGCATACGGATCTTTTACATCTTTGGTTAGGTTTATTCCTAGGTATTTTATGATTCTTGGTGCGAGTGTGAATGGGATCAGTTTCTTTATTTCTCTTTCTGTTGCTTCATTATTGGTGTATAAAAATGCAACCGATTTCTGTACATTAATTTTGTATCCCTCGACTTTGCTGAATTCATGTATCAGTTCTAGCAGACTTTTGGTGGAGTCTGTCGGGTTTTCCATGTAGAGTATCACGTCATTTGCAAAAAGTAATATTGAAGAAAACCAAAGTGGGAGGCATCACAATCCCAGACTTTAGCCTCTACTACAAAGCTGTAATCATCAAGACAGCATGGTATTGGCACAAAAACAGACACATAGACCAATGGAATAGAATAGAGACTCCAGAATTGGACCCACAAATGTATGGCCAACTAATCTTTGGCAAAGCAGGAAAGAATATCCAATGGAAAAAAGACACTCTCTTTAACAAATGGTGCTGGGAGAACTGGACAGCAACATGCAGAAGGTTGAAACTAGACCACTTTCTTACACCATTCATAAAAATAAACTTAAAATGGATGAAAGACCTGAATGTGAGACAGGAAACCATCAAAACCCTAGAGGAGAAAGCAGGAAAAAAAACCTCTCTGACCTCAGCCGTAGCAATTTCTTACTTGACACATCTCCAAAGGCAAGAGAATTAAAAGCAAAAATGAACTATTGGGACCTCATGAAGACAAAAAGCTTCTGCACTGCAAAGGAAACAATCAACAAAACTAAAAGACAACCAACGGAATGGGAAAAGATATTTGCAAACGACATATCAGACAAAGGAATAGTATCCAAAATCTGTAAAGAACTCACCAAACTCCACACCCGAAAAACAAATAATCCAGTGAAGAAATGGGCAGAAGACATGAATAGACACTTTTCTAAAGAAGACATCCAGATGGCCAACAGGTACATGAAAAGATGCTCAATGTCACTCCTCATCAGGGAAATACAAATCCAAACCACACTCAGATACCACCTCATGCCGGTTAGAGTGGCTAAAATGAACAAATCAGGAGACTATAGATGCTGGAGAGGATGCGGAGAAACGGGAACCCTCTTGCACTGTTGGTGGGAATGCAAACTGGTGCAGCCACTCTGGAAAACAGTGTGGAGGTTCCTCAAAAAATTAAAAATAGATCTACCCTATGACCCAGCAATAGCACTGCTAGGAATTTACCCAAGGGATACAGGAGTGCTGATGCATGGGGGCACTTGTACCCCAATGTTTACAGCAGCACTTTCAACAATAGCCAAATTATGGGAAGAGCCTAAATGTCCATCAACTGATGAATGGAGAAAGAAATTGTGGTTTATATACACAATGGAATACTACGTGGCAATGACAAAGAATGAAATATGGCCTTTTGTAGCAACGTGGATGGAACTGGAGAGTGTGATGCTAAGTGAAATAAGTCATACAGAGAAAGACAGATACCATATGTTTTCACTCTTATGTGGATCCTGAGAAACTTAACAGAAGACCAGGGGGGAGGGGAAGGGGGAAAAAAAAGTTACAGGGAAGGAAGGAGGCAAACCATAAGAGACTCTTAAATACTGAGAACAAACTGAGGATTGATGGGGGGGTGGGAGAGAGGGGAAAGTGGGTGATGGGCATTGAGGAGGGCACCTGTTGGGATGAGCACTGGGTGTTGAATGGAAAACATTTTGACAATAAATTATATTTAATGTAAAAAAATCAAGTTTTTCTTTTCTGATATTTTGTAAAGGAGTCAAGTATTTTTCTCCTTCAGGGTTGTACTATCAAGTGGCTAATTCTTCACTCAGTTTTGTCGTTCATGGTAATCGTATCTATACAAGGAAATATAAATAAGTTTAAATACCAATTAAATAAAATCCCAAACTGTCATGTAGAGAAGGGAAAAAATGTTTCTATTTAATCAAAAGGGTAATACTGACTTTTGCCACTGTTTTTACTTGTCCAGAAATGGAAGCAAAACAGTAAACAGAAAACATTTCTTTGAAACTGCTGACACCGATAAGTAGCAGATACCTTTTAATATAGCATGTTACAGGGTTAAATGTCACTAGAAAATGAGTAAACTATTAAACTGAACAAGCCCTCCTTTTGGTCCTCATTCTTTCGCTTTCAATGATTTATGAAGTCTAAAGTAGCATGTGATTGCCACTTCAACTCAATATAACTCTAAAAATGAGATCATTTCACACAGATTCTCAAATAGATAATTACAGGAAAGGCATCTCACTATAGACTTTGAATGTGAATTCCTATAGCAACCATTATTTCAAAGAAGAGCATGGCTGAAAAGAGAGTATCAGAGATAAGAGAAATGTTGAGAAAATATGAGCCACAAGGAAATGTTTAAAAAAAAAAAAAAACAACTAAGTTTGGTTCCCTTAGACAAGACTGAACAGAAACTTTATAAGAGGAAACAGAGGATGTTGGCCAGCTGTTCTCCAACTCCATGAGGACTGGAGTAAAGGATGTGGGCTCTAAGCATACGAATGTGAGGCTAAAGTACAGAGGAAAAAGAAAAAGATCTGATGGTAAGAGATTTCAACAGGAATGAACTCTCTGGGCTGCAAAATCTTCTCTTAAGTCTAAATTTCATATAAAAGAGGTAAGCTGTGGTTCACAGAACAGGAGACAGATTCTGGAAGATCATATTGAGAAACTGAACAAAGTATGCTTGATGCCAGATGGCAGCTAATTAAGCAAAAGCCAGGAGCTTTGCCTGTGGCGCAGTTATGTCAAGGGAACATGCCACCAGAATAGGAGAAGGGACCTACACCAAGATCAATGACAGTATTTTACTTCCTATGATATGAATGTCCTCACAAACGTGCAGGAATCTTAGAAGCTTCCTCCTAGTCACATCTACTGCAATCTGTACTACTTCATTATGCATTTTCCATTACCATTGTCATTTTTTTAATGAAAAAAAAAAAAAGAAAAAAGAAAACTGATTTGGGTGAGACAAAGGAAACATTCCACTCAGTCCTCCCTCCGAACACAGTTATATAAGACAGAAGGCATGGAACACCTACTCGAGGACTCTGAAAAGTAAATAGTATAGGTGGATTGGGGAATTAGTCCCAAATTCAAAGCATCACTGAAGCAGAAGTGAGTTTACCATTTCCCTCATTCTGGTACTTCCTCTATCCCCCACCCCAAATCTGTGATGCACAAAAATATCAAAATTTGAAAAAGACAGGTGAGTCCAACTCAGTTTTCCTTTTGCCTTAAGCTTTAATACAGCTTGGCACAGCACTGTTATTCATCCCACTTTTGTTTAAAACACTGGTATATTATTCATCCTGGATTTTTTGCATTGATTTTCATTTTTTATAATGTTGCATTAAAATGTCATTTATCTTGGGGTGCCTGTGTGGCTCAGTCAGCTAAGCGACTGA